>NC_090266.1:476836548-477162798 GCF_040414725.1 Anabrus simplex
AATTTGTGCAACAATAATCTACAGAATTTTCAGTCGTAGTCGGTTTAAAAACAGTATCTAGCAATGAATGCCACTATTAAGGAAGGGATGTGACGTTTCATTTCCAATAGTGTTAGAAAAGAGTTCGATGTCGGATGCCGCCGGGAGAATGTCATTGATTAATATGAAGGTTAATGTGAAAAATAGGTTTCAAAGAAATGTTTATTTTATTGCATGAAAGAATCGTACCGAAGTAGTCACCGCATTAGATCCGGTATTCGAAGTGTTGCTATTACGACCCCCAAATTTGCTGCAGTGACATGGAGCACCTAAGTAAAGAATGTTACGATTGTAATTATCCCATTCATGCCTGTTACACTCGGCAAGCAACCCGTACGCACTAAGGGTATTCTATATTCCTAACACTGCACTATGGCACGAATGACAAAATATGCATCGAATATATTATTTCATAGTTCTACTGACATGAAAAGTTTCACTATTATCAGAGAGTGACAGTGAGTGTAAGTAGCATAAATATAATAATTATCTCAATACGGACCACATCCGTCTTCAGAAAACAGTGTGATGGTCATTGTAAACCCCTCTACAGAAGTATTAGCCTCGTTTCTAAATGTCTAGACCAATTTATGGGGATTTCAGTCACTGTTCATGGTGAATCTTGACTTCAACTAGAGGAAAATAAAAATGCACCGAGATAGGTAATCACTGCTGAATCTTACGCTCCGGAATATTGGCGTAAAGTACTTTATAATACCTTAGGAAGGTATATGTGAGTCTCTAAATGTATTTTACATCTTGCGTCCTTTTTCAGTATGTGTCGTAGCATAAACGCACGGAAGGTGATTAAAAAAACAGTCCTGAGACCAAACCGTGAGTGAAATTTGACGCTTGGTTGATAAATATGGGCCTCCAACAGTAAACTACCTTCCTTTACACCATCTTTTACGAGTCTCCTTTTTATTGTGTCGTGTTATTTGAGACGACCACAAGGGTTTACGGTATCCACTGGGACACCTTAAATGGCACGGCTCTGCTTGAAACGTTGACGTGGAGCTAATGATAAGTAAGGATAATTTATTTTTGTGGTGTCACTTGACACAAATTAATTTCCAACACAGCATGTGCATCCACATGTTCAGCAATCAGGGAAAAGCAATAATAGTGATATACAACCTTGAACAATTATTTTCATGTTCACCATCGTTTCAATTACTCACAAATATTCAGATATCCTAAAATAATTAAGTGAATTTAAGTTGTTCAAATACAACGTGTTATCACACCCACCAGTGTTCTAATTTAGTGTAAATGATATTCTCTGTTAAACGTTCTTTTAAGATAGGTTTGGGAGTAGGAATTGTGTCCCACTAACGACATGGATTTCTCGCGTTTAAACGCCCTGAAATCTCTGCCAATATCGAGCGTGCTATCTTGGGAGAGATGGTCAGCCGCGGCTGATTATACCTCCGAACATATTGCTTTAATTCCATCAAGCTCCACACAAATATCACTGATTAAGTTATTGCTGATGTCTGTTGGAAATATAATGCTAAACCTCAACTGGAATCATACATCCGTGTTTCGGCTGTCAGACTTTCCCACGGCCATCCCATCACCTTCGGCTGTCCAGAGAATAGCTTTTTGTTGTTGCCCATTTTCACTTCCAGGCGAATGCCAGGACAATACTTATTCATAGGTCGGTGCCAATTCCTTCTAGTTGCTTACCAAGTTTCCTTCACCATCCTTCATTTCGTCTGCATTGCCTCCCGAGATAAGGTAGGCGTCAAGAAATGTATCCGGCAGAAAAAGAAAACATGCCATGTAATATATTGTCACATCATTCCCGATTCCGTACCAGGAAACGTGACTAAGGGGTTGACATATATATGGATTCTAGATTATTCCTAAAATACTGGCACAGCACGTAGATGATCGCAAAATATTTTTAGATGTTTGAGAAAAATTCAAACATACATTTTTCTTACTTTTTTCTGGGTGTGTAATTTAATCCAATAAATTTTACTGTGACCTCATTCACATTATATTTGAAAATAAATCAATTTCAATAAATAACAAACAATTATGAACACATTGCTTGAATTAATAGTAAATAGCTGGGATGTGACACGCACCAAAAACACTGTAACTGTTACATTATTAAACAAAACAGGATACCAGTTAATGGTTGAAATCCTACTTAAATTATTGCTTAAAATATGGAAATTTTTACATTCAGAGAAACTCAAAAATAATTACAGATAAACTATACTACCTTTTAATACGCAATTAGACGTCTATACAGGGTGAGTCAATAAGACTGCTCAGTATCTCCAGATCCGTTTAAGATATTGACACGAGCGAGTTGGCCGTGCGCTTAGATGGCCTGAAGATAGTTTTTCCATTTATACACCAGGTAAATGCTGGGGCTGTACCTTAATTAAGGCCGCGGCTGCTTACTTCCCACTCCTGACCATTTCCTATTCCATTGTCGTCACAAAACCTATCTGTATCGGCGCGACGTAAAGCTAGTTGCAAAAAAAAAAAAAGGATACTGGCTCTCTGGTTTCAAATTCTTAAGTTATATTAAGGGCCTCGTAAAACAATACGCTCCCTTTTCCCCTAGCATTATTAATAAAGGAGATATGTATACTAACTTTACATTTTTATGGAACTATACAGGTTACTTCGACCAGCACAGCAATGTTGCAATGTTGGATTTGGGAAATTTAGCGCTGTACTGGCTTATTGCGTACAATCATTCCTAATCGATGTTCCAAACTATATTCTTTAAAATAACGATCTTACGAAAATGATTTCACGTTGAAAGAACATACACAGATGAATACGCATAACACTTAAATGATAAGCACTGGATGCATACAGACGAGAATTTACTTGCTGTTGGACGATGAGAGATTCTTTCTTTTCTACAAGTTTGCAAATGTGTGCGTTTATTTCTTTATTTTGTTTTACAATTGAAGATCTAATGTTAAAAATGGTGGAAGTATTAGTTGGGAAGGGCCCTCTAGTGTTGGCATTTACTGGAAAAATTTCTGGCACGTTTCTTTCTCTGTCGAAGGAGACCAGGAATAAGAATTACGTATGATCTTCGAAGTGCAAGTATATTACATCAAATAAATTTTATATCATTCCATAACAATATTTACTTTTAAACATTTCATTTCTTTAATTCAGTGGCTCAGAATACGAACTATGGCTCTACCTGTTGAACTTCCTATCAACTAAAATAATGAGCTTGGGCTCATACATCGTTTACGAAAAAATGCGACGTGGTTAATACACCCCTTGATTTCCAAAAAAAAAATTCATATTTTGGCACTTTTCCATCGTTGGTACTCAATTGGCCTTACGTCGCACCGATACAGATACGTCTCATGGCGACGATGGGACAGGAATGGGCTAGAATTGAGAAGGAAGTGGCCGTGGCCATACTTAAGGTACAGTCCCAGCCTGATGTGATACTTGGAAACCACAGAAACCATCTACAGGGTCTCCCGACAGGGGATTCGAACCCAATGTCTCCCGAATGCCCGCTTACAGCTGCGGACACCTCGCACGGCATTTCCTTCAACATTGCAGATTAACTCCCTAAATGACGCTAATGTAGCAATAATGAACAGTCTTTGTAACGAATCTCTGGTTTGTTTATTTTCATCGTCAAGACAATATTAGAAGAATATCGTCCACTGTGAAGTTCTCTGGATTGTTGAAAAATTTAATATTATCAAATACTTGCCCATGTTTTAAGTATTAACCATTCCTGTAGATATTTAGAAATTCTGCGTTGACATAATCGTACAAGTACAGTATGGACTTAGTGAAGGTGATACCAGCACTAAAATGTTGTTCATTTCAGAGCATTCCTAATCATTGGTATTCCCTACGCGTCTTTAGCTAATTACCCAGAACTGCATACATGCAAGAAATTCAAAATTAATCATTAGTTTGACATTTAATTGACGAAAACATTAAAAAATTCTGATGTTCAATACTTTGTGAATAACAGAATAATAGTTGAAAAAATCTGTCAACATCTGTCAACATGGATTTTTTATAACCGGATGGCCTTCCACATGTCAACCTCATCAGGGAAGTTAATACGATGAAATGAATGACATGATATATGATAGTAGGCAGGGAGAGGGTAAAACCCGGTAGTGCGACATAGCCTTCTCCCGGCGAAGGGCACCAAGAGGTCTGCTCAAGGTTTTACGTCTCCATCCGACGGACTAATCACCATCAACAGCTTCAATGCCCTCACTCCATATGAGCACTGCGGAGAGGTTTGGAATTTAATCGAGGCTTTTGGCATGCAATCCAGTGATTAGAAATTGTATACCACCAACTCTCTTACCCTGCCGGCCAACATTCTGACGGATAAATTTTGTTCGACCAACGAGACTCGAACCGGGTAACCACGGTGTCAGACCGTTTAGCTTCAGCGCCTTAACAATCATGGCCACTAGTCCGGTAGTTACTATTTAAAACCTTAACTGTTGAAAAATCTGAATAATCCTGTGAAGAAATAAAATTTATTTTTTCTTGATCTCGTGGTAAACAATTTTTAGTATACTTTGCTCATCTTTAACGCCAGTTGTCATTCATAACGACACCCCATGGGTGGGGGCGATATAATAGCTCCCACGGTATCCCCAGCCTGTCGTAAGTGATACCTAAAAGTGGCTCCAGGTGCTCTGAACTTGGGAGCGTCGGTTGGCGTTCACGGAGCACTGAGCTGAGTCCTCACATTGCTTCTACTCACTTGTGCAATTCTCCTCACTTTTGTCTATCCTATCCGATCTCCCTCGGTCAACTCGTGTTCTTTTCCGACCCCGACACTATTAGGTTTGCGAGGCATAGGGAGTTTTTGATTTTCTTGTTATCCTTTCGCCGATACCTTCATTTATCGATGTGTCGGATACCTTTGATTATTCCCTCTGATTAGCGTTTTAAGGAGGATGGTTGCATAGTTGTACTTTCTCTTAAAACATTAATCACTACCACCACCAATAGCACCACCACCAACTTCCCAACACGGCCACAATAAATACGGATACGTAGGGTAAGAAGGCTAGCGCCCCAACCATCTTAACCACTCAGGACGGCTATTATTATTATCACTATATTGTAATTATTATTATTGTCCAAATCCTTAGCTTAACAGTCAGCGTTGAAGCCTTCACTTGAGAGGGTACGGGGTTCGATTCTTGTCTGCTCTAGAGATTTTATTCTCGTTTGATTAATTCTTCTGACTCGGAGACTGAGTGTTTGTGTTTCTCTCAAACGTTTCCTCTTCATATTCTCACTACAGGCTGTACTATCAACCAGGTACAACAGAAGCACGTAATAGTGATTGTATCCCTCCATATAGAGTTAGCGTCAGGAAGATCATCCGGCTGTAAAATAAAAGGAAAACGCATGCGTATACGACAGTTCGCTCCCGCATCCCTGCAGGTCGCTTCCTTCCCTATTCCTTAACTATCCCTTCTAATCTTCCTATCTGCCTTCATCACCTCACTTCAGATTAAAAGGTAAGGCCCTGGGTTGATGACTACAGGGCGTGTATTATATAACTAAGCGTAAAAAAGTAACCTTTTCTGCCAAGATGCTCTTCCTATCATTTTTATTTTCTTCTTTTATACATCAGAGCGAGATATTCCTTCATGCATTGTTCTACTGAGGTAGAAGAATAACACCCGCGGTATCACCTTACCTCTTGTAGCAGGCGACTAAAAGGGGTCCCCTTGTGACTACAAGGTGGTCCGACCGCTGTGGGTAGGGGGCGGTAGAATGATACTACGGTATCCCTTTCCATTTTGTAAGAGTAGACTAAAAGGGGTTCCCCTAGTGTATCTCAACTCAGGAGCGTAGTTGGTGACTGTTTTATACAATTTTTCATTTCACTTTCTATTTTGCTTACTCGATAACTTAACGAACCGTAAAAATAATGCTTTCAGGCAAGATGCTCCTCCTAAAATTGTATTCTCTTCTTTTATATGCCAGAGTAAGATATTTTTCAAACGTTATTCTACTGAGGTGTTACAATAACACTCGCGGTATCCCCTTCCCTCTTGTAAGAGGTGACTAAAAGGGGGCCCCCAGTTGGTCTAAGAATTAGGTGTGCGAGTTGGGGAATATATAGTGATCAGACCATTGTGGGTAGGGGGCGTTAGAATAACACTACGGTATCCCCTTGCCTCTTGTAATTAGCGACTAAAAGTGGTCCCTCTTGGGGCTCTCAACTCAGGAGCATGGTTGGTGACAGTTTCTATACAGTCTTAATTTCACTTCCTCTTTTGATTAGTTGATGATTTAACGAACCGTGAAATAACATTTTATCGCAAGACGCTATTCCTATCATTTTAATCTCTTCGTTTATACGCCAGAGTAAGATATCTTTTCAAGCATTATTCTACTGAGGTAATAGAATAACAACAACTGATTATCACATGAATACATTTGTTAACGAATTTATTTGAAATCTATCTTCCTTATGCAAGATGCATGTTACATGTAACTTTTGTACTTAATGCTCTTTATACTTTTTACTTCCTTATCTCATCTATCTGAATATCTTCCTCCTCATAACAGAGACTTCTATCCTCCTCATATTACTAGTAGCTCATAACTACCTCCTAATACTCCTTCTCATAGACTTAGACTTCCTCCTCATTCTCCCCCTCCTCCTAATAACATAGACTTCCTCTTCGTCATCCACTTTCTCTTCCACTTATAGACTTCGTAGATCTATAAAGAGAAGGGGGGAAGAAGTCCAAGACTATGAGGAGGATGAGGAGGTAGGTAGGGGCTCGAAGCTGAACCTGACCTCCAAGGCTAACCGCAAAAACAGTTTAAGCTTAACTTAACAGAGTTTAAGTTCTATACCCGGACTAACCGCATAAAAGTGCGAGCTTAACCTAACTGGGCTGAGCATGCAACATAATGAGGCCACACAGTTTCTGACAGGTAGTGATCGCGTGGTCATAGGTATACGTGTTTATAATTGTTCGCTATTAGACTCTCTCTCTCTCTCTTGTAAATTCAAGTCCTTGTATATACTATGAGCATGCATTGTTTTACTTAGTCGATAAGATACTGTAACAGAGAGTTGCTCGCTTTGTAGTTCATCATGACAAGGACACTGATAGTTGATATTCAAGGCTTTATAGTAATCGAAACAAATATGTGTTCAAAGAGGTAGCTGTGTTGGACTGCACTGTGTTGTGGGCACCAAAAGTTGTTTCTAGTATTTCGCCCACATTTTCATTACTGCTTGCAAACGGATGAAGATAAAAGGCTGACACAATAGGTCAAAAACATTTTGGACTTCGGTGGGAGGAAAAAGGAATTCCATGTTGCTTTCTAGCAATGGCCTTGAACGCTTATTTCTCAAGAGCAGACCTGTTGGTTGTAAGGGGTTGTGAAAAGAAGGAATGGCTGCCCGAGTATCTCCCATCAACATGTGAAGTTTTCGATCTGTATGAATTAGGATGCCCATCATTAAAAATTCTTCTGCAGGAGCATAGTGCGAAAAAGTGGAAACAGTCCTTACGTCATGTGTGTATGCTCTTTGATTGGTTGTGTGGCAATGCATGCCTGGAAATGAGCTACATATGTAAAGTGCTGTGTTCAAATATCGACAGTGAGAAAGAAACATTTGTAGAGTAAAGACATAATATCATTTCTATCTGATACTGAGTGTAACGCAGTTGAAAAGCAATCGTAAAGTTTTATGCTTGCAAAAAAACGTGAACACTTTTACTAAAGAAGAGTTGAATGCATTACCGAAGGCTTTCTTTGGGCCAATGTAACTATGAATGCTGTAAAGAATATCTGGGATAATTTGTCTCGTGATTGGACTCAAGATCATGTTTTGTTACAGCTTCAAGCGTGTAGTTTACATTGTGAATAAGTGAGTTTAGCTAAGAGACCTTCAGTGAGACAGTGCCGTACATGTCATCTCACTGAACTCTATCACGGACCTAAAACTAACGAGTTGACTCCGCTTATAATCACTTATCATGGCTGCGAAAGGAATAAGCAAGCTGTCGCAGAAAAATGTGAACAACTGTGCTGGGAGAAAGGTGAGGGAGCATGCTGGGCATGGACTCATCAGTAATGTGATTGATCTTCTTCCTTTTGAGCTTCGTCTTCCTAGTTACCAGTACTATGGCCCTGAAACTCGACTTGACGTACGCTTGGCACGCGTTGATCCTGGTATTTATATGTTAGACACTGCCTGCAAGGAGCACGACATTGCTTATCGTCAAAACAGACCTGAACTAAGACGTGTAGCTGATGAAAATCTACTTCGTAAAGCTATGTAGCGTTTGACGTCACCTAATGCTACAGTTGCTCAGACGAATAAAGCACTTGTCGTTGCCGGTGCCATGAAAGGGAAACTGTTGTTGGGTGGTGGTTTTAAGAGACGAAAACAGCAGAGAAGTAGCTAAGGACTAAACACATGGATGACACCAAGGTAAGAACAAAATCAACTCCTTTGCGAAGCATAACATGCATAGTATGATATATTTTGAAAACCTAATATCATAAACAATAAATACTTTCTTTAATTTGAATGTTACCGCGGGCATTGCAATTTTTCAAGCATGGTACATATTCACAGTAAGATCTTATTGAGTACAGCAAACTTGTCGGCAGCATAACAAAGACGGTTGTACAACCGGTACTAGTTTGTTTAATATTGTATAAGATTACACAATAAACATTCCATTAAATTTAAAATGATCTACTTATTATGTTCCCTTTTGCCTCTTCCCACCTATCAAATGTTTTCCTAGTGGTTGCCATTTTAGTTTTATGAAAATGTAGGCTGAAGAACCTCTAGTACTCTTTTTATCGCAACCGTAGTTCGTCTCTTACTACGTTCCAATCCTACCTCTCTTAGTCATATTTTGTTCTTTTCGACGTCGTCCGCACGGTATTCCCTTGTTTCTAAACACATCCATACAAAAGCTTAAAATTAGCGCTTATGTCATCCGTCATGCATATAGGCTTACTTGATTCAAGAACTGGAAAAAATTCAAAGAAAATCAGCTCGATTTGTTCTGAGTGATTGCCGACAAAAGAGTAGCGTTACGAAATGTTGCAAAGTTTGGGCTGGGAAAATTGGGAGAAAGAAGACGAGCTGCTCGACTGAGTGGTATGTTCCGAGCTGTCAGCGGAGAGATATCATGGAATGACATTAGTAGACGAATAAGTTTGAGTGGCGTCTTTAAAAGTAGGAGAGATCCCAATATGAAGATAAGGTTGGAATTCAAGAGGACAAATTGGGAAAAATATTCATTTACAGAAAGGGGAGTTAGGGATTGAAATAACCAAGGGAGATATTCAATAAGTATCTAATTTCCTTGAAATCATTTAAAAAGGCTAGGTAAACAACAGATAGAGAATCTGCCACCTGGGCGACTGCCCTAAAAATGCTCATCAGTATTGATTGATTGATTGATTGATTGATTGATTGATTGATTGATTGATTGATTGATTGATTGATTGATTGATTGATTGATTGATTGATTGATTGATTCACGCGAGACCTATCCGAAGGATGGAAAACTGCTTGTCATTTCTTTACTCAGATACCTCCGCCCTGTATTTCTTCCATTGCTAACAGAGTGCGTGAGTAATCCGATCTACAGTAACTTGCAAACACGCCATCAGAGTGTACCTCAAGCTTATGTACATGCACACAGGCGCACTAGCTATTCCCCGGTCATGTCTCTAGCGGGATCTAATTGTCATTTATTTACAGTATCTCACCAAGTCGCTGTGAGAACGCACTGATATGTCTCTAGCGGGATCTGATAGTCATTTTCTTACAGTAACTCACGAAAGTCGACAAAAGAACGCTGTTATCACTCTAGCGGTATATTTGTTTGTAGTAACTCACGCAGACGCTACGATAGCGCGCTGATATGTCTCCCATCCCCGGCACACAAAGTAACTCGCCAAGTCGCCGAAAAAGAGAAGTGAGGTGTTAGCACACAGGCGCACTATCATTCGCCCATGCTCCACCCACATCCCCACACGCACGACCATGCTATAAAGTCCGGAGTAGACGAGAGAACACTGTCAGTCTTCTTGCGAGGAAAGATGGCCATGCCTGGCTAAGAAGCCAGCGATAATTTTGGTCGAGGACCGGTAGGTGGTTCTCTGGGAGGGAGAGAGTGACAGCAATCTCTCTATCACCCTTCCCCTATTTTGGTAGGGGGCTGGGAGGTATCCCCCGGCAGGGAGGAGAGGGCCCTCTCCACACTCCCAATAAAATAAAACCTCTCTCCCTAACCTAACCCAATGAGGTTAGCTTCGCGTCCGTGTTTGCAGGTTAGGTTCACATGTCATCGTGAAGTCATGACCTCACCTACGTGAAGTTAGACCTGCTCACGTAGGTAAGGTTTGATATTACAATGACGTCATTGACCTGACGTCATTGACTAGAGGCCAATGACCTTTCCTGCGCCAAAAATGCTGATTCAGCAAAAAGCGTGGGAAAATGCTGACGTAGCACCCATTGCTTTAGAACATACCTTACCCTTCCACTGCTGAACGACATAAATTACTCCGTCGTCGACTATCAGATGGATCATTGTATTATCCATGTCGACGTCTTTGAATAGGACACACGTAATTTAACCCAAGGAGGTAACTTCCTTAAGTTAAGTGTTCAATATCTTGATCATTTAATGTCTGGTAGAAAGTAGATTTCATTTTTACAGTAGTTTTTCAATCCTATTTGCAGCTACAAATAACCTGCAAATAATTAAAAGTACAATGTAATCATGTAAACCTATATTTTGGCAATATTTCATTACTGTATGTTTTACAAATTCATAAAAACACAATCAGAAGGAAACGTCCAATAATAAACAGTACAACTGAGAACAAAAAAGTATTGATCGAAAACCATCACGTTTAATATCGTCACACACGTATACGTCAACCAGGAACCTTCGTATTCGATCCCCGACATTATCATTAGTTAGCCTAGCGGGTGTAATATACGTGAAACGCCTACTGAAGTACTACCCAGTGTGTGTAATCAACAACAGAGACATAAGATTAAGCCTGGTGAATAAGAAAAAAGTCTCATCCAGCTGGATCCTCATGAAAGCCAACGGGACCATTCCAACGCCGTCGACTTTGGATAAAGATGCACCAGCCGTAATATTTTCCTCAGTGCGCTACGAAATCAGTGGTATTGAATTAGACAGCACACGAAACGTTTATATAACAAACTATATTTTTTTGCTAGTTGTTTTACGTCGCACCGACACAGATAGGTCTTACGGCGACGATGGGACAGGATAGGGCTAGAAGTGGGAAGGAAGCGGCCATGGCCTTAATTAAGGTACAGCCCCAGCATTTGCCTGGTGTGAAAATGGGAAACCACGGAAAACCATTTTCCGAGCTGCCGACAGTGGGGTTCGAACCTACTATCTCCCGAATACTGGATATTGCCCGTACTAAGCGACTGCAGCTATCGAGCTCGGTAACAAACTATATGAAACTTTACCCTTCGTAAGGGAGTGAAGAATGTTAAACCTTTAGTAGGGCTGGTTGGTGTTTCGAGTCTACCAACGACCGGATGATGGAAATAATGGAACGATCAGTGACATACTTGTGAAAGTTTAAGTCCATGAGCCAGTAACGAACTCTCTAGACTGTGAAGAGAGATACTGCTGGAACGTTTTAAAGGTTTTGTATGCCTACATCTGTCAGTATTATTTGAATATTAACCCAACACTTGGCTTTCTTGTGAAAGTTTAAGTCCATGAGCCAGTAACGAACTCTCTAGACAGTGAAGAGAGTTACTGCTGGAACGTTTTAAAGGTTTTGTATGCCTACATCTGTCAGTATTATTTGAATATTAACCCAACACTGGGCTTTCTTGTGAAAGTTTAAGTCCATGAGCCAGTAACGAACTCTCTAGACTGTGAAGAGAGTACTGCTGGAACGTTTTAAAGGTTTTGTATGCCTACATCTGTCAGTATTATTTGAATATTAACCCAATACTTGGCGTTCTTTTACACCGGTTGGAAGAGATAAGAACAAGATCTGCAATAAAAAAAAGTATGGAAATGAGAAGGGCAACAGAGAGCAAGGAAGTGAGTACGTCACGATTAGTCGCTGGCAGAGAGTGGCATGCCTACTTGCGTGCCTCAGAATGTGGGGAACAATATCAGGGTTGGACAAAAATTAAATCATATGCCTTCTAAGTGATTGTCCTTTCAACGGTTGGAACTACAGCTTGTGTGAGAGTATGATAGTTCATGCTTAAGTATACGAACAGGTTCGGATTAACTTATGTTTGGCTACGTACACTCTAATATACATATAGGGTCTTTAACTCAAAGCGGGGCCAGCCGGTCGGACGGCGCAGCGCAGCGTGTAGATGGGCGAGCTGAATGTCAGACGAGCACATGGCAACTCGCTGAGTTTGGGGCCGTTAGAGCGCTCGTATGAATCGCATGTAAATAACAGCCACACATAATAACGCATAATTAGAGTAAAATAATTTCTCGCCTTGTCACAGAAGATGTTGAAAATGCTCCATCTGCATCTACACATTTGTGGCATCATCTAAGGAAATTTTCATTCATACGCATTATTTAATCTACCGAGATAGCCTCAAATTCTTTCGTGATATTTTGTTTGAGTTCATCTAGAGTGGGAAACTGGGAGTGTTGGTGGTAGTCTTCCTACATACATACATACATACATACATACATACATACATACATCATTATAGACCGTTTTGTCTTCCAGCGTTCAGTCCGCAAGCCTCTGTGAATTTACTAAACGTCGTCACATTCCTCTATTTGCAACTAGTGCAGTGGCCTCACTTAGTTATTTATCTCTTATCCTTAAATCGTTCGAAACTCAGTCTAAACATCGTTGTCTTGGTCTCCCTCTACTTCTCTTACTCTCCAAAACAGACCCCATTATACTCCTAGGTAACCTATCCTCCTCCATCCGCCTTACATTGCCCCACCACCGGAGCAGGTTCATGCTTACAGCTCCATCCAGCGAGTTCACTTATAACCTAGCTTATATCCCCTCATTCCGTGTACCCTCCTGCAATTGTTCCCACCTGTTTGTACCAGCAATCATTCTCGCTACTTTTACGTCGGTTACTTCTAACTTATGATTAAGAAATTCTGACTCCACCCAGCTAGCGCTCCCGTAATGCAAAGCTCGTCTGAAAACAGACCGATGAAAAAGATAGTTTCTTCCGGGAGCTGACTTCCTTCTTACGGAATACTGTTAATCGCAACTGCGAACTCACTGCATTAGCTTTACTTCACATTGATTCAATCTCACTTATTATATTACCATCCTGGGAGAACATACATCCTGAATGCTTGAAATCCTACCTGTTCCAGCTTTGTATAACCAATCTGACATACAATTCTCATGGACTTCTCACCTACTGATATCAATTTAATTTCGAAAGACTAATTTCCATACCAAACTCATTGAACCTGTTTTTAATTTACACGATATTGGACTCCAGGCTTTCGGGAAAATCCGCCAATAAGACCAAGTCGACGGCATAGGCCAGACTGCCTACTACATTTCCACCTAACTGAATCTTTCCATGTCACTTTATACCTTTCAGCAGATGATGCATGTAAAATTTTAACAACAAAGGTGAAATATTAAAGCCTTGTCTATCAGCTGAAAGTACCCTGATCCAAGAACTCATTCTACCATCAATTCTCACTGCAGCCCAATTGTCGACATAAATGCTTTTGATTGATTTTAATCCATAATCCATAATCCTTAATCCCATAGTGCCCCATAATGGAGAACATCTTTTCCTGGATAACCAGTCATATGCTTTCTCTAGATCTACGAAACATAAATATAACTGTCTATGCCTCCCGTAGTATTTTTCAATTACCAGCCGCAAACTGAAAATCTGACCCTGACAGCCTCTCAGTGGTCTGAAACGACACTAGTTTTCAACCAACTGCCTCTCCACCACTGATGGTACCCTCCCTTCCAAGATGTCAGTGAATACCTTTCCTGGTATGCTAATCAATGAGATACCTCTAAAGTTGTTGCAATAGCTCCTTTTTTCCTTGCTTATGGATAGGTGGAATAACTGCTTTTGTCCAATCTGAAGGTACCTTACTAACACTTCATGCTGATCTTATTACTCTATGAATGAATTTCACCCCTGCCATCCCACTATACTTCACCATAACATATCAAATTTCACCTATTCCTGCTGCTTCATGACAATGGAGTTTATTTACTACCTTTTCCATTTCCTCAAGCGTAATTTCATCAACATCATTTTCCTCCTTTCCATGAGCTCGGTTGATCGTGTCACCACTGGGAAATTTCCTTTTACCATGAGAAGATTTTCAAAATATTCCCTCCATCTGTACAGGGTTTCCCTGCGATATACTATGAGTTCATCTGAATCACCCAAAACACTGTTCATATCCTTTATCCCTCCCTTCCTAAGATACTTTAATATTGTATAGAAAGTTTTCCCATCTGCTTGACCTAGCCTTTCCTGGTTATTACCAACATCTTCCCACGAATTATTTTCGGGTTCAGAACTACTATATTTGTTTCGCTCTGTTCCTTTCATCTACGTACGATTCCCTGTCTGCATCAGTCCTTGTTTGGAGCCATTTCTGATACGCCTTATTTTCACGTTTACAAGCTGCTTTCACTTCATCATTCCACAAAGATGTTCGCTTTTCCCCTTTTTTACACACACTTGTGCCTAGTCATTCACTTGCTGTTTCGACTACAGCATCCCCGTATGTCACTCATTCTCTTTCTATATACAGAATTTCCTTACTGTCCTCTGTTCGGTACATATCGCTCATGATATCCATGTACTTCTGCCTAATTTCTTCGTCCTTTAGATTTTATACCTTTATTCGTTTGCAGACAGATTTCACTTTCTCTATCCTAGGCCCAGAGATACATACTTCACTACAGATAGATAGTGATCTGTATCATCGAAGAATCCCAGGAAAACCCGTACAATCCTAACAGATTACCTGATTTCGAAGTCGGTTAAGATATACTCTATTATGGATCTTGTACCCCTACCTTCCCATGTGTCGCGTTGAATAGCCTTATGCTTGAAGAATGTATTTGTAACAACTAAACCCATACTAGCACAGAAGTTTAGCAAACACTTCCCATTCCTATTAGCTTCCATGTCTTCCCCACATTTACCAATCACTCTTTCGTATCCATCAGTTCCATTTCCAACTGTCGCATTGAAATCGCACATTAGCCCTATCCTATCACTGATGTTGACCCTGACTACGATGTCACTTAATGCTTCATAAAACTTGTCAATTTCATCCCCATCTGCATCCTCACATGGTGAATACACGGGGACAATTCTCGTCCCATTTCGTCCATCTGCGAAATCTAACCACATCATTCGCTCATTTACGTACCTAACAGACACTATCTTGAGTGCAATAGTATTCCTGATGAACAGCCCTATCTCAGACTCTGCCCTTCCATTTTAACACCCTTCAAGTACACTTAATAATCTCCTATGTATTCCTCGTTATCTCTCATTACCCGAGTACCGGTATCATTTACTCCTAGCACATCCAGATGCATCCTCACCGCTTTCTTCCATAAGCATCCTTTTTGCTGACTCAGCCAGTTCTACTTTCTTTCTTCCATAAGCCCCATTAATATTGATAGCTCCCCATCGAATTCCATTTCGTTCGCCGAGTTGTTTCCAAGGCGTCCTTCGCCTGTCAAATGTGAGTGGGGCTCCGTTACTCCCATAGGTCCGAGGCTTGCTTAAAATGTTCTGGGCTCGGTAAATTCGTCAAGCAGGATGCTACCCTACTTACGCATAGTCCAAGTGAGGATCTCTCCTCTAACGGGTTATTGACCATCGGTAGATTGTATAGTCCTAGCCGCCTGAACACAAGGTGGGCCATGACTCTGGCTATGTCCAAGATGTCCACTTCCATTTCGTAGCAACTGGTAACCGGACACTCAGGACCACTTACTAGGCCACTTAGCGGTTGCCCATGGTTCGCGACCTAGGACGTGATTACAGTAATCCACACAATGAACAGTTCATTAGATTAAAATATTTCGCTTTATCTGCTCTACGTCTTCACATAACGTTTCTACACTTTATTCGGGGCGATTTGAGAAGTAGGGCGGCTGGCTACGTATGTAGGTTTTTACAGTATCGGATTCGACTCCAGGCTTAATCTAAATGGGCATGATGGCGGCTGTACGTTATTCTTATGGGACAAGGGAGGTAGTGAAATTTCTAATAAATATGGATTGTTCTTACGGGACTTGGGAAGTGGCACAGGTGCTAATACCAATGCATTGCATTTATGGGACTAACACTCGAAAGCTAGCTCAGGGGCTTACAATTTGTAACTTCGAATTTTACTCCATGGCTAACCCTGACCTAGCAACCTCGGGTTTAACCAGCCGGCTAAGGTAGAGTGCTTCCTGAGCTTCAGTTTAAATGTTCGTTGATGGCGACCAGTCCGTCGAATGGGAATTTTAAGCCTTGAGGTAGTTAAGGGAGTCGATGGGCTATATTTTGGCCTAGTACCTACAAGGTAACTAGCTGGATAAGTGACATGGGATGGCTTAGAGATTTAACATGCTAACTACGAAACACCATAGCATCCGCCTGAAGCAGCCTTTTAACATGTCTAAAACACTTTAAGGACTGTTATGACACAGGGTTTGCCCTAGGTACTTATTGCATAGATCATTGTACGAATATGCATGCGGGACCGACTGCAGCATGCAAAAAACTTCAAATGCCTTAATGCCTTCCTCAAAACTCAGGGATTCAGGGTTCGATTCTTAACGGTCGTGGGACAAGCGTATTTATTTCTAATCTGAATGGATGACGTATAAAGTTTAACAGCGATTCTGTTTAATCGACTTGAAACAGATGTAAGTGGGATTGTCTGTTAAGAAGTCAGGGAGATACTGTATATTTGAGGTTTACTTAATTTTTAACAGAAATTAGTACTACGTTAATTTATGAGGAGGAGAAAGAGGTCATACACTACCAAGCATATGCGGAGGAGAATATACTTTACAAAGGAGCCGCAGCGACATAGACACGTTGACAAGCTTGGTGTGAAAATGATAAACCACGTAAAACTTCCTTCAGAGCTGGGTTTAGAACTTACTCTCTCTTGAGTTCATGTTTACGGCTAAACCGTGTAGCTAACTCGCTCTTTCTAAGAGATTCAGACTCCAAATGAACATTCTTTCATGTTTTTCTTCACATTTCTAATGTCATCTTCATTATCTTCCTGGCCAACAGGGGTAACGACACGTGGTGTTGCAGCCTAAAAACAATTAAGACCACCACCAATAACGTTGCCAGTTAGCTCGTTACCATGAAGATTAAACGAAATTATCACGTAACAAAATTCCTAATTTTCTCCTTTTATTGCATTTGCTGCAAAAATGTACAAAATATAGAAGAGTGAAAATAGAATTTTAGAAAATTTTCATTATTTGCAATTTTTAGCTAGAATTAATATTTTCTTAGAATTGGTAATTTGTAAAAAATGTAGCAGTAGTTCATATCATCGTTATTGTACCTAGTACGTTAACATGGGTGAAAAGTAAAAGACCGAATGTTATACTCTACGTAACATTCATTACGTGTAGATTTCCCGTACAGCAAGAGAGAGATACGACATTTTCTTCTCCTGTCCCCTTAATATAGATTTTCTTCCTCTCCTGACCTACTTATGAGACATATGGGGTCTGCACTAATGAGCATTAAGCTTAGCTTTACGGCCAGATGCCCCTCCCAACTTCAACACTATATGAATTGATCTAGGGTCTATTCACTATTGAGTGTTATTATTATTATTATTATTATTATTATTATTATTATTATTAAAATAGACGGTCTTATAAGAACAATTTTTTGATTCAAAATCGGTTTTCGGACTCCAAGGTCCATCAGTGATTACAAATTATTTGATTCTATGGTGGTTAGTGGGGTGATACGTAGTGTGTAAATTACGGTGTGTATTAAGACAACCGAAACACGGCCCCGAGCTAGAGGAGTTAACCCAATATGGTTAAACTCTCCTGCCAGGCCGGAAATTGTACCCGGGGCCTTCTCACCTGAAGGCCAGTATGTTGACCATTCAGCGAAGGAACCCGATCGGTCCCCTTATTATTTCTACGTCATTGTATACTAATCTATCTATATATATATATAAAATAAGAGTTTTGTCTGTACATTGCTCAGAATTTGAAAAGAATGATATATTTGTATCGGTCATGTTCACAGTAACAAGAAAATGCATTTTTTTACTTTTCAGTAATTTCTGTCTGTCTGTCTGTCTGTCTGTCTGTCTGTCTGTCTGTCTGTCTGTCTGTCTGTCTGTCTGTCTGTCTGTCTGTCTGTCTGTCTGTCTGTCTGTCTGTCTGTCTGTCTGTCTGTACACGCATCACGAGAAAACGGCTGAAGAGAATTTAATGAAAATCGGTATGTAAAGTCGGGGGATGAGCCGTTACAATCTAGGCTATAAATTATTTTATTCACGCTGAGTGAAATGGTAGTTTAGGGGAAGGCCTTAAATTTAATTATCCAATATCTATATTATTAGCGGTCCTATCGATAAATACTATATAACTAAAGTTATATAGAATTCAATTTCCAGTCATTTATGTCTTATACATTTTTGCCGTACCGGCTCTGATAACACAGATATTAATGAATTTGTATTTTAGTTGCTAAGTCCATATCAACGCCGAGCCACGAGAAAATGGGTTAACAGAATTTAATGAAAACCGCTATATAGAGTCGGGGATAAGAAACTACAGTCTAGGCTGTAAATAATTTTATTTTCCCCGAGATGAAATGGTAGTTTAGGGGAAGGCTCCAAAAATTTAATTTTAAATACCGGTACCTATGTTGTTGGTGTTATCGAAAAGTACTACATTACAAAAGTTATGGACAATACAATTCCCGATCATTTATGATTCATTCAGTTTTACTGTACCGACTGTGATAAGAGTGGTATTTCAGAAGGCCTACAATTTCCAAAGCGCTTAACATTGATCAACAATTACTTTACATTGACCATTGTTTGTTGTGATGTTCTTCGTTTCTTAAGGTGCCGCTCAACTCCGATAGATGGGATTACTACTGCGTACCGAGTATAACAGTCTGACTGAATATTGGCGGGAAATAGCTGGGGAGTTGGGAAACTTTCTTCTTTAGCATGCCATTCCTCTGGTTCATACATTTTCTGATACTGCAGGTACGTAACACACTGGTTCATCATAGCATTCACCAGTATCCATTAATCGGGAGATAGTGGGTTCGAGCCCCATTGTCGGCAGCCCTGAAAATGGTTTTCCATGGTTTCCCATTTTCACACCAGGCAAATGCCGGGACTGTACCTTAATTAAGACCACGGCCGCTTCCTTCCACTTCCTAGGCCTTTCCTAACCCATCGTTGCCATAAGGCATATCTGTGTCGGTGCTACGTAAAGCAAATAGCAAAAAATAAAATAATAGTAGCATCATAGCATTCGAGCTATTCAATCCCTACTCTGAGGCACTGATTGGAATGAGTAATGTGCATATTTAACGGAATAATGACAGAGGAGTGTTCATGGCAGTCTGCGACCTGGTTGTTCCAGCTCTGGAACTTTGGACTGTTAGATCGGCACCGTAGTACTGTTCGTTGAAAGTGAGAAAGTGTGCGGTTTTTCATTTGATCGAGTATTTTATATGATAACATTGCGATCAATCTCTACATTCCTACTGACGTTTTTGTAATGACCTATGTTGAATTCAGTTAGGAAAACCACCAAGTCAGTCTTTCTGAGAATCCCGTAGCGAAGCACGGGTACATCAGCTAGTAAAATAATATAAGTAGCCTTGTGCACTACCTAGAGAAATTCTGCCTGGCCGTGATGTCGTAAGAAAGTGTATAGACATAATTATAATTTGTTCATACAGATATTATCAATAATTTCTTTCCCGAACACTTTTACACACACGTTATGAACATTTGTCGTATGCTTGAAATGATTTTTCCTACAAATTGACGGTCATCTCCCTCTCGTCTATCAAAGGTATGAACTCATAAAAATCCTTATGATGCACTCAGAAGCCAGGAGTGGAGTTCCTACCGCGAAGTGCAAACGGCTTGTTGGACGTCCCCTTCCCCGCTCTGAAGCCATCTCATCTCCACTGGTGGCCCGACCATTTCCATCCACTCACATGGGCACTGGAGCATTTTATTACTGTATTATAGGCTACGTTATGAGCGGCTGTTAACTTTATGGCACTCGTTTCGATAAGTTGAAATACGGCTTAGATCTTGTTATGGCTGCAACGAAGACAACCTAAATACCCAGTAGATAAGTCTACACTCATCTCTTTAATGGTTGATACGCTGCGAGCACTTTTACACTTTTAGAACAAGGAACACGTATAGAGCGCAAAACAATTTTTACAAGACATGATCATACCTATTACTAAATTGTTACAGCCTTCACGGAGATTACACAGATTTCTAGCGGTGATTAACACCCAACTAGGTTTATAGCACCCTAATTGTAGGCATAGGCCATATCTTCGCTATTTAACACGTGGTTTTATTTCCACAATATATCACATTCAAGAGTTCCTCTAAGGATGACATTACCCCTGTTAGAGTTACAATCAGATTACTAAGATCAGGAATGTGACCACTCCACCTTGTCCAGGAGGACTGTTAATATTAAAGCTTTATCTAAATTGATCATGCTTACAGGAACCAAAGTTGGAGAATAAATTACAGTAGAACAAAAAAGAACTAAAAATAAATGAATTTGTAGCTTCATGTTCATAGTCGGTGACAGCTACTGACGAACGAGACTCGATGGGTCGTCATATCACGATCATGGAGCGTCAAGGGTCGCCTATGTCCCATCTTCTGGATTGTCTTATTTATGCCACGTTAAGGAATTTGTATTCCAGGTTAAGGGAAAATCCCTGGATAGGCCCGAGAATCAATCCCTGGCATAAGAGAACTACTCTAGGGAAAATCCGGTTTGTGGTTGTGTGGTAGCGTGAAGTCCTTTGGTCCGAGGACACAAATAATACAAAATATTTACTTGGATTTCCACGTGAAATGTAGTATATTTGCTATCGTTTCTAGTTCATCGAGCGTAATTTCACTGTCGTCATTGTTCTGCTCCCCATGTATTCGGTTGTTCCAAACGTCAAAAGAAAGATTTCCTTACGTCGGGACATTCATCAACATATTCCTCCCATTTGTCCAATGATTCCCTGGGATCCATTATGGGTTCACTTGATTTACCCGAAAATCTAATTATGTCCTGCTTTTTATCTCTTTCTAATTTTCTTTATTTCTGTCCGGAGATATTTCCTCACCGCTTTCCATGTTATTCCTGAAATCTTCCTGTGACATATTCTTCATTTCTACAGTTACTTGTTTCACTCTGTTTGTTTCACTTATGCGCAATCTGTATAAGATCTTGTTTGGGGTCATTTTTGATAAGCCTTAATTTTACTCTACTTCATCATTCACTAATGATGTTCGCTTTTTGCCATCTTTATGTAAAATTTATCCTAGACATTCCCTTTCTGTTTTTAGCACAGCATCCTGTACGACACACATTCCCCTTCCATTTCCCAAACCTGCTTTCTGTGTATTGAATGGAACGTTTTAATAATCAAATTCATTTACTTCCTGTCTAATTTACTCATCCGGAGATTCCCTACCCTTATTCACCTGCAACAGATTTTACTTTCACGGTCCTACGCCTCGAAACAGTTCACTGCAGGGCAGATGGTGGTTTGTATCATTGAAAACTTCCTGGAATAGCTGCATATTATTAACGGATTTCGTGAATTCAAAGTTGGTTATTGTATTATGTATTGCCGCACTCTCCCATGTGTAGCGACTATAACCTTCAGCTTGAAGAATGTGTTCGTAACTGCTAATCTCATAGTAGCACAGAAGTCCAGCTAAAGCTTCCCATTCCTGTTAGCTTCCATTTCTTCCTCTCATTTACCCTTCACCTTCTCATGTTTTTCAATTGTATTTCCGCCGGTCTGAGTGGCTCAGACGGTTGAGGCACTTGCCTTCTGACCCCAACTTGGCAGGTTCGATCCTGGCTTAGTCCGGGGGTAGTTCAAGGTGCTCAAAATACGTCAGCCTCGTGTCGGTAGATTTACTGGCAAGTAAAAGAAATGCTGCGGGTAAAAATTCTGACACATCGGCGTTTCCGCAAACCGTAAAAGTACTTAGTGGGACGTAAAATAATAATTATAATTATATTATAATTATAATATTATTATTATTATTATTATTATTATTATTATTATTATTATTATTATTATTATTATTATTATTATTATTATTATTATTGTATTCCCTATTCGCGCAGTGAAATTGCCCATTAACACTATCTTATCCTTGCTGTTGACCCCCACTGTGATGTTACTTAAAGCTTCATAAGATTTGTCGAATTCATCTTCAACTGCATCCTCGCATAGTGAATAGACTGAGACATCTCTCGTCCTAATTACTCCAACTGTTAAACCACCCAAATCATTCGCCTACTTACGTGCCTAACGGTAGGAATGTTGCGTGCATTAGTATTCCTGACGAACAGTCCTGCTCCACGTTCTGCCATTACCTTTTTAACACCCGTTATGAACACTTTAACCTGGGCTGAGTAGCTCAGACGGTAAAGCGCTGACCATATGAACTCAAGTTGGCAACTTCATTATGAGCTCAGTGCGGTGGTATTTGAAGGTGCTTAAATGCGCCCGTCTCGTGTCGGAAGTTATACCGGCACGTTAAGGAACTCTTGCGGGACAAAATTTCCACACCTCGACGTCTCCGTAAACAATACGAAGGTATTTATTCAGACGTAAAACCAATAATAATATGATTAATATGAACACCTCATAATTTACTAATGTCTTACCCATTATCTCCCCTTACCGGAATATCATCAACGACTTGCATATCCAGAACCATTCTGTTTGCTTACTCAGCCAATTCTACTTTCTTTCTTTCATAAGCACCATAAATATTTATATGTCCTCAACAAATTCCATTTCGTTCTCCAAGTCGTTTCTAAGGAGTCACTCGCCTCTCAAATGGATGTAGGACTCCTTCACACACTTAGGTCCGAGGCTTGATTAAAATATTCTGAGCTCCTTAAATTCTGTGAAGCAGGATACTATCCAACTTACACATAGTCCCAGTGAGAATCTCTGGACATGTAATGTCCCTACAGTAATATGATTCAAGATAGATATGCTTCCTTTCGCAAATTCAATTCAGAGTGAGTTAGATTAACAATGCTTAGCTGTTCAGAAATAGATGCTGAACGTTTCATTTAAGCACAAGGAGATATTTCCATTATTTTACTGCTATATATACCCTTTTAGTGCTCTGTATTTATTCGGATTTTTCAATATTTTAGCACAAGGAATTGTAATAGTATATTCGTAAACTTCTTCCCTTTAAACAGAGTCCCTAAAAATTGAATTTATTTGAAATGTTAAACCAATTGAAAACAAGAGAATTGTATAAGGCATTCATATTCATGCACTGCAGTGGCATTATCCGAACTGTTAAATAAGTTCATTTGGTTGACAATGAGCAATAATGTTAATACATAACATTTTAGGAATCCCCGTATGGATAAATTGAAATGAAAATGTGAAAAATACCGACAGTAATAAAAACCGCGATGTTAACCATTGTTGTTTAGATAGTATACCTTCCTGTGACAGATTGCTCAAGTTTTAAATAACTTGCCCGTTTCAGTCTGTCAACTCTATTGCTTTGTTACCGGGCGAGTTGGCCGTGCGCGTAGAGGCGCGCGGTAGTAAGCTTGCATCCGGGAGATAGTAGGTTTGAATCCCACTATCGGCAGCCCTGAAGATAGTTTTCCGTGGTTTCCCATTTTCACACCAGGCAAATGCTGGGGCTGTACCTTAATTAGGTCCACGGCCGCTTCCTTCCAACTCCTAGGTCTTCCCTAACCCATCGTCGCCATAAGACCTATCTGTGTCGGTGCGACGTAAAGCCCATAGCAAAAAAAAATTGTTCTGTTTACAGTTGCCTTGATGAGAATTATTAACATTACTGAACTAATACAATTTACACCAAATGGAAAATAACGAAAAAACTCCCCTATACAGTCTTCACAACTGTAACTGGTCCTGGGAGGGTTAATTCATTATTCAAGAGCAAGGTATTCAATTTTATTTGAATGTGGGTGGCATTTCTTAATACATATGAATGTAAATTCAGGAAATTTTAGGATTTTTCGATTACACATACCGATGTATGGTTCGCAGCAAGTTAGATTTTAGTGGATCTCAAGAGAGGCTGAATCTACGTGCAGTCGAATAAAGTTTGGAAATCCTGTCCTATGAAATAATAGGGAATATGTCTTATACTTGTTTTTGAACGAGAAACCCGATGTCCAGACCCACGCAGCGCCTACTGTGAAGTAGTGATATACCGTTTGGTGATGTGTGCGGGGATAGTCAAGATTTTGCTGTTGGGTCTATTGTGTTGGTGAGTCTCCGTGAGCTTAGGAAACCTGAATTCTATGTACTGTGGAGTAACGTACTTCGAGTGTTGTGCAACAGACACAGGGAATGAATATAGACAATTTGTTAAGACACGGAAAGGTATATCGATGTGGTTTCACACTGAAGATGAAATTAACGCAGAAATATTAGATATTTAGAGTCCATTTGCTAAGTCTGGGTTAATATCGTAATACACAACATCACAGTATTCAAACAGGAGCATGGTTAGTGTGTTGATTAAGTTACTTTTTGCGAGAAGTAGAAATTTTCTGGTTCCACTGGATGGAGGGACTGATACCATCCCCAACATGTATATTTTAAATGCTCTGTCCATGGCAGGCCTTCGTCAAGCATTACACCAAGGCTTTTTGCTGTTTTTCTGGGTGCAACTTATGAGTCATGTAATGCAACATCAGGTAGGCCCCTGCTTCTAATATGAGTGAAAGCATTTTGCTGTTCTACTTTGATAGTCTTTTGATTTTGATTCAATTTTGTACAGGGAAAGTAGGCAACAATGAGACGATTGATAAGAATTTAGTTCTACTGCTGTATCGTTTCTGAAATGTTACATTGATAAACGTTTGTAAGTCTGCATATCATCAGCAAAGATATGGTAACTAGTTGTTGTCAATGCCTTGATAAAAGGTGAAAATAACAATGAGCCTAATACAGAACCTTGAGGAAATCCACATGTTACTTATCTCAAGAAAGATAATCTGTTGTTGAACATTACACCCTGAAGAGTT
The DNA here is from genome assembly GCF_040414725.1 of Anabrus simplex. Taxonomy (NCBI): domain Eukaryota; kingdom Metazoa; phylum Arthropoda; class Insecta; order Orthoptera; family Tettigoniidae; genus Anabrus; species Anabrus simplex. The sequence continues at coordinate 476,861,941 of NC_090266.1, forward strand.
GACCCACTGCACATTCCCATTGGCCATGTTGAGGTGTCTGAGTATTGTAATAAGGTTATCATGACCTATACTTAAGATTTGTGTAAGTAGCCTATGTCTCTTCTAAACTCCCGATTCCTGTACGGGGTAGGGGATTAAGTGAGATGTATGCATATGCTATGTTATACGGCCGGAGAGCCTTACTGACGCCAACCTCTGGAGGAGGTAATGAAGAGGAAATGAATAACAGCGAATGAAATTAGGTAAGAAGGTGGAAGGAATCGGCTGTGTCCTATTAATAGGAAATATCAAAGCATTTTCCTGGAAGTGAAAATCTGTAACTACAGAAAACAATCCCAAGGACAGGTGATGGTGGGGCTCAAACCCAGTCGTCTGCCGAATGTAGAACTTGGCTCGATAGCCGTAGGGCATTCGGCCATTCATCTTTGTTTAAGTAACCTGCGCGTATATTATGCATATTTGTGTGGGTTTGAAATCTCATTTGATGATCTATTGATCGAATAAAATCACCTTAGTCCTTTGCATGTTAATTGATTTATGTGTTTATTTGCGTTCTTTTGATTATGGGTAATTTCTTCCACATTGACCAATTGTCGATGGGAAATTCCTGCATCACTTACTAAAAAATCTGATTTAGACGCAATTAATGATAAAGGAGAATTCCCTTTTCCTAACTGATGGCATGCCAAAGAATTTCAATACCAGAGAGTACTGCAAAATGCTCCACTATATGTAAATAACGATGTATCGAATTTCATTCTGACTATTTTAGAAGTATCTGGCTGGATCTCCGGAGTCAGTCAGGTAATAGGCCAAATACATGGTAAAATTAATTCCTATATTGGGATTATTTCCTCATTTAATAAGAAAGAGTATTCCTCATAGAACTATATGTAAATGAATAAGTCGATCGTCTGGTTTTCAGGGAACATCAGTTACCATCATTTCAGGATTTTTAAATGACTAAAATTGTGTAAGTACTTAAAGGAATTGTCGGAATTTGTTAGTTCACAAGTTTATTAACAGTCTGTTGTTGAATATTGAGAACTACACGACCGTAACTCCACCCTCCTGCTGTTCCACCAACAAATTGCTTTTCCAGATTTTTTGCACTTTCAATGTGTAGCAGAGCTATGGGGGTGAGGTGGCGTGCCTCCGATTAAGCAGAGACGGGTGACGAGTATTGGCAATTTCAGTCACATCCTGCATTCTTTAAGCTTCCCTACCACTTCCTTTGTAACCGTGTAGTCGGAAATGACTCCAAATCTGTGTAATTCATTCCTCTAAAAGGGTTCCTTCATCACATAATATTCTACACAAGTATACATTGTTCTGCTGCAAACTTAGTTGAATAATACGCCTCCAAACTCAAGTTAGAGATATCATCTAATGTACGCAGATTAAGCATCTTCATCGCCACTTGTGTAGTCAGATATTTTCCCACGTATATGAAAATGACATTGTATGTATTCTTCATGTCCAATGGATTTTATGAAGTTGATTGAATTTTCTGATTGTTAATTGGGTCAAGAGCAGTTTTAAACATACATAGATACATCTTCAGTGTAGACCAGTATGCCTTTCAGCTTTCAGTCTGCAAGCCCTAGTGAATTTACAAAACGTCTTCACAATCCTCTACATGTATCCAGCTCTCTAGTCTCGTTCAGTTCTATAACTTCTCCTTAAATCATTAGAAACTGAGTCTAACCATCGTCGCCTTGGTCTCTATTTGCTTCTCTTACCCTCCTTGATCATGTATATTATTATACTAAGTAACCTATCCTCCTCAAATCGCCTCACATGACCGCACCAACGAAGCTAGTTTATGAGTACAGCTTAATCCCTCGAGTTCATTACAAACTTAGATGTTATCTCCTTATTTACAAAACCCTCATACCACTGTTCCCACTTGTTTTTATCGGCGATTGTTCTCGTGAATTTCTTGTCAAATACTTCTTACTTGTGAAAAGGTGGTCTGAAAAGACACCGTTGTAAAGATAGTTTCTTCCGGGAGCTGAATTCTTTCTTATAGAATATTGTTGATCGCAACTGCGAACTCACTGCATTAGCTTTGCTGCACCATGATTCAATATGCCTTACTCTAATACCATCGTTGGAGCATACACGTACTATCTACCTCTTCCATTTTTGTATTTCCAAGTTGTCATTCAGTTCATTTAGGTTTCTTCCCTACTGACATAATTTTAGTCTTGGAGAGGCTCATTGTCGTATCATACTCACTGCACCTATTTATAGTTTCGAAAATATTAGACTGCAGGTTCCCAACACAGCCTGCCATTAAGACTAAGGCGTCACCGTAGGCCAAGCTGGTTACTATATTTCCAACTAACTGAATTCCTCTATCACCTTTCAGTAGATGATCCATGTAAACTACGAACAACGAATGTGAAAGATTAAAGCCTTGTCTAATTCTCTAGTACTTTGAACCCCGAACTCATTCTACCATCAAATATTCTAAGAGAAGTCCAATTGTTAACATTAATGCCTTTGATTGCTTTTAATAATATGCCCTTAATCCCTTAATCCCATAATCCCCCAGTACGACTAAAATATTTTCCGTCATTACTCTGTCATTTTACGTCTCAAGATCTACAAAATATAACAGTCTGTTCCTCTTGTAGCACTTTGCAATTAGCTGGCGCATCCTGAAAATCAGATCCTGAGAGCCCTATGTGGTTTGAAACCATGATGGTTTTCATCCAACTTACTCAACCACTGATCGCACCATGCCTTCAAAAATGCCAGTGAACTCCTTGCCTGGTATACTGATCAATGAAATATCTCTATTGGTGTTGCAATCCTTCCTGTTCCCTTGCTTACAGATAGGTGCAATTACTGCTTTCGTCCTACCAAAATGTACCTTACTAATATTCGATGCTAATCTCATACTCTGTGAAGCCCTGTCTTTCCATTATATTTCTCAATTAAAGGTGTAATTTCATCTACTCCTGCTGCTTTATGAAAATTGGATTAATTTACCAACTTTTCCACTTCTGCAAACGTAACATCATTGTAATCTCAGCCTATTTTTCCTTGGTTTTAAAATGCCATTTTTTACAGGAGAGTAGTACTTTGTAAAAAAAATACTTACTTCCACCTCGGTATACCATTGGGTTCAAATTTGGAAAGGACTAATTACAGGTAGAATACATTCCTGGAAAGATCAATGACTCTTCCTTGTAGTCAGAAGATTACTGAATGTTATTTCGAATTAAAATATTCAGTAAAAGATAATATCTTAGACCACCAAACATTAATTTATGGACGGAATGCCCCATAACATAACAGCCCCAAAGGACCATGGCCTACCAAGCGACCGCTGCTCAGCCCGAAGGCCAGCAGATTATAAGGTGTTGGGTGGCCCAGCACGATGAATCTTCTTGGCCGTTATTCTTTGCTTTCTAGAACGGGGTTGCTATCTCACGTTCAGGTGGCTCCTCAATTGTAATCACGTAGGCTGTGTGAACCAATAACCATCCCATATATCCAGTAAAAATCACTGACGTGGCCGGAAATTGAACCCCGATCCTCCGGGTAATAGACAGGCACGCTACTTCTACACCGCAGACCTGGATTTTGGAAGGACTTTTTTTTGTACAAGCCCTGATGAATGATGAATGATAAGCCCATGTCACACCAAAAATACCTGATGGGGATATCTTCTGAAAAGTGTTCATCTGAATTGCGGAATGTAACTGACAAATGCGAATATAAACCCGGTGTCTCCCGAACGCCGTACTTTCTACTTAAAAATGTCCCGCATACACAAATGATGATTGGGATGTCTACCAACTGATTTTCACAGAGTCACTGCTGCCAGCGGGCAGGTTACGTCATAATACGAAGAGATAAGAATCGGACTGTCGTTCGCAGCATGTTACTCAACGCTACCGTTCTAATACACCCCTTGCATTAGTAAACCTCGTTTTCCACCGCATAGTTCTAAGCTCTTGTATGGTACAGCCGCACTGTATTTGCTGTCTACATTTCGGCAATGGCTAGTGTGTTCAGCAGCGACGAACACACGGACATTACTTTAATCTGGACAACCTGGTCGGAATACAACCGAAGCTCCAAACAGACGTATGCCTTCTACACGCGCATTTCACCAAACAGTATTAGTCTTTGTTTCATACAAGCAACTCTTTTATCGAGTGGAATGTCTACACGTGTATAAATTAATAAGTTATTAAATCTCCTTTTCACCATCTTTGGCGTGTTTACAAACAACAGCGGCGATTAAGGGGTGCGGCGAGGAGGGACAGTCGCCCCCCCCCCCAACTTTGTGGAGTAAACATGACATTTTATTCCAATTTAGCCAGCTGGAACTAGGTATTATTTAAAACAAGCTATTTGTGCAAGCCTTGTTGTCTTATCTGCTAATTCTTTCCTTTAATTATTAACATAACTATTTGCGGAAATACGCACAAAATGCCGTTCGTCGTGGATAACCGATTTGTATAGCACTACGGCAAGTTGTGGAGACTTTGCATGTGCTGTGAGGAAGGGTACTAGGGGTACATGTTTTCTTGCCAAGGCCGTGGACACTGAGGTATAATTCACCCGCTTGCCGCGCGCGTTCTTCAGTCTGGCAGTCTCTTTAGTGTCTATTAGTTTCTTAGTGTGTACACAAATACTAAATTATTTTTAATTGTATAATCATGCCGTATAGTACTTCTATTTAGTTGTGCCGGGTGAGCTGGATGTGGGGTTAGGGGCGCGCAGCTGTGAGTTTGCACCCGGGAGACAGTGGTTTCGAATTCCACTGTCAGCAACCCTCAATATGGATTTCCGTGGTTTCCCACTTTCACACCGGGCAAGTGCTGGGGCTGTACCTTAATTAAGGCCAGGGCCGCTTCCTTTCCACACGTAGCCCTTTCCTGTCTCATTGACGCCATAAGTCCTATCTGTATCGGTGCGACATATAGCCAATTGTAAAAGAAAGCATTCAGTTGTAATCGTTATTTCAGCGGGAGATAATCCCACCGTTCCTTTTGCTGGGCTAAATTATTTCTTTTGTGTTATGTTATTTATTAAGTAAATGTATTTAACATGCCCCGTGGTTTGTTTGTGAGACCTGGTGAAAATTTTATTATTCAGCATTGAATCAACATCTAATAAAAACTATTTCTGCAAATAAACCTCGGGGCAGGTTAATTACATTTACATAATAAATAATATAACACAAAAGAAAAACTTAGTCCGGTGAAAGTGAAGTTGGTATTATCTCCGTTGAAATAACAATTACAATTAAATATATGTTTTATAATTGACTTTACGTCACACCAACACAGATAGGACTTACGGAGACGATGGGACAGAAAAGGGCTAGGCGTGGGGAGGAAGCGGCCGTGGCATTAATTAAGGTACAGCCCCAATATTTGCCTGGAATGAAAACGGTAAACCACGGAATACCATCTCCAGGGCTGCCGACGGTGAGATTCAAAACCACTATCTGCCGGGTGCAAGCTCACAGCTGCGCTCCCCTAACCCCACGGCCAGCTTGCTCGGTACAATTAAATAGAAGTACGGCATGATTATGCAATCAAAAATCATTTAGTATTTGAATACACACTCTAAATTAATATACACTAAAGAGACTTCAAGACTGCCAGACTGACGAATTCGGGTGAATTACAACTCAGTCCACGACCTCGGCAAAAAAGAATATGTAGCCCCACTACCCTTCCTCACAGCAAATGCAAGGTCTCCAATACTTGCCATAACGCTATACAAATCGGTTAGCCGCGACGAACGACTTTTTGTACGTATTTCCGCCAATAATTATGTTAGTAATTAAAGAAAATAAAGGAAAGGATTGGCAGATAAGACAACAAGGATTGTACAAATAACCTTTTTTAAATAATTCCTAGTTCCAGCAGGCTTAAGTGGAATAAAAATGTAATGTTTATACCAAAAAGAGGCATGGGGCGACTGCTTCTCCTCCCCAACCCCTAATCGCCGCTACTGCTTCTAAACACGCCAATGATGCAGAAAAGGAAATTTAATAACTTATTAATTAATGCACGTGTAGATATTCCACTCGATAAAATAGTTGCTTGTATGAAACAAAGACTAATACTGTTCGGCGATATGCGTGTGTAGAAGGCATACGTCTGTTTGAAGCTTCGGCTGTATTCCGACCTGGTTGTCCAGATTAATAATGTCCGTGTATTCGTCGCTGCTGAACACACTTGCTATTACCGATATGCAAACAGCAAATATAGTGCGGCTGTACCGTACACCAGCTTAGTGCTATGCGGTGGAAAAACGAGGTTTAGTAATTCAAGGGGTGCATTAGACCGGTAACGCTGAGTAACATGCTGCGAGCGATAGTCCAATTCTTCTGTCTTCATATTCTGACGTAACCTGCCCGCTGGCAGTAGTGCCCCTGTGAAAATCAGTTGGTAGACATCCTATTCATCATTTGTGCATGCGGGACATATATAAGTAGAAAGTACGGCGTTCGGGAGCCACCTGGTATATATTAATTTTCTGGGTTGAACTTTGTCGTAGTTCTCTACACTGAGTCCATGTTTCAGACATTTCGATAATTGTACATTAAAATTGCGACAAGGCAACTATGATAATCCCACATGAATCGAAGTAATACTGGAGGATATCCTTAATCGAGGTATAAATATATGTATACCATGTTTGTTTGCTGGCAAAACAAAATCGGTCTCGTAGCTCATGATGTAAAACTATACCGAAGACAATTAATACTAATTTATTATCGATAGGGTAAACTTGGCAATTATGGGCACTTAGGTAATATGGGCATATTTAAGAAATTGTTCATATTTCACGCAAGTAGCATGCTCATTGCTAGGACGGTGGTACTGCAGTATCATAGCTGCTCAGTTTGTTCAATATTGTTTCCTTTTGTGTTAAAATAAGCTGAAAAGAACATGTTTTGAGGTAAATATGCCGGTCTACTCTTACAAAATTGAGCTGTTATAATAACTCAGTTAAATAAGTTAAGGCACTACGCGTAAAACACGTTTATTTTTCAAGAAATTATTACGGGCTGCTTTCAAGGTTAGTATAGCATATGTTGTAGCAGTGGACAGGCGCTTGGGAGTTAGTTCTTTCCCAGTAATGCCAACTTCTGAAAAGTCCCTCTAGGGCAAAAATGGGCAGTGACATTCTAGATAACATGGGCATCATCAAATTACATTGTATTTACGTCTCCCGCTCTGAGTGAGACTTATTATTCTTTATTTTTAACGAAATATTTACGTGTTATGCTAATCGATGTAGCATGAAGCTGTTTGACAAAAAATATATATATTTTTCCGGATGATGATGCAAATTAGGAATCAATGAGCGGATATCCTCCAGAAATGGGATAAAGAGGATATTTCGCGTGCTGTAATAGATGAAAGAAATGGAGATTGTAACCAGTTACAACCATCTAGAACTTATAATGTGCCTAGACAAACTTTGCAGTGGTATTTGTCGAAAGATCAGCGGACCATGTCCGTTCAGGGACCATCCTAACTTCCGTCATCTTCCCCTACCTTTTCGCCAGTGAGAGCAGTACCTAGCCCTTTTGATGGAAATTACTCCAGTTCGAGAACTGAAGATTACGACTAGCAACTGGGGAAGACGTAAGTGTTCTGCATGAGAACTTACTAGTGAAGAAAATCTGGCTTCGGCGCAGGCCTATCGCAGGAGCCAGTAAAGGAGGTAGCGGCAAAGCGAAAAGCCATAAGGATCAATACAGTTCTCTGTATTTGTCCTGTGCGTACGGGGGATTATTATGATGAAAATGGAAGGCATAAGTGGGCTAAGTGTTGTGGTTTCTGTGGTAAGTGGTTCCATGAGGAATGCGTAGAGATGGAACGTGATTCTTTCTATTGTGACGAGGGTAATTAATAAAACTTTGTCAATATTTATGACTCATAATGCTCTCATGTGATTAGTTTTGTTAGATTAATACTTTTCTTTCTATATTACACACATTATGGGCCAGGTTTATGTTATTTACTTTTCCTAGTACAGTACAAGTGATTCCTAATTGATAATTTAATAATGATACCTTGGTACCGGTAGAATTTGTTCATGATCCGTGCTTAATCTATATATTTAAAGTAGCTTGTCCTGACTGACTGACTGACTGACTGACTGACTGACTGACTGACTGACTGACTGACTGACTGACTGACTGACTGACTGACTGACTGACTGACTGATTCATCATCGCCGAGCCAAAACTACTGGATATATAGAAATGAAATTTTGCGGATATATTCATATTAAGATGTAGGTGCTCGCTAAGAGAGGATTTTTGGATATTCCGTCTCTAAGAGGGTGAAAAGGAGGGTGAAATTTTAAAATGAGTGTGTCTATATCTCAAAACTTTAAAAGTTTACAGATGTGAAAATTGGTATTTAGAATCTTCTTTAAAAATAACGAAACACGTATTTTTTTTGTTTTCAGACAATCCCAATAGGAGGGGTGAAAAAGGATGAAAAATGGGTTGAATGCCTTTAATCCGGATACGCTACTTATATCTCAGAAACTGAAGATATTACAGACCGCAAAATTGGTACTTTTGATCGCTGTGAATAATAATGAAACACATATTTTTTTGTTTTTGGAAAATACAATTATTGCGAGGGTGAAAGGGGGGGTGAATTTTTAAAATGAGCGTATCTATATCTCAAAACTTTTAAAGTTTAGAGATGTAAAAATTAGTATTTAGAATCTTCATTAAAAATAAAGGAACACGTATTTTTTTGTTTTCGGAAAATCCCAATAGGAGGGGTGAAAAGGGGTGAAAAATGTGTTGAATGTCTTTAAAGAGAATACATATATCTCAGAAACTGAAGTAATTACAGACCTAAAAATTGGTACTTTTGATCGCTTTCAAAAATAAAGAAACACATATTTTTTGTTTTTGGAAATTCCAATTAATGCGAGGGTGAAAAGGGGGGTGAATTTTTAAAATGAGTGCATCTATATCTCAAAAGTTTTAAAGTTTAGATATGTAAAAATTGGTATTTAGAATCTTCATTAAAAATAAAGGAACACGTATTTTTTTTTCGGAAAATCCCAATAGGAGGGATGAAAAGGGGTGAAAAATGGGTTGAATGCCTTTAAAGAGAATACATATATCTTAGAAACTGAATATATTACAGACCTGAAAATTGGTATTTGGGATCTACTTTAAAAATGAAGAAACAGGTATTTCTTCGTTTTGGGAAAATCCAAATAATGGGGGGTGAAAAGTGGGATGAAATTTTTAAAATGAGTGTATCTATATCTCAAAACTTTTAAAGTTCATAGATGTAAAATTTGGTATTTAGAAATCTCCTTTAAAAATAAAGAAACACTTACTTTTGTGTTTTCGGAAAATCCTAATAGGAAGGGTGAAAAAGGGTGAAAAATAGGTTGAATGCCTTTAATGAGGCTACTTATATTTCAGAACCTGAAGATATTACAGACCTGAAAATTGGTATTTGGGATCTACTTTAAAAATAAAGAAACAGGTATTTTTTCGTTTTTGGAAAATCCAAATAATGGGGGGTGAAAAGGGGGGTGAATTTTTAAAATGAGTGTGTCTACATCTTAAAACTTTAAACGTTTACAGATGTAAAAATTGGTGTTTAGAATCTCCCTTAAAAATAAAGGAACACGTATTTCTTTGTTTTCTCTAAATCCCAATAGGAGGGGTGTAAAAGGGTGAATAATGGGTTGAATGCCTTTAATGAGGATACATACATCCCAGAAACTGAAGATATTACAGAACTGAAAATTTGTAAATGGGATCTCCTTTAAAAATATAGAAACACGTATATTTTTGCTTTTGTAAATTTCAATTAATGGCGGTTAAACAGGAGTGGCAAATTGGGGTGAATATTTTGAAAGACTATATCTACAGAATATCTGAGAAGCGTAAAATGGTACAGACGTAAATAGTGGGTATTTGGAATCTCCTATAAGTGTAAAGAAACATAGGTGATTTGTCTTTGGAAACTCCACTTAAGGGGAACTAAAATGGGGTGAAATTTTAAAATGAGAATATCTACAGTATATCTCAAAAAACTTAACATGTACAGAAGTGAAAAATGGTCATTTTTTTTATCGTATTAAAAATAAAGAATAGTGTATTTTTAGTTTTCGGAAATACAACTTGGGTAGTGGGGGTTGGGGGGGGGGTAAAAGTGACTGAAAATGGTGTTGAATTCTTTTAATTAGGCTACTGATATCTCAAAAATGAAGATGTTACACACGTGAAATTTTATTTTTGGAATCTGCTTTAAAAGTAAACAAACACGTATTCTCGGAAAATCCAATGAAGGGGATTTGGAGTGTTAAAGGATAGAAAAAATGAATTGACTTAATTGTATGAGAATACATACATCTAATAAAAACTAAAGTTGTTACAGACGAGAAAATTGGTATTTTGATCTCCTTTAAAAACAAAGAAAAGCGCGTTTTGGGGGTAAACAATCTTGGGGGGGGGGCGGGAGTGAAAAGGAGATGAATTCCTTTCATGAGGGCACATAAATCAAAAACTGAAGAGGTTAGAGTCGTGATAATTGGTATTTAGAAGATCCTTTACTATTAAAGGAACAAGTATTTTTTGCTTTAATATCACTTTGCGAGTGAGGGGGGGGGGGGTGAGTGTGGAAGGAAGTTAAAAACGTTAATTATTTTTAAGGGGATACTTATATCTCAAAACTGAAGGTAATAAACGTGAACATTGGTATTTGGAATCTCCTTCAAACATAAAGAAACACGCCTTCTTTTAATTTTTTGGAGGGTGGGGGTAAATAAACTTAACGGCGGTGGGGTGTAAAAGGAGGTGAGACCAATTGATTTTACTGTTCGTAATGTACGTATAAGGAGCCTCCGTTGCTCAGTCGGCAGCGCGCCGGCCTCTCACAGCTGGGTTCCGTGTTTCAAATCCCGGTCACTCCATGTGACATTCGTGCTGGACAAAATGGACTCGGGACAGGTTTTTCTCCGGATACTCCGGCTTTCCCTGTCATCATTCATTCCAGCAACACTGTCCAATATTTCATTTCATTTCTCACTCGTCGATCATTGCCCCAGAGGGGAGCTTCGGCAGCCGGCACAATTCCTATTGTCGCCGCTAGATGGTACTTTATTCATTCCATCACTGATCCTGTCGAATGATAGGAAACAGGCTGTAGACTTGCGATGTACTTATTCTGATCATAAACCGATCATTTTTAATCTTTCCTGGGTTCTTTTTCAACAGCCATATTTTCCTTCGGAGAACGTTCTTAGATTAGAGTAGATTCTCCTGGCATATAAATAAAAATTTAAACACATTTGAAATAAACGATAGGAATGAGATTGGCCGTCAAATTGTTCACCTCTATAATAAGGTCAATAATACACGGGGGTATGTCATTCGTATCGCCAGAAATTCCGCACACTTACCTACGCGCAACAATGGTGCTGGTCACATTGTTAGCAATGACAATGGCAGCAGATGTATTTTACCGCCAAGTAGCGGTCTTGCATATTGCTGTGGGGTCCAAACATATATAATAATAATAATAATAATAATAATAATAATAATAATAATAATAATAATAATAATAATAATAATAATAATAATAATAATAATAATAATAATAATAATACCTAAATTCAATTAATTTCAACCACCCTAATAATAATAATAATAATAATAATAATAATAATAATAATAATAATAATAATAACAATAATAATAATGTCCTGGACCGTCGTCAACATATGCGGACCGTGCTGGCAACGGGTCCTGGACGGGTAATGACTACGATTGCAGTCCGGCCGCCGGTTTAGTACCGCCAAGGCACCTAAGAGGACACCACGCCGGATCTCCTCAAGGATTTGATCCACATTAAAAATGCTTATAGGAAAGCATGGCTAAGATTTAGGAACCCAACTGACCGGGTGGAATACCTGGACCTAGCCCGGGAAATACGAAATCGATTGCTGGAAAGAAAGATTGAAAAATGGGAGGAACGTTGCCGTAATCTCTCAGTAAACGAGTCAGATCACGAATATCGGCGGGTTGTATATAAAACGATAAGCATTCAATTATAAATTACCGAGCTCGATAGCTGCAGTCGCTTAAGAGCGGCCAGTATCCAGTATTCGGGAGATAGTGGGTTCGAACCCCACTGTCGGCAGCCCTGAAAATGGTTTTCCGTTGTTTCCCATTTTCACACCAGGCAAATGCTGGGGCTGTACCTTAATTAAGGCCACGGCCGCTTCCTTCCCACTCCCAGCCCTTCCCTGTCCCATCGTCGCCATAAGACCTATCTGGGTCGGCACGACGTAAAGCAATTAGCAAAAACAATTATAAATTTCAGTATATTACCGTAGCGAAGCACGGGTATCTTGCTAGTTATAATATATATTTACCCTTCTTATAATAGAAAATAAATGCAATCATGTTTGTTACTCTAATTAACATTTAAAAACTTATGTCCACATTCCCAAAAAAGTATGCTGATATCACTTTAAGAGTTTGGCAAATATGGGCAGTTGCAGGGTTTCCTGCGAAGCTGTACAGTACGTAAACCGCTATGGATTGGAGGCTCGTTCAAGCTTTATTAGAATGGGAATGGTTGTAAGTTTTCAAGGATTTTTTACCAGGAAAATGGAAGTTGTTTTTGTGCTTCTATTTTTAAGATATATCTGGTGGGGCCCATATTTGCCAAGTTTACCCTATTTACATCAAATACTTCAGAAGTTCATACACAAAGTAGTACGCGGCGGTCATTGCTAACAGAGCAATAAGCAAAACATAGTAGCTCAAGTTCAAATCTACAATCATCATTTTTGCCAAGACAAGTCCAAGAGTCTCCCCAGCCCACTGTCAAGGGCGTACAAGAGAGCAGCCAAGCGGGACACACAAAAACCACCTCAATAATACAAATAGCGCAATAAATACAATAAGAACAATTGTACAAACATATACAGTATAAGGAAGTCACTGTCTCAACATTCCGGCCGCCAAGAAATGTCAATTTTTAAAGCATACATTGGCAAACGTACACATAATAAAGTTGAAATCAAAACAAATAATTCAGATCAAATTACACTAGACAAGTTCACAATACATCACTCAACATTGACAACACACATAAATCACTGTGTGATATTTTGCACACTGAAAGATGAATGTAAGCCCTACACAAGGGTACCAATAACCCAATTTTGGAAAAATCTCGGCATAGCCTATTGACTCACTCACTGCCTAAATTGCATAGACCCACACCCTTAGATGGTGGGAGAATCATGAGAACCAATCAGATTATGCACATCAGTGAAGTACAGGAGTGGGGTAGTTTATTGAGAGGCTCTTCAGTATCCCACGAGTGGTGCGGACAGTAGCCACCCGCACTAGTCCATCTGATACTGGCAGAAGGTACGTGATCAACGCCAGTTTCCACATTAACAGTGGAAAATTATCCTCCTTCAACACCACCAGTGCATCAGGTTGCACATTTGAACTGCAGTTTGTTCATTTGGATCGCTGCTGAAGGTGATGCAGTAGTCGTTCGACCAGCGGTGCCAAAACCTTTACATTTGCTGCTGTAGTATTTCCCATCCAGTCAGTAGACTAAGGTTAGTATTACATAGATATGGCTGGGGAATGGTAGTAAGAGCTGTGCCAATCAGATAGTGAACTTGAGTGAGGGCTTCATGGTCATCAGGATTGCATGACAAGGAAAAAAGGGGCCTGGAATTCAGGCAGGCTTCTATTTGGCAAGTGTGGATAATTGCCCTTCATAAGTGAGACACATAGTTCCCATGACGCGGAAAATATGGTACATTAAGGACTTCACGCCAGCCTCCAATAATCCGCCAAATTGTAGTGCTCCAGGGGGATGAACACCGATGTTAATACTTTTTATTCTGCGAAGTTTCAGACTTCCGTTTTCTGTTGACAGGACCTAATCACTGCACGAACTTCTCGGTCCGCTCCAACGAAGTTTGTCCCGTTGTCGTTGTGGATGGACTGACATCGGCCACGAGGTGAGACAAATCTCTTCAGTGCCGCTAGGAAGGCTTGAGTAGACATACCGCTTAGAACCTCGAGGTGAGTTGCCTTAGTGGCTAGGCATACAAATAAGGCAATATAACATTTCTGCTTGAATTGTGATCTCTTGGAACCGGTCTTTACATAAAACGGCCCAGCATAGACTACCCCACAGTTGTAAAATGGTCTAACTGCTTCTACACGAGGGCCTGGCAGCTGACCCATCAGCTGTTGAACAGTGTTTGCATTTTTTTGACAAATATATCAACGGTGCAAAATTCGTCTCATGATATTTTTGCCATTAAATTCCAATACCGCTGTCTAATCGATGATAGTAGAAGTTGTCCGCCGGCGTGCAGCACATGTCTGTCCTCTTGTTCAGCAATCAACTTCGTAAGGTGGTCATTTGCTGGCTGTATCGCTTGATGCATTTGTTTATATGGTATGTTGGCTTGTTCGAGACTTCCTCCCACTCTCGGGTTATTGGTACTGCCAAAAATCGGATTTAACGTTTTCAATTTGCTCATGCTCTGAATAGGTTTCTTGGTCTGCACCTGATGGATTTCCTTATAGTACGATGCCACCTGAGCTTTTCGTATGCAGTGGAGAATTTCACTGTTGAGCTCTTGAAGGGATAGTGCACCTGTTGCCCTCCATCCACGAGTTGCCGTGCAATTTCTTGTAAATCATAGACAGTGTGCTACAAACGATGCAGTTTGGTAAGCTCGGAAAATCGGTTGATAATATCCTCAAGAATCGTTGCGATAATACAGGTCACCTTGCACCTTTCTTCAGGCAGCACTAGTGGTAGCCTAGCACTTGCAAATGTCGGACACATGTCATGGTGTTGCTGTAACCAGCTTGGTCCTTGCCACCATAAACGAGTTTTACAAAGCTAATCAGGACATCTTGATATCATGTCTGCTGGGTTGTCTTGAGACGCCACATGTTTCCATTCACTGTTCTCAGTACTATCCTGAATCTCTGATTCTATGTTTGCTAGAAACATTCAGACGGAGCAGCTATCCATACCAAGGCGATGATTGAGTCTGTCCACAGGATGACTTTAGAGACCGATAGTTTCAGTGCAAGTATAATCTTCTTAACCAGACGTGCAAGAAGAAAGGCTCGACAGAGCACTAGCCGAGAAAGTGACATATTTTTCAAAGGAGCAACCCGTGATTTAGATCACAGTAGTCTGACTGAGGTAGTACCTTGGTTATTAGTTGATCCTACGTAGATACAGCTACCGTAAGCCTTCTCAGAGGAGTCACAAAATCCATGGAGCTAAATATCTTTGATAGGACTGTTAACCAGGACACGGCGGTCGATTCGAATCATCTCAATGGAAGGTAATTGATAGTATAGTTTTTCCCAAGCACGTGTCATTCCTGAATCAAAAGGTTCATCCCACAACGTCTGTTTTTGCCACAACTGTTGTAGATATATTTTACTCGAAATTTCCACGGTACTGATGAGTCCCAAGGGATCAAATATGGATTAAACTGTTGCGAGAACACTGCGTCTAGAAAATGGTGAAGCGTGGAGGCTTGGTTAAGCATTATTAAACATCTGAAACTTGTCAAATGCTGGATGCCATAACAAACCTAACGTCTTTACATTCTCATCACTGTCGAGCTGCAGGGGAAATTGTTGTCTCTCGATACTTAGGAGGAACATTCCCAAGAATAGCTGGATGATTACTGCACCATTTTCGCAGTGAAAACTCACTCTTTCTTAACAAATGTATCAAGTCCTGCTGAAGGAGGAGAATTTCGTTTACAGCTTGTGATCCAGACTTACAGTCATCAACTTAAAATTCGCTTAATAGTGTTTCCGATGCTCTAGGAAGTTCATGAGCAGCTTCCATTGCAATCTGATATAGACATCGTTTCGCAAGGAACGGGGCGCTTGCCGTACCATATGTAACGGTATTGAGCTGATATTGCTGAAAGGGCTGCAATTCATCATTTCTCCAGAGAATACGCTCGTAAGCGCAATATCCTTCATCTACCTGTACCTGTCTGCACATTTTCTCTATGTAAGCAGTGAACGGGATCTCTTTGTTCCGGAACCTGGTGATTATAGAAAACAAATCTTGCTGGACTGTTTGCCCAATATAAAGTAAATAGTTCAAGGAAAATCCACTGCTGGAACTAGCCGAGCAGTCAAACACAACACGTAGCTTTGTGGTAGAACTGGATTCCTTGGTAACAGCGTGATGAGGTATATATTATATAAGAGTCGAAAAAGGAGTGTCAGTTCCATGTGCCTTAATTCCTAAGATTGCTTCATGAATTTCACGTATTCTCGCTCCATATTGGGTTGTTTGCGCAATCTTCTCTTTAGATGATATAATCGCCTGGCTGCAATTTGAAATGGGTCACCCAATTTTTGCGGGTCTTCTATGAATGGTAGACGAACAACAAATATTCCTGTAGAATCCTTCTTGGTACGTTGCACGAAGTGTGCTTCACATTGCCCTTCTTCTTTCGTACGCGGAGTTCGATGCAACTCTTAGATCTCCAAAAACTTTCGTAGCTGCTGTTGGACTTCAACATCTGTCTTAGCAAAGCATGACAGTACCGGCCGTCGCGAGACACCTGAAGGGCCTCCGCTAATTGTGTATCATTCGCTTGAAACCAATCCCAGTTTGGTTTCATGAGGCGTGGGTTGATCAGCATTCTTAATGGGCTTGCTTGGCTGCTGAATGTACGGAAAGACCTCAGCTCCCAGAAGGATGTCGATATTAGAGGGTGTATAAAACTCGGGATCAGCTAAAACAATGTGCTGGGGAATGCTCCATGTTGCAGAATCAATCATATGATCCGGTAAGTCATCTGTTATCTTAGGAAGCACAAGACAATTCGCTGAAGTTGTAAAGTCACTAGTGCATGAGCCAAGATCTACTGGAGCACTGTATTTGATTTCTCAAATGGTATCACCTAATCTATGGACAGGCGTTCTGTTAGGTTGTCTATGCAACCTTAATCGCTGGGCATACGACTCTGCCATGAAACATAATTGGGAGCTTGAATCTAGAAGAGGTCTTCATGTCTGCCAATTTCCATTCCTATCCTTAATCCTGATGCGTGCAGTGGACAAAAGGATGTGTTTACTTGGTTCCATTTCTTAGTGAACAATAGCTATTAATACATGACTCTGATTGTGATGAAGTACCTGCCTTCTCGGTGATGCGTGACAGACCCTGTTTTTTGAGTAAAGTGCTGAGATGTTGTGTCTGCGTGTACTAGAGTGTGATGCCATTTACCACAAGTGCAGCAGGCACAATCCTATACCTAGTGATCGCCCCGTAAACAATTGAAGCACAGATTGTTGCTTATTACAAAGTCTCTGCGCTTATTGACAGGTATACGTGCAAAATTACGGTTTTACTCAGTGTGTGTGCTTCGTCGCAGAATGTGCACTGCAGAGTGGTCATCATATATGACTTCTGGGTTTGAAGCTGCTTATGACTGGATGAGTTACACTGTGACCGTATCGGTCATGTACATATTTGTTTAATAATTAGGCGGTGAAAACTTTTGTCAAGCTCTCATGTCCATATTACAGAAAGTTGCATTATGTAGCATCAGTTTGCACAACGCCTTCAACTTGGTGTAAATGTGAGTCCGTCGTAGCTGGAAGAATCCCCATATAGAGAGCGAGCTATGAAAAATGACAGGGAAAGAAAATCTATACTAGTAACTCCGTCCACTAAAAATGGCCGAAACACGGCAATGCCAAAGTGCAAGCTTGATTTCTATTGTAAGATTCCGAGATATGCATAATAATTAGTAAGGGAAACCTCGGCTTGTCATATGTTTTCATAATAGACCTCTGCCAAAATTAGAGTTGCTTATAAAATTTTAACGTACGGAAAATTACGCTGCCATTTGATTACATAAGCGCCAACTACGTACGCAGACTCCGGATGGGGATCCCGTAAAGGCATCATTTTGATAATAAATTTTAAATAAACCTTCGATCGAAGCGTTTTACGCACATAACTAGATTACTTAAAGGTCTGAGTCACACATTTGAGTGCATTGCCGATGTCACTCAACCCGTAAAACCACTGGTTTGCAAAAATGTAGTGGGGACTGAACGCCGTCTATTGTTCGTGTAGTGGTAAAATTATATAAGGGGCAGCCATGTTGAGACAACATCTACTTGATGCGAAAGATCTAAGGCAGACACACGGTCCGCTGGTGTTCTGGCCTTACTGTACCCGAGAGTGATAATATACATTTTGCAAATACGCGGTGTGAAAAACTTTGTCCAAGCGATAGTATTGTAAGTATTTATAGAAAGTGACCGCGAGAACTGTGTTACAGTTTTGAAAAATTGTGTTTGTGAATGACGCAACTTCTTTCAACGTAATTAGACTTGTTACAGTGAAGAAGAGGACCCTGGGATTATGAACGTGCTCAGCAGGACTAGAAGAGGAATATAACCTGTGATCCACGTCAGCGCCATGAGAGGCTAAACGATGTAAAGGGCCGTTCCATAGCTTGAACCATGGATTGCTCGACATGACGTTAAGTACAGAAAATCTAAATATTACCCATATAAATGGACGGTTATGTAATATGTTGATCACATAAATTATGTTAGTAATGCAAATTGCATGTATTCTTGAATTAGAGAGAGTCTTGTGAATGGTCTTCATATTGATTAAAATATATTCAGCTAGATGGGAATGGAAATTCTATTATATGGGCAAACATTTCGGGCCTATAAAATATAAATTAAATGTAACGCATGTACGTGGTTTAACGATGAAATATCAGTAAGTTTGAGAGTGCTTTAGATCAGGAGGGCAAAATATTGATTTGCATTATTGATGATTTCAAAGCGTGATATGTATATTTTTATTTTATGTAATATTCAACCTATTTTGGTAATGCATGGTGACAGTGTCTTGAAAATCCCACTATTGGCATAATAATCATGGGGATACGAAGGCACTCTTGTTTTAATGTAATTTTGCATGAGTAGAATATGTAGATGGCTGTATTAATTATTTGTGCAAGTTGTGACAAGCCTGGACACGAAGGAACGCCCTCCCATATTTACATAAAGTTTGTCCTTTTATGTCAAGTATTTGCTTTTTTAATATTAGAATAATATTATGGATACGTTTAAATCCATATTTGATTTCTGTCTCAGTTCAAACGGTAGGAAAAAGGGTGAAATATTCTATGTAGTCGGATGGATGTGAACCTGGATGTGAAATTGAAAAGATGCCAATATAATGGTTTAAGCCTGTCTACTAAGACCGAATGCTTGGGGTTTCACATAAACCCGATTACAATTAAAGAATTTCTTTTTAACTCGTTCATGTTTATATCTATAAAGAAATTAGCAAGATACCCGTGCTTCGCTACGGTATTACACTGAAATTTATAATGGAATGCTTATTGTTTTAGATATATAATCCGCCGAAATTAACGATCTGACTCGTTTTCTGCGAGAATCTACCAAAATTCCCGATCTGACTGCTTTTCTGTTATTTTACGGCACGTTTCCTCCCATTTTTCAATCTTCCTTTCCGGCAATCGATTTCGTACTTCCCGGGCTAGGCTCAGGTATTCCTCCCGGTCAGTTGGGTCCGTAAATCTTTGCCATCTTTTCCCATAATCATTTATAATATGGATAAAATCCTTCAGGAGATCAGGCGTGGTGTCATATTGGGTGCCTTGGCGGCACTGAACCAGCGGCCGGACTGCATTCTTAGTCATTACCCGTCCAGGAGCCGTTTCCAGCCCGGTCCGCACATTTGACGACGGTCCGGAATATTATTATTATTATTATTATTATTATTATTATTATTATTATTATTATTATTATGTGTTGCTGGAATGGCTGATGACAGGGAAAACCGGAGTATCCGGAGAAAAACCTGTCGCGAATCCGTTTTGTCCAGCACGAATATCACATGGAGTGACCGGGATTTGAACCACGGAACCCAGCTGTGAGAGGCCGGCGCGCTGCCGCCTGAGCAATGTAGGATCCTTATAAGTACATTAATAACAGTAAAATCAATTTGTCTCACCTCCTTCTACACCCACCGCCGTTAAGTTTATTTACCGCCACCCCCTCCGCCAAAGAAAAAGAAAAATAATGCTTTTTTCTTTATGTTTAAGGGAGATTCCAAACACCAATGTTCACGTCTATTACCTTCAGTTTTGAGATATAAGTATCCCCATAAAAATAATTTACTTTTTACACTTCATTTCACAATACTTGTTTCTTTGATAGTAAAGGATCTTCTAAATACCAATTATCACGACTTTAACTTCTTCAGTTTTTGATGTACGTGTCCTCATGAAAGAAATTCAACTCCTTTACACTCCCGCCCTCCAAGATGGTTTCCCCACCAAAACGCGTTTTTCTTTGTTTTTAAAGGAGATCCAAAAACGAATTTTCACGTCAGTTACAACTTTAGATTTTATTAGATGTATGTATTCTCATACAATTAAGTCAATTAATTTTTCAATTCTTTCACCCCCTTCCCCCCCCCCTTCATTGGATTTTCCGAGAATACGTGTTTCTTTACTTTTAAAGCAGATTGCAAATATCAAATTTCACGTCTGTAACATCTTCATTTTTGAGACATCAGTAGCCTAATTACAAGAATTCAACACCATTTTCAGTCACTTTAACCCCCCCCTCCACCCAGGTGATATTTCCGAAAACTAAAAATACGCGTTTCTTTATGTTTAATAGAGATACAAAAATACCATTTTTCACTTCTGTAACATGTTAAGTTTTTTAGATATACTGTAAAAATTCTCATTTTAAAATTTCACCCCTTTTGAGTTCCCATTAAGTGGAGTTTCCAAAAACAAATCACCAAAGTTTCTTTACATTTACAGGAGATTCCAAACATCCACGTTTTACGTCTGTAACATTTTACGTTTCCAAGATATTCTGTAGATATAGTCTTTCAAAAAATTTACCCCAGTTTGTCACTCCTGTTTAACCGCCATTAATTGGATTTACCAAAAAGCTAAAAAAAATACGTGTTTCTTTATTTTTAAAGGAGATCCCATATACAAATTTTCAGTTCTGTAATATCTTTCGTTTCTGAGATATATGTATCCTCATTGAAGGCATTCAACCCATTTTTCACCCTTTTACACCCCTCCTATTAGGATTTACAGGAAATAAAAAAATACGTGTTAATTTATTTTTAGAAAAATTCTAACTACCACTTTTTACATCTGTAAATTTTAAAGTATTAAGATATAGACACACTCATTTTGAAAAATTCACCCCCCCCCTTTTCACCCGCCAATATTTGTATTTTCCAAAAACGAAAAAATACATGTTTCTTTACTGTTGAAGTAGATCCAGAATACCAATTTTCAGGTCTGTAATATCTTCAGGTTCTGAAATATAAGTAGCCTCACTAAAGGCATTCAACCCATTATTAACCCTTTTACATCCTTCCTATTGGGATTTTCCGAAAATAAAAGAATACGTGTTTCTTTACTTTTAAAGTAGATCCCAAACACCAAATTTCAGGTCTGTAACATCTTCAGGTTCTGAAATATAAGTAGACTCATGAAATGCATTCGACCCCTTTTTCAACCTTTTCCACCCTTCCTATTAGGATTTATTTTTAAAGAAGATGCTAAATACCAATTTTTACATCTATAACCTTCAAAAGTTTTGAGTTATAGATACACTCATTTTAAAATATTAACCCCTTTTCAACCCCCTATAATGGGTTTTCCAGAAACTACAAAATACGTGTTTCTTTATTTTAAAGGAGATCCCAAACACCAATTTTCAGGTCTGTAATATCTTCAGTTTCTGAGATATAAGTAGCCTCATTAAAGGCATTCAAACCCCTCTTTCACCCCTTTTCACTCCTCCTATTGCGATTTTCGGAAAACAAAAAAAAAAAAAAAAAATCTTTTTTATTTTTAAGGAAGATTGTAAATACCAACTTTTACATCTGCAAACTTTAAAAGTTGGAGATATAGATTCACTCATTTTAAACATTAACCCCCTTTTCACCCTCCAATTAATTGGATTTTCCAAAAACAAAAAAATACATGTTTCTTTATTTCTAAAAGAGATCAAAAGTACCAATTTTCAGGTCTGTAATATCTTCAATTTGTGAGATATAAGTACCGGTATAGTGATTAAAGGCATTCAACCCATTTTCCCCCATTTTCACCCTTTTTCACCCCTCCTATTGGGATTTTCTGAAAACAAAAAGTACGTGTTTCCTTATTTTTAAAGAAGATACTAAATACCAATTTTTACATCTGTAAACTTTTAAAGTTTTGAGATACAGATACACTCATTTTAAAATTTCACCCCCATTTTCAATCCCTTAGCGACGGAATATCCGAAAATCCTCTCTTAGCGAGCACCTACATCTTAATATGAATATATCTCCAAAATGTCATTACTTTATGTCCAGTAGTTTTGGCTAGGCGATGATGGATCAGTCAGGACAAGTTATTTTATATATATAGACTAGCAAGATACCCGTGCTTCGCTACGGTATTATACTGAAATTTATAGTTGAATGATTATTGCTTTGTATAATCAGCCGAAATTCGCGATCTGACTGGTTTTCTGAGAGAATCCGCCAAATTTCGCGATCTGACTCGTTTTCTAATAGATTACGGCAAGTTTCCTCCCATTTTTCAAACTTTATTTGGAGGAATCGAATTCATACTTCCCGGGCTAGGTCCAGGTATTCCACCCGGTCAGTTGGGTCCCTAAATCTTTGCCATTTTTTCCTATAAGCATTTTTAATATGGATCAAATCCTTGAGGAGATCCGGCGTGGTTTCGTCTTGGGTGACTTGGCGGTACTGAACCCGCGGCCGGACTGCATTCTTAGTCATTACCCGTCCAGGACACGTTTCCAGCGCGGTCCGCACATTTGGCGACGGTCCAGAACATTATTATTATTATTATTATTATTATTATTATTATTATTATTATTATTATTATTATTATTATTATTATTATTATAATTATTATAATTATTATTATTATTATTATTATTATTATTATTATTATTATTATTATTATTATTATTATTATTATTATTATTATTATTATTATTATTATTATTATTATTATTATTATTATTATTATTATAGAAGTTCTGGACCCCATAGGAAGATGCAAGACCGCGACTTGGCGGTAAATTACATGTGCTGCCATTGTCATTGTTGACATTGTGACAAGCACCATTGTAGTGCGTAGGCAAGTGTGCGGGATTTCTGGCGATACGAATGACATACTTCCGTGCATTATTGACCTTATTATAGAGGTGAACAATTGGACGGTCAATCTCATTCCTATCGTTTATTTCAAAGGTGTTTAAATTTTTATTTATATGCCAGGGGAATCTACTGTAAACTAAGAACGTTCTCCGAGGAAAAAGATGGCTCTTGAAAACGAACCCAGGAAAGATTAAAAATGATCGGTTTATGATCAGAATAAGTACATCGAAAATCTACAGCCTGTTTCCAGTCATTCGACAGGGTCAGGAATGGAATGAATAAAGCCCCCATCTAGCGGCGACAATTGGAATTGTGCCGGCTGCCGAAGCCTGTCACACTCCTCTGGGGCAATGGATAATGAATGACAAACGAAATGAAATGATATTGGACAGTGTGCTGGAATGAATGATGACAGGAAAAACCGGAGTATCCGGAGAAAATCTGTCTCGCCTCCCTTTTGTCCAGCAAGAATGTCACGTGGAGTGACCGGGATTTGAACCACGGAACCGAGCTGTGAGGTGCAGGCGCGCTGCCACCTGAGCAACGGGGGCTCCTTATAAGTACATTATGAACAGTAAAATCAAATGGACTCACCTCATTTTACACCCCACCGCCGTCAAGTTTATTTACCCCCACCCCCACAAAAGTTAAAAAAGGCATGTTCCTTTAAGTTTAAAGGAAATTCCAAACACCAATGTTCCCGTCTATTACCTTCAGCTTTGGGATATAAGTATCCCCATAAAAAAATTCACTTTATTTCACTCTTTTTCACACTCCTCCCCCCCCCCCCAAGTGAATTTTCCGGCAAAAATCTTGTTTCTTTAATAGTAAAGGATTTTCTAAATACCAATTATCACGACTCTAACTTCTTCAGTTTTTGATTTCTGTGTCCTCATGAAAGGAATTCAACTACATCTTACTCCCGCCCCCCAAGATGATTTCCCCCCCAAAACGCGTTTTTCATTGTTTTTAAAGGAGATACAAATACTAAATTTCACGTCTGTAACATCTTCATTCTTGAAATATCAGTAGCCTATTCAACGCCATTTTCAGACACCTCCCCCCCCCCCCCTCCACCAAAGTGGTATTTCGGAAAACTAAAAATACACGTTCCTTGATTTTTAATAGAGATAAAAAATACCAATTTTCACTTCTGTAACATGTTATGTTTTTTGAGATATACTGTACATATTCTCATTTTAAAATTTCACCCCCTTTTTAGTTCCCCTTAAGTGGAGTTTCCAAAAACAAATCACCTATGTTTCTTTACATTTACAGGACATTCCAAATACCACTTTTTACTTCTGTAACATTTTACGTTTCTCAGGTATTCTGTAGATATAATCTTTCAAAAAATTCACCCCAATTTGTCACTCCTGTTTAACAGCCATTAATTGGATTTCCCAAAAACAAAAAAACACGTGTTTCTTTTTTTTAAGAAGATCCCGTATACAAATTTTCAGTTCTGTAATATATCCAGTTTCTGAGATATGTATCCTCATTAAAGGCATTCAACCCATTATTCACCCTTTTACACCCCTCCTATTGGGATTTACAGAACACAAAGAAAATACGTGTTCCTTTATTTTTAAAGGATTTTTCTAAATATCAGTTTTTACATGTGCAGACTTTAAAAGTTTTGAAATATAGATACAGACATTTTAAAATTTCAATCCCTGTTCACCCCCATTAATTGGATTTTCCAAGAACAAAAATACGTATTTCTTTATTTTTAAAGGAGATCCCAAATACCAATTTTCAGGTCTGTAATATCTTCAGTTTCTGAGGTATATGTATCCTCATTAGTAGTATGATAGGCGGGTTCGGCGGCCACCTCCACCTCAGGCTCCCAGAGGCCACCTCCACCTCCACCTCAGCCAGAGGCCTCCCAGATGCCACCTCCACCTCCACCTCAGCCAGAGGCCTCCCAGATGCCTCCTCCACCTCCTGCGGGAAATTTGAATTTGTAAACAAAGCCACGTGCTTTTTGACAGCTGTCATCGACAACAACGAATCGCTAACCTCAGTACTGCCATCTTGACGGGCCTAAACCTCAGTAGTGCCAACTTAACCTAACTAGCATGAGGTAAACAAAGCCACGTGTTTTTTGACAGCCACGTGCTTTTTGACAGATTTGTAAACAAAGCCACGTGCTTTTTGACAGCTGTCATCGACAACAACGCATCGCTAACCTCAGTACTGCCATCTTGACGGGTCTAAACCTTAGTGGTACCAACTTAACCTAACTAGCATGAGGTAAACAAAGCCACGTGCTTTTTGACAGCTGTCATCCGCCATCTTTAAACCACAAAGCACTGTGCTGCCCTCTTTATCGCAGTAGCTGCAAAATTCGTCACCTGTCATCCGCAGTGCTGCCATCTTGACGGGTCTAAACCTTAGTGCTACCAACTTAACCTAACTAGCGTGAGGTAAACAAAGCCACGTGTTTTTTGACAGCTGTCATCCGCCATCTTTAATCTATAGAGCACAGTGCTGCCCTCTTTAGCTACTTACCTTTGAAATGTGGTGGCGGATAATTTGAAAAATGCTTTTTGACAGCAGCCATCTTTGTACACCGTGCTGCCCTCTTTAGCTAGATACCTGTGGTGGCAGACAATTTCACGTGACAGCAGCCATCTTTAATCAAGAGAGCACCGTGCTGCCCTCTATGTGGTGGCGGCAATTTGAAAAATTCTACATTCTCTTGTTTGGAAACAAACCCATGCGCTTTTTTTGACAGCTGTCATCCGCCATATTTAATCCAGAGAGCACCGTGCTGCCCTCTTTAGCTACTTACCTTTGAAATGTGGTGGCGGCAAATTCCACGTGCTCTTGTTTGGAAACAAAGCCATGTGCTTTCTTGACAGCTGACATCCGCCATCTTTAATCTATAGAGCACAGTGCTGCCCTCTTTATCGTAGTAGATGTAAATTCGTCACAGCTGTCATCCGCAGTGCTGCCATCTTAACGGGCCTAAACCTTAGTGCTACCAACTTAACCTCACTAGCGTGAGATAAACAAATCCACGTGCTTTTTTGACAGCTGTCATCCACCATCTTTAATCTATAGAGCACAGTGCTGCCCTCTTTAGCTACTTACCTTTGAAATGTGGTGGCGGATAATTTGAAAAATGCTTTTTGATAGCAGCCATCTTTGAGCACCGTGCTGCCCTCTTTAGCTAGATACCTGTGGTGGCAGGCAATTCCACGTGACAGCAGCCATCTTTAATCATGAGAGCACCGTGCTGCCCTCTACGTGGTGGCGGCAATTTGAAAAATTCTACATGCTCTTGTTTGGAAACAAACTCACGTGCTTTTTTCTGACAGCTGTCATCCGCCATCTTGCATCACAAACCTCTGTGCCGCGCTCTTTAGCTAGATACCTTTGAAATGTGGTGGCGGCAATTTGAAAAAAAATCTATGTGCTCTTGTTTAGTAAACAAAGCCACGTGCTTTTTTTTGACAGCTGTCATCCACCATCTTTAATCAATAGAGCACTGTGCTGCTATCATGCGGGTAATTTCATCACCTGTCATCCGCCATCTTTAATCTACAGAGCACCGTGCTGCTCTCTGTAGTAGCGGGCAATTTGAAAAGTTCTGTTAGCTGTCATCCGCCATCTTTAATCAAGAGAGCACCGTGCTGCCATCTATGTGGTGGCGGCAAATTCCACGTGCTCTTGTTTAGTAAACAAACTCACGCGCTTTTTTGTCAGCTGTCATCCGCCATCTTTCATCGCAAACCTCAGTGCTACACTCTTTAGTTGAAATATGGTGGCGGATAATTTAAAAAGAAAAATTCTACAGCAGCCATCTCTCGGCGCTAATTGCACAAGATGGTGGCTATACATGACTCCTTAAAGGTGCTTATGCAAGATGGCCGCTATACATAGACTCCCTTGGGATGCTTGCGCAAGATGGCGGTTATACATGGCTCCTTTTGAAATATGGTGGCGGATAATTTAAAAAGAAAAATTCTACATCAGCTATCTCTCGACGCTAATTGCACAAGATGGTGGCTATACATGACTCCTTAAAGGTGCTTATGCAAGATAACCGCTATACATAGACTCCCTTGGGATGCTTGCGCAAGATGGCGGTTATACATGTCTCCTTATGAGACGCCCTAGAGATGCTTGCGCAAGATGGCGGTTGCTCTTATGAGGTGGCTTAAGGGTCCTTGCACAAGATGACTAGAGACGCCCTAAGGATGCTTGCGCAAGATGGCGGACACAAGATGGCGGCTATACACAACTCCTTATGAGACGCTTTAAGGGTGCTTGCGCAAGATGGCTGCTGCTCTTAGCTTAGAGGCTAACGTGTCGTGCTAGTTCGATTCATTAAATTTGGGGCTTAAATGCAAAATGTTAAATATCTCGAAAGCAGTGCATCGTAGAGCAAAACGGACAAAATTTTTCTGACCAATGATTTAACAGCTGCTGTTATGCATGCGGTGGAGGGCAATTTGAAATTCTATGTGCTTAATCAACAGAGCACCCTGCTGCCCTCTTTAGCTGAAATGTGGTGGTGGATAATTTGAAAAATTCTTTTGACAGCTATCATCCTTAAACAATGGCGACTATACATAGGCTGTTAAGGCCTTATCATGCTCCTCCTCCTCCTCCTCCTCCTCCTTCTCTACCTCCTCCTCCGCCTCTTATGTCAAGGCATAGCTTTATATCGAACAAGTTTAAACCTGCATCGCGAAGGCAAGCGTGTGCAGCGATAACATTATTGTGCATGTTTAGACTTTCGAAACATAAGAAGAGTAGAATCAAACGCTGTACTCGATACGACATGTGATCAGAACATTGATTGATGCGTTCAGAAAACAAAATAAGTGATCAAGACTAGAATCGAACACTGTACTCAATACATCATGTGTTTAGAATATGTCATGGGATACCCTTGTTCTAAGAAGATCAGATTGAAACATAACAAGACTAGAATAGAACACTGTAATCGATGTTGTTAACTTCAACATGTGATCAGAACATTGATTGATGTGTTCAGAACACAAAATAAGTGATCATGACTAGAATCGAACACTGTACTCGATACAACATGTGATCAGAACATTGATCGATGTGTTCAGAACACAAAATAAGTGATCAAGACTAGAATCGAACACTGTACTCAATACAACATGTGTTTAGAACATGTTAGGGGGGGTACCACAACCTCATCGATCGCTATCAGCAAGAACGCTTGTACTTTGTTAAGTGTAGAAAATTAATCTTTATTGGTAAATGGTTTTATGTTCAGAACAAGGAATGGAACCTAGGGGTTACGTCTTACCTAATAAAATCCCTGAGGTGCGATGAGTTACGTTTTTCGAACTAGTGTTTGGAACACTGAACTTTTCAAGATGGCAAGAGTGAGGTTAGCAGTGTTCTGTTGTTGGATTTTAAATTCTACGCTATAACATGCATAAGGTGGCAGCCTTGAGGTTTACCGCCGTAAAGATGGTAAGAGTGAGGTTAGCAATGTTCCGTTGTTGGATTTTAAATTCCTCCGCTCTAACATGCATAAGGTGGCAGCCTTGAGGTTTACCGCCGTAAAGATGGCAGCAGTGAGGTTAGCGACGCTCTATTGTCCTCCAAAGTGAGGTTAGGGTTCGTCAAGAAGATAGCTGTCAGAAAAAAGCACGTGGCTATGTTTACCAAACAAGAGCACGTGGCCGTGACGTCACGGTCACGTAGTATGTTGCCTCAGCATGCAAAGTTCAATGTCTACACCTACGTAGTAAACATTCTGCTATGTTCACAAGATTTTTTACACATAACTATTCTTTATTCTTTAAGTTCATGCACATAGGCTATGCTAAGATAGCAGCACAAACACATGCGAACTTTGTACATTCTAATGGAATAAGTTTAGTACTGTGTGCATCATGGATACATGATGTGTGCACGCATTTAAACTTGACTATACGTAATGCTGCTGCTTTGTTTACAAGATTTTTATACATTGCTATTCTTTATGCTTTAAGTTCATGCACACACAAGCGATAGTCGTACGCTCTGGCAGGAGAAATTTAGTACAATAGTCGATGCATACATTATCGATAGGTGATGTGTACACGCTTTAGAACATAGCTCTTCTTTGTGCATTAAGTTCGTGCACATGGGTTAGGGGTACACAAAAGCGATTGCTACATGCTCTAGCGGAAGAAGTCTAGTACGATAGTCGATGCATGTAAAATCGATAGGTTATGCTATGATAGCAGCACACTAACACGATTTTAGCACAATCTAGTGGAAAAAGTTTCGTATGATAGTCGTTTCATGCAAAATCATTAGGTAATGTGTACACGCTTTGAAACAAGGCTATTCTTTGTACTTTAAGTTAATGCGTCTTAGTTATGCTAAGATAGCAGCACAATTTACCTGAAGAAGTTTTGTACGAGAGTCGATACATGCAAAATCGATAGTTGATGCGTACACGCTTTGAAACATGACTATTCATTGTACTTTAAGTTCATGGGTATAGGTTATGCTAAGATAGCACCACAATCTAGCGGAAGAAATTTAGTACGATATTTGATGCATGCAAAATCAATAAGTAATGTGTACACACTTTGAAACATGGCTATTCTTAGTACTTTAAGTTCATGTGTATAAGTTATGCTAACATAGCAGCACAATCTAGCGGAAGAAGTTTAGTACGATATTTGTTGCATGCAAAATCGATATGTGATGTGTACACACTTTGAAACATGGCTATTCTTTTTACTTTAAGGTCATGCGTATAGGTTATGCTAAGATAGCAGCACAATCTAGCGGAAGGAGTTTAGTACGAGAGTCAATGCATGCAAAATCGATAGGTAATGTGTACATGCTTTGAAACATGGCTATTCTTTGTACTTTTAAGTTCATGTGAATAAGTTATGCTAAGATGCCAGCACAATCTAGCGAAGAAGTTCAGTACGAGATTCGATGAATGTAAAATCAATAAGTAATGTGTACACGCTTTGAAACATGGCTATTCCTTGTACTTTAAGTTCATGTGTATAAGTTATGCTAAGATAGCAGCACGACCTAGCGGAAGAAGTTTAGTACGATATTTGTTGCATGCAAAGTCGATAGGTAATGTGTACGCGCTTTGAAACATAGCTATTCTTTGTACCTTAAGGTCATGCGTATAGGTTATG
This sequence comes from Anabrus simplex, assembly GCF_040414725.1. NCBI lineage: Eukaryota > Metazoa > Arthropoda > Insecta > Orthoptera > Tettigoniidae > Anabrus > Anabrus simplex. Next base: position 476,892,395 of record NC_090266.1, read on the forward strand.
CTAAGGTAGCAGCACAATCTAGTGGAAGAAGTTTAGTACGAGAGTCAATGCTTGCAAAATCGATAGGTAATGTGTACACGCTTTGAGACATAGCTATTCTTTGTACTTTAAGTTCATGCGTCTTAGTTATGCTAAGATAGCAGCACAATCTACCTGCAGAAGTTTAGTACGAGAGTCGATACATGCAAATTCGATAGTTGATGTGTACACGCTTTGAAACATGACTATTCATTGTACTTTAAGTTCATTGGTATAGGTTATGCTAAGCTAGCAGCACAATCTAGCGGAATAAATTTAGTACGAGATTCGATGAATGCAGAATCAATAAGTAATGTGTACACGCTTTGAAACATAGCTATTCTTTGTACTTTAAGTTCATGTGTATAAGTTATGCTAAGATAGCAGCACAACCTAGCGGAAGAAGTTTAGTACGATATTTGTTGCATGCAAAGTCGATAGTTAATGTGTACACGCTTTGAAACATGGCTATTCTTTGTACCTTAAGGCCATGCGTATAGGTTATGCTAAGATAGCAGCACAATCTAGCGGAAGAAGTTTAGTACGAGAGTCGATGCATGCAAAAACGATAGGTAATGTGTACACGCTTTGAGACATAGCTATTCTTTGTACTTTAAGTTCATGCGTCTTAGTTATGCTAAGATAGCAGCACAATTTACCTGAAGAAGTTTTGTACGAGAGTCGATACATGCAAAATCGATAGTTGATGCGTACACGCTTTGAAACATGACTATTCATTGTACTTTAAGATCATTGGTATAGGTTATGCTAAGATAGCAGCACAATCTAGCGGAATAAATTTAGTACGAGATTCGATGAATGCAGAATCAATAAGTAATGTGCACACGCTTTGAAACATAGCTATTCTTTGTACTTTAAGTTCATGTGTATAAGTTATGCTAAGATAGCAGCACAACCTAGCGGAAGAAGTTTAGTACGATATTTGTTGCATGCAAAGTCGATAGTTAATGTTTACACGCTTTGAAACATGGCTGTTCTTTGTACCTTAAGGTCATGCGTATAGGTTATGCTAAGATAGCAGCACAATCTAGCGGAAGAAGTTTAGTACGAGAGTCGATGCATGCAAAAACGATAGGTAATGTGTACACGCTTTGAAACATGGCTATTCATTGTACTTTTAGGTTATGCTAAGATAGCAGCACGATCTAGCGGATGAAGTTTAGTTCGATGGTCGATGCATGTAAAATCGATAGGTGATGTGTACACGCTTTGAAACATGGCTATTCATTTTATTTTAATTTTATGGGTATAGGTTATGCTAAGATAGCAGCACAATCTAGCGGAAGAAGTTTAGTACGAGAGTCGATGCATGCAAAAACGATAGGTAATGTGTACACGCTTTGAAACATGGCTATTCTTTGTACCTTAAGGTCATGCGTATAGGTTATGCTAAGATAGCAGCACAATCTAGTGGAAGAAGTTTAGTACGAGAGTCAATGCTTGCAAAATCGATAGGTAATGTGTACACGCTTTGAGACATAGCTATTCTTTGTACTTTAAGTTCATGCGTCTTAGTTATGCTAAGATAGCAGCACAATTTACCTGAAGAAGTTTTGTACGAGAGTCGATACATGCAAAATCGATAGTTGATGCGTACACGCTTTGAAACATGACTATTCATTGTACTTTAAGATCATTGGTATAGGTTATGCTAAGATAGCAGCACAATCTAGCGGAATAAATTTAGTACGAGATTCGATGAATGCAGAATCAATAAGTAATGTGCACACGCTTTGAAACATAGCTATTCTTTGTACTTTAAGTTCATGTGTATAAGTCATGCTAAGATAGCAGCACAACCTAGCGGAAGAAGTTTAGTACGATATTTGTTGCATGCAAAGTCGATAGTTAATGTTTACACGCTTTGAAACATGGCTATTCTTTGTACCTTAAGGTCATGCGTATAGGTTATGCTAAGATAGCAGCACAATCTAGCGGAAGAAGTTTAGTACGAGAGTCGATGCATGCAAAAACGATAGGTAATGTGTACACGCTTTGAAACATGGCTATTCATTGTACTTTTAGGTTATGCTAAGATAGCAGCACGATCTAGCGGATGAAGTTTAGTTCGATGGTCGATGCATGTAAAATCGATAGGTGATGTGTACACGCTTTGAAACATGGCTATTCATTTTATTTTAATTTTATGGGTATAGTGTACCCGCTCAAAACCTGAGTCCCAACCAGCATTTATCTCAGGGAGTGTTACGGTCCGAATCCATCGCAACTACTACTCAATAAAAATATAATGTTTTGAGATATAAGATCTCAAACTAAGTGTAAGGGCGCCATCCAATCAGTACAACAGGGTTGAACGGGACACTCTAATCTCTAACTTTAAGGCTCATCATGAAACACACAAATTATATATATTCAGATCAAAGGGAATTTAAGAAGGCTCCGTCCTAGGAATGGGGACGGATATTTAAACGGTCACCAAGGGTTTACTATTCTACAAGAACAAGAACCTGGAGCTGTTTCCTTGCAAATGCTAAAGGAGCATTTTATTTAAGTAATCAAATGAAATTTTACACACAATCAAAACCTGTTGACCCTTGATTTGCCGGTAATTTGGCAAATTATTCCTGAAAAATAATTACATAATATTTGTCACTTTTGACCACCCTTCCATTTTGGTGGTAGAACCGTCGATATCTGAAGGTATCAGATTTACCTTCGTTAACACCATGACCATATTTGATCATGGACCAAGAACCTGTTGGCTAAGTAGGCGCGATCACATGGACCATGTTATCGCCTCTACTTTAATTGAGATGAGACCACCCCGGGAAACTACAAACTCTCCCCGGGTTCCTAACCAAGATATGCTAATCGTTAGTTGAAGGAATACGACAAAGGGACTCTAACCTAATGGTCCAGATGTAGGGATTTGCCTTCATTTACACAATTTAACTTAACTTATTATTTACAACCAATTGACATTATTCCGTTAATTCGCCAGCTGACTTCCCTAGTATTATCCATCATCAGCCTCCGAAATAATAAGAAAAATAAAAAAAATAAAAAAAATATTTTATTAAATATTTTTATTATTATTATTATTATTATTATTATTATTATTATTATTATTATTATTATTATTATTATTATTATCATTATCTGTGGAGATCATGATTATCGTAACCCGTAATCATCCTCGGACTAATATTTCAACTTTTCGCGATTTTATTTTATTTTTATCTGAAATAAATAAAAGTACCTTCATTGATTATTCTTCTTCTCCTTCTTCAAATATTCTCATTATTATTATTATTAGTTAAAAATCTCAAATTTTTCATTTCAACTCCCAACATCATAATTATGTTCAAAATAAATAAAAGTAAATTCTTCAAAAAAAAGTACCTTTTTTATTTTTATTATTATTATTATTATTTTTAAAAAAAATTTAATTTCGCCTGTTACACGGTAGTCCACTCTTAATATGTTTAACGCATAACCCCTTTTACAATTCCTATTTATTTTGGCACTAATCAATCCAGATATGATTTACTCGGAATATTATTATTATTATTACTTCTTTCGAGAATCTTTATTTTTATTCCCCATCTTTATAATTTGGTCACATACGTTCTCTCCCAAACAGAAATCACCAAGATCCGAATTCATATCGGTCAGGACATACTAGGGGTCGAATCCGCCACCTCATTTTCGTACTGCCGTTAATTCATGGAGACCATATGCTCCTAAGACAATTCTCAAATCCCATAACACCTTGCAGTTGGGCAAATACCTCCAATCTCTGCAAGTGTTAAATTATTCCTTCCTTTTTCCATTTTGAAGTCCATTTATCCATTGGAACTCTTCAAAACATTTTCACCAATTAACCCTCGGTGTGTGTGGACTCTATTCTGCCCCTCAATACACCGGTATATAAATACAACCTCTATGTGGGCCTTTAAGATCCATCTATTTCTTCATCAACATCAGTACAATTCACTTTCATTTCGGGCCGGATTTCTGTCCCACAAAACTCCAAATCTCAACCTTTGGCTCAAATCCCTCTGGATCTTAAACATAGCGTGACCATATTACAACAGTGCCTATCTCGTTTCTACCAAGATTATATATGGTTATTATGGAGTCCAAAAAAACGTTAAATCAAACATTTAGTGTTAAAACCGGATTCACTGCACAAATTATAATTATTCACGGCACAGGTGATCTCCACATTGAAATTACTTTAATTTGCAATCATACTATCCAACTAGGCCCGTGCCTTTATTCTCAAAGATTATTATTAAACACGCCTTTACACATTACCAAATTCTAATGTCCTACTTCGACACTTGTACAGACTATTATTATTTTGTCCCCTGGCGAACTTCGCGATATTTACACACATATCAATGGACTTCATTCCGTCCCACAACAATTTAAATCACTTGGCAATCCTACCTCTGGATTATCTTAACAACATGCCTTAATATCTATAAAAGTTCCGATAACGGAAACCCACTTTGGAAGCACTTCTAAATGAATATTTACATTATCTTTATGTGAAACGTGCTCCATAATCATAGCAAACAACTCAAGCACTTGACTGAACAACTCAACCCTACTATACTCTATTTAATAATCAAAATTATGATGAGTGCTTGATCTAATCTACATATTAATTTGTCCCTTTGTCTATCTATCATTGAATTTATACGAGCCGTAACGGCTCGTTTCACAATCAAGTTACCATGATAAAATACGATTTCCTCCCCCTAACGATAGCTATCTATTAATACATTAAAAGGTACTCAACTCTGCCATTGTAGTCTGCTAAAACCGGACGAGAAGCCATAGCCCCTCCGGTTTTTAGCAATGCATCTCGCTGGTATTCATGCCAGCTTGAAGAATTAATCCTTGACCCTTTCCAACTTTACACATTCTGAATAAAAACAAATAAATTAACTGTTGCACTTTGGAATAATTTCCACCCTAAATTCTATTCACAAATTTTACACTCTCGGCCTTGTATCTAGCCCACTTAATGTAAATTTACATTCTTCATTCCTTTCCCGGACACTAGGAACATGGGATACCTCGGGATCCCCTTTACAACGGCCCGTGCGCGCACTTGAATTTCCCGTCTCACGTTCGTGTAGCTGACCAGGTATCAGTTTAGAATCGACTGTTTACTAGGTGACATAAACACTCGTGACCGTTCTCATGTAACGCACTTCCTAATCTGTTGGTAGAATCTCACACTCCGTAAGTTATGCTTTACTGAGTCCTGTCTATTTGAAACACTTCATACTAGTATACTGCTCCATACTGTACTATGAGCTACATCACGTCATGAATCACTGTACTATGTAACAATATAATACTTCGAACTCTACTCCATGAGTAAGTACACACTCGCACCACTGGCGTAGTCACGGCTCGAACACACTGTAAAAGTAGTCACGTACCACGGGCGTGGTATCCGCCCGAGCACTTTGTCAGAAGTACTTCCGTCCTAGTGTACGACCTCATATTTATACTTGTATCCCCTCTCTTCCGAGTTCAACGGAGGTCATCTTGGAACGCACAGTCCCGATATCTTCATACGACAGTTTGCGGTTTGGCCGGTGGCTTAAATATATGATCCAATGATGTAATTATGTTCTCAAATGCTCTATACCAATTCTCAAATATTATCGTTCGCTGGTAATGGATATATTCGCGAATTTAGCTGCCGTAACCCGGCTCGGGGTTTCGCGCTCTATTGTGGCGTCCTTTGCTTTCAGCCAATCAACGAATAGCGTCCATGAATTCTCAGAATTACACCATGCAATCTCCCGCAATTATTAACTTTATATAAGTTTTATGGTATAGTAAGGTTCCTAAATTCCACTTTATTGTGAATCGATACTTGACTTTTTTCTATAAGTTTAATCCACGGAGTTAGCCTCGCTAGTGCTTCTTACAATACGAAGTTGTCACCTTGCTTTGGTCAAGTGAATTTTTCCATTGGTCCACCTTACCCACGTGACCGGGAAGACTCATATTTTTTTCTTCTAGTGCCAACCCCGTGTCCCACTCCGGCTAGTTACATGGAGATACCTCGCCATCATTTCTCAGAATTTTGCACACGGCTCCCTGCGCTGTTGCTACTACCAAGACTGCCCCGGGCTAGGAAAACTTTGGCAACAAGCTAGCCTCTCTCTTTCCTTGTTGTTCCAAATTCTGAGAAACCTAATTCTGTCCCCCCATTGTGTTTGTTAATCTCACTGGAGACAAGAGTCTGTGGTATGGTGAAACCTGCCATCTCGGCCTGGCCTGTTCTTACTGTATGTACAGTAAGATACTATATATTCTGACAATGAAATATATATTCCTAAATAATTCCTCATAATTTCAATTGCATGACGCTTATCATACCCCCACCAGGGTGCAATAGGTTATGCTAAGATAGCAGCACGATCTAGCGGATGAAGTTTAGTTCGATGGTCGATGCATGTAAAATCGATAGGTGATGTGTACACGCTTTGAAACAAGGCAATTCATACTGCTGCTCTGTTCCCAAGACTTTTAAGCATAGCTCATCCTAATGCTGCTCTTAACGACGTCGAGCTAAGGATTGAGTACGTGACCGTGACGTCACGGCCACGTGCTCTTGTTTGGTAAACATAGCCACGTGCTTTTTTCTGACAGCTGTCTTCTTGACGAACCCTAACCTCACTTTGGAGGACAATAGAGCGTCGCTAACCTCACTGCTGCCATCTTTACGGCGGTAAACCTCAAGGCTGCCACCTTATGCATGTTAGAGCGGAGGAATTTAAAATCCAACAACGGAACATTGCTAACCTCACTCTTACCATCTTTACGGCGGTAAACCTCAAGGCTGCCACCTTATGCATGTTATAGCGTAGAATTTAAAATCCAACAACAGAACACTGCTAACCTCACTCTTGCCATCTTGAAAAGTTCAGTGTTCCAAACACTAGTTCGAAAAACGTAACTCATCGCACCTCAGGGATTTTATTAGGTAAGACGTAACCCCTAGGTTCCATTCCTTGTTCTGAACATAAAACCATTTACCAATAAAGATTAATTTTCTACACTTAACAAAGTACAAGCGTTCTTGCTGATAGCGATCGATGAGGTTGTGGTACCCCCCCTAACATGTTCTAAACACATGTTGTATTGAGTACAGTGTTCGATTCTAGTCTTGATCACTTATTTTGTGTTCTGAACACATCGATCAATGTTCTGATCACATGTTGTATCGAGTACAGTGTTCGATTCTAGTCATGATCACTTATTTTGTGTTCTGAACACATCAATCAATGTTCTGATCACATGTTGAAGTTAACAACATCGATTACAGTGTTCTATTCTAGTCTTGTTATGTTTCAATCTGATCTTCTTAGAACAAGGGTATCCCATGACATATTCTAAACACATGATGTATTGAGTACAGTGTTCGATTCTAGTCTTGATCACTTATTTTGTTTTCTGAACGCATCAATCAATGTTCTGATCACATGTCGTATCGAGTACAGCGTTTGATTCTACTCTTCTTATGTTTCGAAAGTCTAAACATGCACAATAATGTTATCGCTGCACACGCTTGCCTTCGCGATGCAGGTTTAAACTTGTTCGATATAAAGCTATGCCTTGACATAAGAGGCGGAGGAGGAGGTAGAGAAGGAGGAGGAGGAGGAGGAGGAGGAGGAGGAGGAGGAGGAGGAGCATGATAAGGCCTTAACAGCCTATGTATAGTCGCCATTGTTTAAGGATGATAGCTGTCAAAAGAATTTTTCAAATTATCCACCACCACATTTCAGCTAAAGAGGGCAGCAGGGTGCTCTGTTGATTAAGCACATAGAATTTCAAATTGCCCTCCACCGCATGCATAACAGCAGCTGTTAAATCATTGGTCAGAAAAATTTTGTCCGTTTTGCTCTACGATGCACTGCTTTCGAGATATTTAACATTTTGCATTTAAGCCCCAAATTTAATGAATCGAACTAGCACGACACGTTAGCCTCTAAGCTAAGAGCAGCAGCCATCTTGCGCAAGCACCCTTAAAGCGTCTCATAAGGAGTTGTGTATAGCCGCCATCTTGTGTCCGCCATCTTGCGCAAGCATCCTTAGGGCGTCTCTAGTCATCTTGTGCAAGGACCCTTAAGCCACCTCATAAGAGCAACCGCCATCTTGCGCAAGCATATCTAGGGCGTCTCATAAGGAGCCATGTATAACCGCCATCTTGCGCAAGCATCCCAAGGGAGTCTATGTATAGCGGTTATCTTGCATAAGCACCTTTAAGGAGTCATGTATAGCCACCATCTTGTGCAATTAGCGTCGAGAGATAGCTGATGTAGAATTTTTCTTTTTAAATTATCCGCCACCATATTTCAAAAGGAGCCATGTATAACAGCCATCTTGCGCAAGCATCCCAAGGGAGTCTATGTATAGCGGCCATCTTGCATAAGCACCTTTAAGGAGTCATGTATAGCCACCATCTTGTGCAATTAGCGCCGAGAGATGGCTGCTGTAGAATTTTTCTTTTTAAATTATCCGCCACCATATTTCAACTAAAGAGTGTAGCACTGAGGTTTGCGATGAAAGATGGCGGATGACAGCTGACAAAAAAGCGCGTGAGTTTGTTTACTAAACAAGAGCACGTGGAATTTGCCGCCACCACATAGATGGCAGCACGGTGCTCTCTTGATTAAAGATGGCGGATGACAGCTAACAGAACTTTTCAAATTGCCCGCTACTACAGAGAGCAGCACGGTGCTCTGTAGATTAAAGATGACGGATGACAGGTGATGAAATTACCCGCATGATAGCAGCACAGTGCTCTATTGATTAAAGATGGTGGATGACAGCTGTCAAAAAAAAGCACGTGGCTTTGTTTACTAAACAAGAGCACATAGATTTTTTTTCAAATTGCCGCCACCACATTTCAAAGGTATCTAGCTAAAGAGCGCAGCACAGAGGTTTGTGATGCAAGATGGCGGATGACAGCTGTCAGAAAAAAGCACGTGAGTTTGTTTCCAAACAAGAGCATGTAGAATTTTTCAAATTGCCGCCACCACGTAGAGGGCAGCACGGTGCTCTCATGATTAAAGATGGCTGCTGTCACGTGGAATTGCCTGCCACCACAGGTATCTAGCTAAAGAGGGCAGCACGGTGCTCAAAGATGGCTGCTATCAAAAAGCATTTTTCAAATTATCCGCCACCACATTTCAAAGGTAAGTAGCTAAAGAGGGCAGCACTGTGCTCTATAGATTAAAGATGGTGGATGACAGCTGTCAAAAAAGCACGTGGATTTGTTTATCTCACGCTAGTGAGGTTAAGTTGGTAGCACTAAGGTTTAGGCCCGTTAAGATGGCAGCACTGCGGATGACAGCTGTGACGAATTTACATCTACTACGATAAAGAGGGCAGCACTGTGCTCTATAGATTAAAGATGGCGGATGTCAGCTGTCAAGAAAGCACATGGCTTTGTTTCCAAACAAGAGCACGTGGAATTTGCCGCCACCACATTTCAAAGGTAAGTAGCTAAAGAGGGCAGCACGGTGCTCTCTGGATTAAATATGGCGGATGACAGCTGTCAAAAAAAGCGCATGGGTTTGTTTCCAAACAAGAGAATGTAGAATTTTTCAAATTGCCGCCACCACATAGAGGGCAGCACGGTGCTCTCTTGATTAATGATGGCTGCTGTCACGTGAAATTGTCTGCCACCACAGGTATCTAGCTAAAGAGGGCAGCACGGTGTACAAAGATGGCTGCTGTCAAAAAGCATTTTTCAAATTATCCGCCACCACATTTCAAAGGTAAGTAGCTAAAGAGGGCAGCACTGTGCTCTATAGATTAAAGATGGCGGATGACAGCTGTCAAAAAACACGTGGCTTTGTTTACCTCACGCTAGTTAGGTTAAGTTGGTAGCACTAAGGTTTAGACCCGTCAAGATGGCAGCACTGCGGATGACAGGTGACGAATTTTGCAGCTACTGCGATAAAGAGGGCAGCACAGTGCTTTGTGGTTTAAAGATGGCGGATGACAGCTGTCAAAAAGCACGTGGCTTTGTTTACCTCATGCTAGTTAGGTTAAGTTGGTACCGCTAAGGTTTAGACCCGTCAAGATGGCAGTACTGAGGTTAGCGATGCGTTGTTGTCGATGACAGCTGTCAAAAAGCACGTGGCTTTGTTTACAAATCTGTCAAAAAGCACGTGGCTGTCAAAAAACACGTGGCTTTGTTTACCTCATGCTAGTTAGGTTAAGTTGGCACTACTGAGGTTTAGGCCCGTCAAGATGGCAGTACTGAGGTTAGCGATTCGTTGTTGTCGATGACAGCTGTCAAAAAGCACGTGGCTTTGTTTACAAATTCAAATTTCCCGCGGGAGGTGGAGGAGGCATCTGGGAGGCCTCTGGCTGAGGTGGAGGTGGAGGTGGCATCTGGGAGGCCTCTGGCTGAGGTGGAGGTGGAGGTGGCCTCTGGGAGCCTGAGGTGGAGGTGGCCGCCGAACCCGCCTATTATACTACTCTCATTAAAGGCATTCAAACCATTTTTCACCCCTTTTCATCCCTCCTATTGGGATTTTCCGGAAACAAAAATACATGTTTCTTTATTTTTACATCTGTAAACTTTCAAAATTTTGAGATATAAATACACTCATTTTAAATATTCACCCCGCTTTTCACCCTCCCATTAATTGGATTTTCCGAAAACAAAAAAATACATGTGTTTCTTTATTTTTAAAAGAGATCAAAAGTACAAATTTTCAGGTCTGTAATATGTTCAGTTTCTGAGATATGAGTACCGGTATCCTGATTTAAGGCATTCAACCCCTTTTTCACCCCTTTTCACCCCTCCTATTGGGATTTTCTGAAAACAAATAAATACGTATTTCCTTATTGTTACAGAAGATTCTAAATGCCAATTTTTACATCTGTAAACTTTTACAGTTTTGAGATATAGATACACTCATTTTAAAATTTCACCCCCCCCCCCTTTTCACCCCCTTAGCGACGGAATATCCAAAAATCCTCTCTTAGCGAGCACCTACATATTAATATGAATGTATCCACAAAATTTATTTTCTGTATGTCCAGTAGTTTTGGCTCGGCGATGATGTATCAGTCAGGACAAGTTACTTTATATGTGTAGATCAGACGAAATTCGCGATCTGACTGGTTTTCTGAAAGAATCCGGCAAATTTCGCCATCCGACTGGTTTTCTAATAGAATACGGCAAGTTTCCTCCCATTTTTCAATCTTCCTTTCTCCGAATTCATATTTAGTCCATCGGACATTGTATATATTTTGTTTTTATTATTGTAGAATTATTCAGGGTTGATTTCAATTAATCGTCATTTTATCAAGGAATAATAAATCGGTTTTTAAACTTTTCCTTTCTTGTCATTTTGCCGGGGGAAGAAACTACCCTAAAATTTCCTCCATTCATTTATCCCTTTAAGCTAGTTTAGTGTCATATTTAGACCTTTTGCCGCGAACGCACAATGGCCCTGGGAGGCCGTTGGTTTGATTCTTTGGAACGGAAGAGAGCAGTTGATCCTTGCACGGTCGAAAGAGCTTTTGTTCACCCATCACTTTGAAGTTTATTTTTCCTTCCTTTCTAGATGAGGTGTCATTTGACTCTAGACGTAAAAGGTCCTATACCATCGAACGCCTTGTCGTATGGTGCCATATGGCGGTAGCTCGAAATTATGGTGCAATGATGCTGTCGTATGGTTGTATGGGGCAATGGCGTGGGTGGTATGGTTGCAATATATTTTGGTGTTCTAAAGGGTCTGTTTTACAGGCAAACTAGAAATCACGATCTCAATGGACTTGCATTTCATTTCCAAGAAGTTGCAAGTACAGTATCTCTAAGAGTAAGGAATATTTTGGGACCAAAATTAGTTTCGTACTCCCTGCGAATTGACGCTCCCGTTTTTTCAAGAATTAGCTGTGAAACAATCAGATCATCAAAAGGTGTATTTAGCTCTAAAGACTTGAGAGTGTTCAAATTGCTCAAAGCTTGATTGAGTAGAGCACGGAGCTCTCTCGCTGATGGCTTATTCATCGTATGTAAGTTCAATAGATTCTTAAGATGTGTGGATGCCATTAACCTCGTATTATTGTATCGACTGCAAATCGTATCGAAAGCCACGTTGAAATTTGAGCTAGTGACTGGGAGGTTTGCTATTAGTACGTGCACTTCGCCAGTTAGAGAACTCAGTAAGTAATGAAATCTTTGAATATTGTCCAGCGATTCATTGTTAACTGTGTCTCATGAACGTATCATAAAAGTGTCTAAATCAAGTTACATCACCATTCAAGGTTGGCAGTTTTATGGTAGGGAGCTCAATTGCCTTCTTAGTTTCACTTAAAAAAGAGTTACTGTCACTAGAAGGAGAACTACTGGGGCCAGCAGCTTCGGTGTTTAATGCGATTAAGCTATTCATTTTTGCTTCTGTGTCGAAATACATGGTTTAAAAGTGATCTCTGTCTTCGGCATCCTGCTGTATATCCTTAAATATTTCTATCTGTGGTTGAGCGGTTTCAAATTTGTCACGAATAACAGGCAGTTCCTTCAAACGAACTATGATGTCCTGATAATTTGGATCAGTTTGAAATTCTTGTACGAACTTCGTGAGACACGTGAGGCTGGCTTTCGCTTCTGCACGATTAGTAACTAATTTCTTTCTGCTAGTCCCATCCATGCTGACAGATAAGGACAGTAGAAGAGGAATACATAAGAACAAAAATTGGGAACACTGGGGTCAATAAACGGGCGAGGATAACATGACGTAACAATGTTAGGTAAGAAAGGATTGGTTGTTTCCAGTCTAGGTACTTATGATCTGCCTGAAGATGTGCTACGGCCTGTAGTCGAACTAAGGAGCGCCGCCATGTCCAGTAGGTTACTCAGCTCTTCAGTGGAAATCTTCAACAGCACGTCGGGTTGGATTTGAACGGGAGCCCGCACGATAGTCTGATACACTGAGCTTTGTCAGCAGATAAGCACTGCCGCGATCAACCCCGAGTCCATTCGGAGATCCGCAAGACATAACATACAGTTAGCCTTTATAACGACCGGCGAACAACACACAACACGGCACTGGCTACCGTACGTAAAGTAGCGTAACATACGAACTGAAAGACCCTTGCACGAAAGTTCACAATAGTATTCGTAACATAAGACTGTAGACTATTTACAAGATCTAGTCGGAGGACCAGCAAATATATGTTTGCTGGTAAACCAACATCTCTATGGTAGCTCATGACATAAAACATATACGGAAGACAATTAATACTAAATTATTATCCATATTTACATCAAACACTTCAGAAGTTCAGACACACAGTAGCGCGCGGCGATCATTGCTAACAGAGCCATAAGCGAAACTTAGTAGCTCATGTTCAAATATTCAATCTTCATGGTTGCCAAGTCAAGTCCAACTGCCCCCCAGCCATTGTTAAGTGCGCACAACAGAGCAGCCGCGCGGGACACACGAAAACCACTCCAATAATACAAATATCACAACAAACACAATAATAACAATTGTACAAATAAACATATAAGAACATCACTGTCCCAACATATCTTTTGTTAAGATTGTACATGAAGGATGTGTATGTGAGTTCATACGAATTCAACTGAGGGGACTCGATTATTTATTGTAATATTAGGATTAGTTTCAAGGGTAAGAGGACTGGAGAGAGACCTACAAGGCTATTTCCATATCATTTTAAAAATAATTTAAAGGAAAGAAAAGTGAAAATCAGAAGGTAACAGAATACTGGGCGCATAATTGTGTAGGTGAATCAATACCAAGAGGCTTTCAGACAACGGGTCTTCAATGAAATGAAAATATTAGTAAAATGGTATGCCGGGATGAGTTATTCAGACATTTAAGGCGCTGGCTTTCAGGTCTCAAGTTAGCGGGTTCTATCCTGGCTCAGTACGGTGGTATTTGATGGTGTTCAAATAAGACAGCCCCGTAAAAGTGGCACAAAATTCTCTCACAGGGGCGACTCCAAAACGCGTAAAGGTAGTTAATGGGACGTAAACCCAACAACATTATTCGTACTAGGATCATGTTATTTTCAGTTTATTCTTCTGACTTTTGTGCTGCGGTGTGAGAGGGTTCGAGGCCCGAAGCACTCTCCGACGTCATGCGAATTTTCAGGGAAAAAATCCACTGCGATATATATCGGAATTCCAACCGCGGTCGTCTGTGAGGAAATCTACGAATTACAATAATATAGGCACTGAACAAGTCCCCGAATTTATGAATAGTATTATTATTATTGTACCGGGAGGTACACCTCTACGCCGCACATTTAAAACTTGCGACTTAAAGAACTCCTCTACAGGAGAAACAGTGAACTTGAACTGTGTGAATTTCAACTTGTTTTGTTTTCCATTTAGCAAGAAGTTTGGACATTCTCTCATACATGACACCGCTAAAAAACTATGATCATACACCCTGGTGCGAAGCGAAAGAACATTTTTTGAAGAAATTTTGTATTCATAGGTTTTTTTCTTACTAAATTTTGCTCATTCATCTTTGAGTTGGCAATATTTATCTTTTCTTTCCGCCAGTTTTGAATGTAGTCAATCAAGAATTTCTGTAATTAATTTTCAACCAATCCCGTATTTCTTCTTCGATATTGAGTGTAAACATTTCATCCACCAATAAAATTGTGAGAGTATGGCGGTTGTATTCGTCAAAGGTCTCGAACTTTCCCCAAGGCTTTATAAACTGCAGATTTTCTCGTCTCGTGGCCATTTGATCGTCGTCTAACTTGTCAAGCAAGGGGCGGGAGGGGCCTCTTTCATCAGGCAGCAGTACTCCGACAAGGTGTGGCCACTTAACATCTTCATTTTTGCTAGCTCCGCAGTTTAACCCGAGGGAAAGGTTTGAAACATTAATTATGTAACTAACTTCTCTAAAGTGTAAATCTCCTGTCGGCTCATGTAAAATTTCATGAATCTTTAACTGCAAACCGCGGATAGAGAGTGATATACCCTCTCGAGCTCCCCTTCATCTTGGTTTGAGGTACCTACCGCATTTGTTTCTGCTATATATTGAAGTTATCTCCATGCGCGCTACCTCAGTAGTTTGGAATTAGCCCCTGTTTCGTTGGCCAAGTGCCCTAAAGGTTTTTAAATTTTTTGTGGAGTTCAATCTCCGACTCCATTCCTGTTGTACTCGGGCCGTTTATTGAACCTGTTCTTTTTTTACTAAGGCTTGATATTGTTAATTGGGAGCAAGAGCTCCATGTATTAGGGGATTTCTGCCCTTGTGTTAAATTGTAATCTTTGTAAAGTTGAGCTGAGAGCTCAGGTAATGTAAAGCGAGGGGCTGGAAGCCCTGGTTACTAAACAGTCACTAAAGTTTGGGTTTTCTTGCTTTGTCTAAACCTTGTCATGGTACCTGATATGTCATTGTTATCTCACTAAGTGAAAAGTTGTTAAAGTGTTGTTATTTTTCAAAAATATAACCTTTGTTAAAATTTTAAATTAACTTTGACTTTGTAGTTAGATCCATTCACCCCGGCACCTTCTTTCACCTCTGCCGATCCACGGGCAACCCCGTAACAATTATTTTTTGCTTTTTTTGCTAGTTGCTTTACGTCGCACCGACACAGATAGGTCTTATGGCGACGATGGGACAGGGAAGGGCTAGGCGTGGGAAGGAAGCGGCCGTGGCCTTAATTAAGGTACAGCCCCAGCATTTTCCTGGTGTGAAAATGGGAAACCACGGAAAACCATTTTCAGGGCTGCCGACAGTGGGGTTCGAACCTACTATCTCCCGAATACTGGATACTGGCCGCACTTAAGCGACTGCAGCTATCGAGCTCGGTGTAACAATTATCATTACAATTATTATTATTATTATTATTATTATTATTATTATTATTATTATTATTATTATTATTACCGTATTTTAGTGGATCGAAGAAAGAGGCGAAAGAAGGTGCTGGGTAGAATGGGTCTGTCTACGATATCAAAAATTAAATGAAAACTTCAAAACAAATGTTCTATTTCTCTTTAAATCACAAACCTAACAACTTTTCACTTATTGAAATAACAATGACAAATTCGGCGATTAAAGTGGAGAACCCCAGAATAGTGAATTTAACAATTTTGGGCTTCAAGCCCTTAGTTCACACATTTACAATTTCAAAACAGGTATTATTTCGACCAAGATAGAAACCTCCCAAATTCAAGAGCACTTTGCTCTCTAGCCTCCCGGAGGCTCTCCTCACTATTACAGAAAACTTAGAAAAGAGCATACGTGCTCTCCAACATTAACCACATTTTAACAGACCACTTAAGGCAACATTACACCGAATTTCACGATCTCTGGCCTCTCTAGGCACAATTTACAATTTATATTTTCTTTTACACAGGGGTATCTATTACCCAACCTACTGGGCCTTTGAAAAAAAAGAACGGGTTAAATTAATGGCCCTAACGCGAACTGAATGGAGGCGTAAACTTCCACTCCTAGATAAAAAATATAAAATCCTCACTGGGCTCTCGGCCTGTTGATACATGGGCTAATCCCAAGCTACTTTTTTTTTACAGGAAAGAAAAACAGTTACGAAATCGTAGTCACCTCAAACCAAATGGAAGGGGAACTTGAGAGGGTAACGCTCTCCCTATCCCCGATTTACAGTTAAGACTTTATGAAATTTTACATTATCCGACAAAAATTTACATTTTAGAAGAGGTTGGTTACATAGTTAGAAATTCGAACCTTCCCCTCATATAAGTCTGCGGAGGGTAGCTGCAGAAAAATAAGACTGATGGTCATTACATTGGATGATTTTCTGCCTGGCGAGAATGATGCGCCCCGCCTCCTGCCTTAACACACACACACACACACACACACACACACACACACACACACACACACACACTCTCTCTCTCTCTCTCTCAGCAATACGGCGATCGGCGATCAAAAGACAAGGAAACTTGAAAGGCCGCAAGTTATATACCCGAAGGGAAGGTTCGGGAGGATTCTGGACTAATCCGGACACGCCCTCTCAATTTTTATTGGACAATTCAAAAAGCGACAAGAAGCCTGTGATAGGCTGAAAAATAATTACAGAAATTTCTAATTGGCCGGATTCAAAACTGGCGGAATGAAAAAGGAGTGTTGCCAAACCAAAAATAAATGAACATTGATTCGGTAATGAAACCCTAGAAACACAACTTTAAATTACAAGTTTTTTCACTTTGCACCAGAGTGCATGACCAGAGATTTTTTGTAATGACCTCTATGGAGAATTGTCCAGTACTTCTTGATGTACACCGAGGCAAAACAAAATAAATCCAATCAATTTAGGAAACATAGAAATGACAAACTCTCAATTATTCAGTAGCGGCATCTTCTGATCAATGTCCAAACTTCATTCAGTAGCAGTTTCACGTTTTGTTGGATACAGAGATTTGATTAAGGCGCTTCTTTTTAATGAGTGGGGTTGAGGTGTACCTCCTGGTGCAATTATTATTATTATTATTATTATTATTATTATTATTATTATTATTATTATTATTATTATTATTATTATTATTATTATCGTGAAGCTAAGTAGTTGTCTCGTCCAACGTCCTGGGTTCGAATCCGGGCTCAGTCACAATTACAGAGACAGGAATAAGGTCCCTTCAGCCCTAGGTAATATATCTACAGTATACGTGAATAGAAATATAAATTCAATTCTCACATTTTAAATTCAATTCCTGACGAACAACTAGACATCACTTAAAACAGAAGGTGGTTTCTTCCTAACACTATCTTCATTTATTTCATGTACACAATGACATTACACGAAGACGGGTTTTAATAATAATAATAATAATAATAATAATAATAATAATAATAATAAATGTTACAGGTTTTACGTCACACTGAATAATTTTACGGGTTTCGAAGACGTCGAAGTGCTGGAATTTCGTCGCACAGGAGCTACTCTACGTGGTGATATATCTACAGATATGGGACTGATGTATGTCAGGGCTGTCATATACCATCGGACTGAGCTGGGATCGAACCTGCTAACTGCGATACAAAGATAGCACTATACCGACTGCGGTGCAGGACAGGTTACAATACACACACTAAGTACTCTGAGCTAATTATCAAGACGTTAGCAACCGCTACCATTACTACAACACTTGAGCGTTATCTTGAGTTCGTATTTCTAATCCACCTAATGGCTTGGTGAGGCGCTAAGCTTTCAATGCTGTATTTTTTTTAAAAGATACCAACATAGTAATACGACATAGTGAGGTTCTGATTTCCATCGCAGGAAATCGTATTTAACAATTCTTTTCCAGAATAAACTTTAATAGTAAAGAATTTCTTTTTCAGAGTAAACTTTTAGGCGAAAAATAAATGCTCATGTGGATAAAACAAACTTCAGTGTTTCAAACTAATGAAACAAAGGAGCAGGGCACAGCATGAACCAGGAAAACACAATAGTATTAATGAATTCGACAATTCTTCATTCGGTCCATTCTCCGGAAGTCCATTGTGGGAAAATGCATTAACAACGGATATATGAGCAGTGGGAAACCGGAAGAAGTGAAGATTACTTTATGGTCTTTTCTTCGACCTGTGTTTACTAAGATTAAATATTTGAGTATTAATGTCAAGTACTTCTGGTCAAAGTAGAAGAATATTGCGATGTTGATGAACATTTCATGCAGAGTTTGATTTGTTAACTGAGTCGCCCTTTGTCGGTTGTTGAATGACAGCGTAGTTAGTGGCACAATGAGAATGTGCTGTTATCACGTCCCGGAGCCGCATTGTTGTATGTTACTACATTATTGATGATTTGAAATGACTGATATTTCTGTATCTGAAGGGAAATGAGAATGCAAATGGAGAGTATTTGTCCATTACCCCGGACATATGGGATCTATGGCTTTTAGCCT
This sequence comes from Anabrus simplex, assembly GCF_040414725.1. Classification (NCBI taxonomy): domain Eukaryota; kingdom Metazoa; phylum Arthropoda; class Insecta; order Orthoptera; family Tettigoniidae; genus Anabrus; species Anabrus simplex. The sequence goes on from NC_090266.1 coordinate 476,911,341, forward strand.
ACTTCTTCATTTAAATACAAATGAAATCCGGTTTGTTTCAACCAAATTCCTGTAGTATTAAGCTTAAATTACTGTCACTGATTGGAATGTTCAACAGAATGGAGATATTCCGGTATTTAATTCAGGTCTAACCTCTGACGGTTTTACTGAGCACGGTAAAGTGCAGCCATTGCTTCATATTGGTAGCTGGGTCTCTTATGCAAAATTCAACTGACTTAGATTAAAATAAATCCGTAATGTTTGTGATGTAATTAAAAATGTGGCGTGGGGCCTTCGAAGAGGTCTGGTGCAGGTCTTTCGAGTTGACGCCTATAGGCGAATTGCGCGTTTGTGAGTATGGGGGTCCAAGGTGTGACGAATTCTAATGCTGAAAACGGCACACACACCCAGCCCCCGCCTTCTAAATTAACCAATTAAAGTTAAAATCCCTGGCCTGTTTGAGAATCGAACCCTCGAATCCTTGGACCAAAGAGTAGCACGCTAACTATTTAGCCATTGGAGCCAGAATGTGGCATTATGATTAATGAACTTAATATTCGAGAAACTACTTCATTCGTATTGTATAATAAAACAACTGGACACCATCCACATGCTCTGCAATAGTACGGATAGCTTTTTGACATCCTAATTTATTTGGCTCAAGCAGGAGAAGCCAGACCAAAGACCGTTACACTACAGCCTTGACGGGCATTGCCTTTCCATGTGATGGCAGCACAGCCCGAATGCCTGAGGACTACGCGGTGACGGACGCACGGTCAGCGCGATGAACATTTTTGGAGGTTATTCTTGGCTAAAAGTGCTGGCTTAGCCTTAGGCAGACCAGGCGTTAACCTAACCTGTTGCCCTTCCCTACACACAGGCTAAAAGTTCAGTTTCGTCGTTACGCGACCAGGTGTTAAGCTAACCGGTTGTCCTTCCCTACACGCTGGTAAAATGTCCAGGCTTAACGTAACGCAGACCAGGCGTAAACCTAACCGGTTGCCCTTCCCTGCACCCTAGCTAATATTGCAGTTCTCACGTTATGCTGACCGCGTTTAACGTAACCGGTTACCTTCCTTACACTAGCTCGGGCATAACTTTACACGCTAGCTAAGCGTGCTGGCTTTGCCTCACGCTGACTAGGCGTTAACCTACCCGGTTGCTCTTCCCTAAAACCTGGCTAAAAGTGGAGGCTTAATCTCCCGCCGACCACGCGTTTATCTAACCTAACCTCCCCGGACTTGGAGCTGAACTTGGAACAAGATGGCGGCTATAATGCTTAATACGTATGCTTTATTCATAGGGGCGTATTATCGGAAGGTGACTTTGGGGGCTTAGAACTGAACTATGTACAAGGTGGTGGCTGCATATGCGACTAGGGAGATAATGTAAGCCTTAATGCATGTACTTTATTCATATTTTTATTGTCTGGAACTGGGACATTGATCTAAAGAAAGCGGCTACACACATTTTACTGGTGGGACCAAGGGGATGGCGTAAAGCTTAACACATGTGCTTTATTCATAAGGGCGTAACGCTGGAAGGCACCCCCGGGACGGGCTTGGAGCTGAGCTTGGAAGAAGATGGTGGCTACACATGGGACTACGGAGATGGTGTAAAGCTCAGTACATGTACTTTATTCATTGGGCGTAACGTTGGAAGGTACCCTCAGGGCTCTTTGAACTGAGCTTGGAACAAGATGGCGGCTGCACAAGGGACTAGGGAGATGGCGTAAGGCTTAATACATGTGCTTTATTCATAGGGGCGTAACTTTGGAAGGTACCCCAGGGGGCTTGGGGCTGAGCTAGGAACAGGATGGCCGTTTCTCGTGGGACTAGGGAGATGGCGTAATGTTTAATACATGTGATTTATTTATAGGGGCCCTAACGCTGGATGCTGAACTCGGAACAAGACGGTGCCTACACATTGGACTGGGGAGATGGTATAAGTCTTAATACCGGTACATGTTTTATTCATAAAGTGCCAAAATGCTAAATGCTAAACTATTGCAACTACACCCTATAGCAATGTGTCAATCGACGCAGGATGCTCGACTTCATCAGAAATATATTAACATATCGCCCATTTAAACCATAACTGCAGGGTTACCAGCCATCAAAATGCCGCAATGTTAACTTCTAAGCAATTGGCGCAGGAGGCTTGATTTCATCAGAAATATATCAACATGTTGCCTATATGAACTATAACGGCAAGGCTATCAGCCTTCAAAGTGCCAAAATGTTAATGTCCAAACAATTGCAGCTATACCCCATATCTAGCTGTTCATCGACGTAGGAGGCTCGATTTCATCAGAAATATATCAACATATTGCCTATATGAACCATGACGGTAAGGCTATTAGGCTTCGAAGAGCAAAATGTTGTTATTGGTTTTCAGTATTTGGAACGCTGGATTCTTTATTTTAACATTTCGCGCTGATCGATTTGATTTCTAGAGACTTATAGTAGCTTACAATATTGTTGACCTCACCTAGAGATTAAAACTTTGTGTTCAGAACCGAAAAACGTTCGCGCTACACATGACACGGAATGGAACCCAGTAAAACAACGAACTTGATATTTCATGTCTCAGCAAGTACTTCCACGACTAATAGACTTGCTCGTGCAGTAAATTTTTGGATGACGACTACACACGAGAATAGGGATATGGCACCGTATCATAGTGTCAGTCGACGCAGGAGGCTCGATTGCAACAGAAATATAACAACATATTGCCATATGTTAGGTTGCATTGGTCTTCGGTCCAAGAAAAATCTAGTATTTGACCTGGTAATGTTGAGCTTCAATCTAAGAGAGTTCCACTTTCGATGTCTTTAGTTCAAGGGAGTTCTGGACTCGATCTCATTGTAGGTTAGATATTTTGACTAACGTTACTTTTGTTCAACCTATGTTCAAGACATGCCTATTAAGGCCTATACTTACTCCGTAGCCTCCACCCGCCATCTTCTTCTGAGCTCAGCTTCCAGCGTCACAGCACTGCGAATAAAGCACAGGTATGAAACCTTACACCATGTCATTAGTCCTATGTGTAGCCGACACCTTGTTCAGAGTTCAACTTCCAGCGTCACGACCCCTATGAATAAAGCACATGTATTAAGCCTCACGCCAACTCCATAGTCTCATGTGCAGCCGCCATCCAAGAAATTGACTGCACGACCAAGTTGATTAATCCAGGAGTACTTGCTGACACATGATATACCGGGCGAGTTGGCCTTGTGGTTAGGGCGCGCAATTGTAAGCTTGCATCTGGGAAATAGTGGGTTCGAACCCCACTGTCAGCAGCACTGAAGATGGTATTCCGTGTTTTCCAATTTTCACACCAGGAAAATGCTGGTGCTGTACCTTAAATAAGGCCCCGGCCGCTTCCTTCCCACGCCTAGGCCTTTCCTATCCCATCGCTGCCATAAGACCTATCCATGTCGGTGCGACGTAAAGCCAATTGTAAAAGAAAATGGACATGAAATAATTCATAGTTTTCCAGCGTTCCATTCCATGTCATGTGTAGCGCGAATATTTTGTCGGTTCCGAACACAAAGTTATAACCTCTAAGTGTTGTCAACAATATTGCTTGTTACTATAAGTTTCTAGATATCGAAACTATAAGCACGAAATATTGAAAAATAAAAATAAAAAATAAAGTGTTCCAAATACTGAAAACTAATTGCAGCATATTGGCACTTTGAAGGCTGATAGCCTTACCGTAATGGTTAGCGATGAAATCGTACCTCCTGCGTCGAATGAAATCTTGATACGGGGCGTAGCTGCAATTGTTCGGAAGTTAAAATTTTGGCACTTTGAAGGCTGATAGCCTTGCCGTTATGGTTCATATGGACAATATGTTGATTATGTTTCAGATGAAATCGAGCCTCTGTGTCGATAGACGCCTTGATATGGGGTGTAGCTGCAATTGTTTAGAAAATAAAATTTTGACACTTTATGATTAAAACATGTGTATTAAGCCTTAAACCATCTCCCTAGTCCCACGTGTAGCAGGCATCTTGTTCCAAACCTTAGCTCCAAGCCCTCAAGAGGGTAACTTCCAAAGTTACACCCCTATGAATCAAGTACATGTACTGAGCCTTACGCCATCTCCCCCAAGTCCCATGTGTAGCCGCCATCCTGTTTCAAATTCAACTCCAAGCCCCTCATGAGGGCAGATTCACGCGTTAGACCCCTATTAATAAAGCATGTGCATTAGGTCTTATACCATCTTCCTAGACCTACACAGTTCAAAAAATGAGAGGAGCATGTTTCGTAACGTCTGGTATGTGAAATTTTATTTGGTAGATGGAGTTCGAATGGTCGTACTTAGCTACATAGCTACTCAGGGTATGACAAATAGAAGTTATAATCCATCTTTAGGCATAGCCATGCATTAAACTCTCAGGTGTAACCTCAACACAAAGTGAAGAGCGGTACGTCCGTGTGTCGTTGTGAGGTACACAGGCTACTGCGGTCATTTGAGTGTGTTGTACGTCAATCGGCACACCTTAACGAGTTGCAAGGGCCGTCATTTTGATCCAGGAAGGATGGACTTTTCGTCTTCTTGCTGTGGATCTTAATGTCTCTCCGTCAGTTATTCACAGCTTGTGGAATCGCTACAGTGTGACAGCCCAGTTCACAACGAGGGTTGGACAAGGTCGCGGAAGCATGACAACCCCACGGGATGACCGACATCTGAGGATCTGGGCATTGCGGCGTCGTTCAGCAACCGCCAGGGAACTGCACCAAGACCTCAGGAGTGTCACTGGAATCACGGTGTCTGACCAGACAGTAAGGAACAGGTTAAGAGATGTGTCCTTATAACCCAGACGTCCTACTCGAGTGCCCCGTTTAACTCAGCAACATCGCTCAGGTCGCCTTCTGTTTGCCCATACCGACGTCAATTGGCAACTTCGCAAATGGAGAACTGTGTTCTTCACGGACGAATCTCGATTTCCGCTGACATCGCGCGATGGACTTCAAGGTGTATAGAGACTCCGTGGTGATCAGTACATGCCGAAAATTGTCCGGGAAGGCAACCGATTCGGAGAAGTTTCTGTGATGGTGTGGTGTGGCATCAAATTTGATGGCCATACGGATCTTGTCGTCGTCTGTGGTAATCTTACCGCTGCGGGGTACATCCAGCAGGTACTGCTACATCATGTGTTGGTTGCTGCATACGGTTTTGGCCCCGAATTCGTACTCATGCACGACAAAGCCAGGACTCATGTACCGCACTTAACAAGAGCTGTCTTGCGAGAAGTCGATATTCAAGAGATGGAATGGCTAGCAATGAGTCCCGAACTTAATTCCATCGAGCATGTGTGGAATAGGCTTAACAGATGTGTTCGTGGGCGTCCTGTTCCACTAAAGACTCCACAAAACGTCGAACAGGCTCTCATTAAAGAATGGGACCTGATACCGCAACGCGATATCCTTGGACTTATACGGAGCATGTCACGTAGGTGCCAAGCTGTGGCAAATGCTCTTGGAGGACACACACCATACTGAAACTCTCCAACTGAGATAAAAGTCCACCCAGAAGGACTGTCTTCACTATGTTTTAGTCCCTATTCAGTCATTTCAGTTTGTATTCTGAAAGTGAACGTGAATTCATCGACGTTATTTTGTATTCTTCAACGGTATAGAATAACCGTTTAGTTGGTAAAATACTTCGGTGTGAGGTATTGTTTTGTGAAGCACGGCATACGTTCAAAAACATGTTCCCATACTTTCTCTGAAATGTGTATTAGTAGAAAGTGTAGCCTACAGTCTCATGCTGTGAAGGGCAACTGGTTAGGTTAACGCATGGTCAGCGTGCGGTAAAGCCTGAACGATTAGTTAGAGTGTAAATGTAGGTCCGTGATTTTGTAGGGCAGGACAATCGGCCAAAGTTCAAACGTATGCATATTTTTTCACATGCAGACCGGAGTAATGATGTGTACGAGAACCTGGCTAAGTGCAAAAAAAAATACATTCGCAAATTTTTGCTAGGCTAGTAACTCCTGCTGCTTGCATAAACAATTCTGGTGAGACGTGACATGGTTCGCTTCATAAATTATTTTTTCAGCATTCCCTTTTTCTGTAGAGGATTTTTCTGTTATGTTACACTGTTTTTCGGTCCAAGAAAAATCTAGTTTTCGAATTCTTGGTTCTGTTGAGATTCAGTCAGAGAGAGTTCCAGGTTCGATATCCCTTCTTTTGTTTAAGGGAGTCCTAGACTCGATCTATGTGTACGTTAGATATTTTGACTAATGTTACTTAGGCCCATAGGCCTGCAGTCTAACCCGGGGGTCCGTAAGGTTAAGCCTGGACACGTGCTTCGTGCCATAAACATATGATTGCATCAGATGTGTCATGGAGATGAATTCCAAAGTTATAGCAACCCAACTGTCTTGAAGAATACTGTACATTGCTGCCTGGGTTAGGAAAGGAACCTGGAACACTGATAAGTAGATCAGTTGGGCAATATACAAGATATGAGTGCACATAACTGATTTAGAACTTCCACGTGTACAAGATATACATGTAGCGCAATCTCTGGACATGAGTACGTTCTTGTTAGAGGCCAGCTGCCCAGCTGGTTCTAGGATGCATTGGCCTTGGTACCTAAATAGTTTTGACATACAAAACTAAAAATTCTGGAAATACCACTTAGCTGGTTTAACTTCCATGCTACACTTGATCGCCACATCAACATTCGATTCACTATTTCTTGATGTTGAAATACACTTTCCTTAAATTTATTTACAATGTTTCAATACTTTTCTCTCTTGGAGGTCGCGGGTTCGAAACTCTTTCGAGCACGATCGCTCGACAATGAAGGGTGGAATGACGCGTTATGATCGGCCATTAGGACACGGCGACGGTGTACTAGGGGTAATATGTACTTCTACGTGTATACACGCCTGCCGTTGACTCTTAAAGAAGCCGAAATCAGACATTTATTATTATTATTATTATTATTATTATTATTATTATTATTATTATTATTATTATTATTTAGAGTGACTTCAAGGTCCTCAAAGCGAGTTCAGTTAAGTTGGGTTGAATAGGAGAATATTTGCTAGTCTGTAGCGTTAATGAGATTATTCACTGATCATACACGTGCGAATAGAGAAAATGAAAATTCGAGAATATACCGGTAAAAATTATATCCAAAGTATCTGCTGATAATAGTGTCAGTTTTGATGGAACCGCTTTACCCCTTAGTCTCTTTTCTTGAGGCAGAGTAGGAAATGAGATGAGATGAATTTATATGGCTGTTCTTATGGCCGGAGCCACATAATATTGGCTATTATTTTCAAATTGCAGACGAGTTAGTGCGCACGACTCTGATGGGAGGTGCAAACGGATACCAACGACTCATGGCCATGTAGGAAAAGTGTCAGAACAACGAATTTCATTCATGATATGAAATCATGTCTTATTTAGAAATAGCATGGTACCCAGCCCACCTTTGTTTAGGTGTGAAGCCTTGGCGTTTCCCAGCTTCTTCTCTTTATGACCCAGTGCCGCTATAAAGGCCACTTTGTGGTCAGCGAGTAAGATAAATAACGGCTACTTCATTGTCTCCTCGCCACCACTCTACAGCCTTGGATCCCATAAAACCACGAAATATTCAGTCATTGTTCCTTTTTTTTGCCTCTTTTATGAACAGGAAATCACTTAGCCTCTGATTCACAACGCGTGTTTATTTTCAAGACAAATTGGGCTGACAGCTTGAACAAGGCTGTGGTTAATCTCTACAGACCATCAACGCATACCTTCAGTAACCGCATTAAAATTAAATTACAACAGTTATTTAATATATTTCTGGAACACACAGGTACTGTATATGCTGTCACCTTAAATAATCTTCCATAGTTATGAGCCATGAAGTACAATAGAGGCGAATCACGAAAGCAATATTTGTATTGGTGGAAAAGTATTTGACAGTGAAACTTTTGGCTTCCATGAATAATCATTATCAATCGTCGAAGTTCGTTTTGCGCAACAGAGTGTGATCTTACGGGACACCTGCTAAGCACTAATGACGACCATTAGTTGAGAGAACTTCTACTCGCTTATATGCCACCAACACGGTTGTGATAAATGGACAGTACGTATAGCATGTGTGAATTCTATTTGATAAACACTGTTACTGTGATTTCCACACAAATTAATGTATTTGACGTGAATTAGTACCGGAACTCGGAAAAAGTGTCATGATATTGAGGTATAAGTAGACTAGTATCTTCGAAAATATTTTGTGTTCGAATTGTAAAAATAAGAAAAACATTCTAAAATCACCACGGACTGCGTGGTTTGAAAACACGAACGTTCGAATTCATGGATGTTATTATAACGTGGCCATGCATGTATGTACGACTAGCCATTTGACAGGACATTTTACGGTCGGCGTCTTATGATTACAGTACGAGATCAGGAAACCGGGTTAACTATGACTTAGACCAGTCCTGATATGTGGAGCCAACGGCTGTAGCCATGTTCAAACACCGGATCCCGTGAGACCTCCGAAGTTAAGCAACACTGGGCGTGGTCAAGATTTGGATGTGTTGCCACGCGCTGTTGTTGGGGGGGGGGGGGTGTAAGGGAGAGGAGGAGCGGAGACGAACTAACCACCCTACCGTACGTAAACTCCGGCTCAGGCACACCTCTGCGGAGGTTCGGACCTGCCTTCGGGCAGAATACACCCTTATCCTGATATCGTTGGCTTACTTCTAAAACCTCGTATCTCCCAATGCACTTCCTATCCATTTTCTTCCTTAAGACTGGTCACGCCTCCCAGCCATATATGGATGTACAGTCCCTGAGAACAATTTTCGTTGTGTTCATTTTTCTATGGATATGTGTAAAGGAAAATGAACCTTAAATACGTTAAACTGTAGGAGTGCTTAAATTCGCCATGAAAACAACATCCCTACAATACTGTATGGTATGGTCAATTTTCCTTTACACGTTTGCACAGGAAAACGAACACTACGAAAAAGGCTCTGATGGATTCATATAAATATGTGGCTGGGAGGCGTGACCAGTGTTAAGGAATATAATGGGTAGGAAGAACATTGTAACATACGAGGTTTTAGAAGTAAGGCGTCGATATGTGGAGTTGCCTCATGGTATCTGTATAAGATTAAGATTAACGGTGAACTAGAAACGGTATAAGAAAGTGTCATGGTTCCTGCTTTGTGATTTCAAACCTAGAAGTAGTATAACAAAAAAAAAGGTGGCAGAGTTAATTAGGTTGGATTCTAGAACAAGAAAAATGTCCGATTATGTTCTATCTACAATGCTGGCACGGGTTGAGTTGAACAGCTGACTAGAGAATCCCTGTTATTAAGTACAATGATGTTAATGATTTTACGTCCCACTAAATACATTTTTCGGTTCCGGGGACGCCGAGGTACCGAAATTTTGGGTAGGTGACGGTAATGCTGCTAACGCGAGGCTGACGTATCGCAGCAACTTCAAATACCACCGGAGGAGGTGAACGAATGAATGGCGTATGGCTTTTAGTGCCGGGAGTGTCCGAAGATATGTTCAGCTCGCCCCGTGCAGTCCTTTGAAATGACTCCCGTAGGTTACCTGCGCGTCGTGATGAGGATAAAATGATGATGAAGACGACACATACACCCAGTCATGATGCCTGCTAAATTAACCAATGATGATTAAAATACCCGAACCTACCGGGAACCGAACCTGGAACCCCTGTAACCAAAGGCCAGCACGCTGACCATTTAGCCATGGAGCCAGACACCGCAGTGAGGTGGGATCGAACGTGCCAGCCTGGACGCAGAACTCCAGCGCTCTTCTGTCAGAGCCAGTCAGCCTGACTTTTTTGACGTAGGGCTGATCATTTATGTAAGTTAGAGGGAAGGCAGAAGCCGGCCCCACGGTGTAGGGGTAGCGTGACTGCCTCTTAGACGAAGGCCCCGGGTTCGATTCCTGGCCAGGTCAGGGACTTTTACCTTGATCTGTTGGCTGGATCGAAGTACACTCAGCCTATGTGATTATAATCGAGGAGCTATCTGATGTGATAATGGTGGCCCTGATCTAGACATCCAAGAATAACGGCTAAAAGGATTCGGCGTGCTGACCACACAACACCTCATAAACTGCAGGATTTCGGGATGAGAAGTGGTCGCTTGGTAGGCCATAGCCCTTCAGGGCTCAAGCGCCATGGTGTTTGGGTTATTTTCTTGGTAGAGGGAAGACAGCAGAAGACAAATTATGACAGGTATTCGTTTGTAAATTGAGTTATTATAAATGTGCTAATTTTGCGTTACCTGCCGTACTCTTAGAGCATTTTCCAATAATATCGGCTGCCGCAAGAAGAGACTGCGAAATAGGACGAAGTCTGCACGACAGTTATTCTTGTGTAATAATTTTAACTAATCATAAGTTACTGAAGTGCCTGTTGCACTACAAGCTGTATTCTTTGACAAACGAAAATATCAGTTCTTGACTAAAGTAGACGTATGGCATAATCATAAAACTGTCCGGCTCTATGGCTAAATGGATAGTGTGCTGGCCTTTGGCCACAGGGGTCCCGGGTTCGATTCCCGGCAGCGTCGGGAATTTTAACCATCATTGGCTAATTTCGCTGGCAAGGGGGCTGGGTGAATGTGTTGTCTTCATCATCATTTCATCCTCATCACGACGCGCAGGTTGCCTACGGGTGTCAATTCAAAAGGCCTGCGCCTGGCGAGCCGAACATGTCCTCGGACACTTCCGGCACTAAAAGCCATACGCCATTTCATTTCATCATAAAACTTTCCCTTTATTATCAGGCATAATATTGACATGATACTGTAGATATAGCCTTTTGGACTTATGCCGATTCAAGAAAATACCGATGGCTTTCTTTTAAAACCTCGTATGTCCAAATGTTCTTCCTACCCATTATATACCTTAAGACTGGTCACGCCTCCCGGTCATACATTTGTATGCAGTCCATCAGAATAATTTTCGCTGTGTTCATTTTCCTTCGCTAATGTCTAAAGGAAAATGGACCTTACCGTACCGTATTGTAGGGATGTTGATTGCATGGCAAATTTACACACTCCTACAGTATAATGTATTTAAAGTTCATTTTCCTTTACACGTTGGCAAAGGAAAATGACCATAACGAAAATTGTTCTTTTGGACTGCATATAAATATGAGACTGGGAGGCGTGACCAGTCTTAAGGAATATAATGGACAGGAAGAGTATTCGGACTTACGAGGTTTTTAAAGAAAGCCATCGATATGTTATTTTTCTGTAGCATTTACGGATCGATAATATTTTCATATTATCGGAATAATGTGTTACCGGTAGGATACCGTTCGAGGTTACATGATTTTAAAATGAGATAACGTTTTCTATTTTGCTATAAGAAAAAATCACGATGGGATTGTTTCCCAACTGTAATGCTATTCTTCAATAATGATAAGAACAATAAGAATAACAAAAATAATAGTAATAATTGCAATACCATCCCCGTACAGGTTACGGAGGCCCGTGGATGAATACAAGGTGAAAGTTTACACCATTGGTAACCGCGACACTAAGAGGGATAGAGCAGTTAAGCTATCTTCGGCAGCCTTGTCACCAGAACCTGTTAATCATTTCTATTGTAGTTTGAGTGAACCCAAGGGCGGTGTGCCTCTTCAGAAGTGGAAATCTGACTTCAAATATTTCTCGACTTCCTGACCGGGAAGCAAACCCACGTACTTTCAGATGAACTGAGCGCTCATTTATTGCCTGGGATATCGATCACCATACTATTAATAATAATAAGAAGAAGAGGACGAGGAGGATAACGAAGAAGGAGAAGAAATTCAGTCAAATATCTTCAACAAACCTCACGAAGTTTGACGGATACATCGTCCTAAACAATGCTGAAATAACTAATCGTGTACGATATTAGTTACTAGGACGTAAATCTGAACGAAAATCAGGAAATAATCTCAGCACTACTCTTCATGGCCATTGAATCACGATAATGACGTGGAATCACACGGAAATATAATCTGCGAACAAATTTCAAAGTGCAAAGCATAGCTGATATGTTACAGTGAATTCATTACAACAATTTTGCGGACTTGTGAACAGCTGAACAGCAGGGTCGGACAATATGTGTTTTTCACTATAGAACACAATTATAAATACCGTAAATTTCCTGCAATATTCAACAATCCGAAAGTTATATTGCGAGATGACACCTGATTATTGTAACATTTTGGGCTCCAGTTTCTGGGACCATGAATAATTTTCGAGTATTAAAAGTAAGTATGTAAATTATCGCCACGAAATGTATTTACCTATAGTCGTATTAAAAGTATTACCTAGACCAATAGTCGTGTTGTGACTACTCCAACCATTACTCTTATACCTTCATATATTCCACATAATATAAATAACATTTGTTTGAGCGCCAGTTGCTTTTTTAAGAAAAACAACAAAATTCGGTAGAGCATACCTCTTATATCAATTATCTCAAGGCGTGAGGTGATAAACTCACATATCTGGCAATATACAGGGATATGGATCAGGACAATATTAAATTACTGTTGCATTTCCACAATTGAGGATTGTACATGGAACTGGAATCACTTATTATAATTAAAATAAAACTGAGTTTATGACTATAATTTACGTCACAATGAACAATCATTGACGTTTTTTAATTTAACTAAAGAAATATATTGTGAGATTTGCGGTACTAAGAAAAGGAAAATTTAATCTAAACAAAAAAAGCTATTGGCATGAACTTGAAGTGAGATGTGATATCGCCGCTGATTACACTCTTCTTCATGTTATGAATACATAACATGTCTGATGCTTTAATTACCTGTTGTCTGCATACACCGCTGTTGAACTTGAAAATTCTTGGGAAAACCTGTGAGCTGAAGTCGGGAGCCGTCTGTTGTTATCTTCTTATATAACAAGGAGTTGGCCTACATACCATGTACGCGTGTAGGGAGCTCCAATGTAATTACGTCCACTCAATATATTTTAAATAATTGGAAAATATTATTGAAACATCTTGTGAAGTCCATCCTCACAAGAAGATGATGTTTCTTTATCAGCATAGTACCCGTCTCTGCTCGGATACAAGCACCACTTGTAGACTTCCTCGATGATTACCTCTTCAAACACAACTCTTAGCTCTGACCATCACACTAAGACCACTTCTTCCATTTGATACATCTGACTGTTACATATGATCTGCACGATATAAACTGCTTATGAACTGAGTACCATCAACTGAATAGATATGATGAACTGAGTAAGAACAGAATGCCTCTCCCCACCGTCGCCTTGACTTTATATAACCTCGCGATGACGACTCCTCTCCCTACTCCTGCTCATCCCTTCCACTTCCACATACAGTAGCTGGCGAATACTGACACTTGGTCGCAATCACATGTCCACGCACTGATGTCATCAGTCATGTGTCGTCTAAGCGTACCCAAGCGGTCCGAGAATGACTATGCCGAATGCGTCACCGGGAAATCTCCTTGTACACAACATTCCCAGTTAAACATAGCCTCGATTGCAAAATACTATGCCAGCTCATCTAGCCAAAGTTACAAGCCACAGCATGACAATATGAAACCAACAAATCTCACTTACTACAATACAGAATAATTACAAACATATTCACTTAACCTTTGATTAAATCCAATTATATACGCGATACCTAATTATTACAGTCTAGATGATGAGAAACAGAATATATAAAATCTAATGAATCAGGTTAATAATAATAATAATAATAATAATAATAAATACTGAATGGAATCTGTAACCCTGTTGTACGGTTACAGTGTTTCTAAATAACAGCGTCGAGTTACACATTTCATTTAATCCTACCCACCCATAACGTAGAAAGAATGTTGCCTAACCGTACAGAGTTATCTCAGACCATTAAGCGTGTTTTGCTGCGCATAGAAAGAATGTGTGTATCGTACTGTATGTTCCTCGCATTTAAAATTCTATCAGGCTTAATTTGATTTAGTATCAAAATATGGTATTCATCTCCTATATTGATTCAGTACCATTAACGCCCGTACGTAGCTAGCTTGGAGAACATGCGTTTACACAAGGCGTGAACGGCCCATGCTTGGAATGTGTACAGAGAGAGAGTTTTTCGAAATATACTTTTTAAATTGGACTGGTCATTTATTCACAAAAGAAGACAAGATACATGTCACCTTTAATACAGCCCAAGAGAGTTTCGGTATACTACTGTACTGTATATCTGCCATCTAGAACGTCCAAATTGACGAGCAGACAGTCACACGGCGTCAAATTGAAATATCCGCACATGGAAGCAGAGGCCATACGATAATAATAATAATAATAATAATAATAATAATAATAATAATAATAATAATAATAATAATAATAGTAAATATTATAATAATAGTAGTAAGTATAATAGTAAATATTGTTACCGTGTTTTTGCGGTAGTTATGCGTGAAAGTAGGTGCGGGGTGGTGAATAGGTCTCAAGCTAGGAAAGTAAAATTAATTTAAAAATTTAACAAGGTTATATTTTTCTTTCAAAATAAAGAAATAGCAAACATGGCAGGTACAGAGTAGCAAGACAACAAAGAGCAACAATAGTATTTACAGGTTTTGGGCTTCAGGCCCCGAACTTCCTATTCTCGAGCAGTTAGCCCGAATTTACATGTACATAAGGTTCAGCAAAGGGGCAGAAAACCCCAATTATGCCCAGGAGTACTTGCTCCAAATTGCACAGTGATACCTCCTAGAGGCACGCAGAAACAAATTGCAAAAGAGCGATCCGCTCTCAAGGATTTAAGCCTATCACAAGGCCACACCTAACTCCACCTTCAAGTTGTCCTCTAAGGACATATACACAGGGGTAAAATACCCAACCTACTGAGGTCTATTAAATGAAAAGAGGGATAATTACATGACCTCTAAAACACCAAGTTGAGAGGAGGCGAACTGCACTCCTAATACATTTTGTTTTTAAAACCTAATTTGGCTCTAGGCCGCAAATGCAAGGGCTAATCCCATACTAAAGAGGTGACTTAAGAAAGAAACAAATTTACATTACGTTAAGGAAGATTCGGTTGTGAAGTAAGTTCACCTCAAAACAATATGATTGGGAGCTCGAGAGGGTTAAGCACTCTCTATCCCGATATGCCTTTTAAAGATAGAATAGATACATTTTAAGGAAGGTTACATGATGGAAAAACTTCGGACCCGCCCCGAGAGTTAAACTGCTGAGCAAGCAAGAAAAGAAGTAATTAATCGGCCATTACCTGGTAGTTGACCGCTGCCGGAGAAAGAGGCGCTTCCCGCCCCCTGCTATGTACTTTACACACAGAAAGATGGAACAGAAGTGGCCCGGAGACCCTAAAATCAGCAGTTTATATCCTCTCGCGGAAGGTTCGAGGCGTTAGGGGAATGAGAACACCCTCCTACAAACTCTTTATTGGGTAGGATACAGCAACATATTCAAGTTGGGGGAAGATACATCGGATTGGTCGGAAATTACTAAAAGAAATTCGGGATTGGATAAATCTAAAACAAGGGGAAAAAGAGGGGTATACAGCCAACTTAAACAATAACAGAAAGAAATTTAACAAGAAACAAACTTTTGAAATAAGAACTTCTCCAAAAAAATAATTATTTCACTCCGCACTAGGGTGCACTATTGTTGATCTTCAGTAGTGTCCTCTAGAAGAGAAAGTTCACACTTCTTTCTACAAGCGAAACAAAAATACGTCGAAAATGACACAGTTCAAAAACTATAAAATTTCCAGGTAGTGACATCTTCTGAGAAACTTGAAAATTAATACCATCAATAAAGTTCAGACTTCCTCCAGCAGAGGAGTTTCAATTGGCGCACATTTTAAATTAGCGGCGTGGAGGTGTACCGCCCGGTACAGACCTCCCCCCCCCAAAGTTCCTCCAGGGGTGACACATGAAATTTGTTTGCAAACAAGGTCCAAGTTTTGATGTAGATATGGAGATTAATTGCCGAAGAATTTATAAGATTTTCTTAATGTGGTTTGATTCAGTTTCAAAATTTTTGTTGTAACAGGAGAAGTAAGGCTTTTATGGTTGTAGAAGTTGAATGCAAAAGATAAACTTTTAATACTTGAAAGTGAAGAAAAATTTTTCAAGGTCCACCAAATATTGCTGTTGAATTCCCAAGTGCAGTAATTGCTGATAGTAATAGTTCATGTAGTTAATGTTGATTAAGTTGGATGGCCAGACCGGCCGTTGCAGCTTGCGTCCAGTGGAGGCCGCTCGGACCCCTCAAGTACCCTGAGATGCCGCTCGCCCGCACTATGAGGGGAGCAGTGGTGTTGAAGCACGCCGCGCCCGCGGTGAACATATACAGGCTGCGGTCCAGTAGCAGGTCGTGCGCCGCACATCAGCCTTAGCCGGGAGGAGAGCTCCGGCTCGCCGTGCCCATGTGGTCCTCGCTGGGGAAGAGGGGGCCCTTCCTCTGACCCAGTCGCAGCACGGCGCCGCGCGGCTGCGGGGGCACTGAAACATTAAAGCTAGGCGGCAGAATTGTTGCACCATCATCTTTTTTGAGGGCACAGGCTTTGTGGAGAGGTTGAGGAGCCAGCGGCGTGCAGATATCCATGGCATTTAATATAAGCAAGCCACAATGTGTATAGCAGGAGACGGGAGCGTGGTAATGGCCGTGGTAAGGACAGAATGGCAGTTTAACGGTGCGGGGAGGGTTTACAAAAATACTTACATATGAAACAAAATATTATAGAAGGGGCAGAAAGCCTTAAAAGTGAAACTAAAAAAAAAAATATAACCTTCATATTCCTTTCAAATTATATGAAGCAAGTTGACACAAAATTTACACTGGTTTCACCTGTGACAGGTGAACCCTAAATATCCTCTCGGTGGCTGGATTACTTAATAACAACGTAACCGGCGTAAGAAAATCGAGAATGATACAAGGCCCATGAAATCTGGGGGCAAGCTTGCCCGCGGGAACAAAATTCTTGACCATTACTTGGTCACCTACCTTTAAAGGGGTGGGTCTCCGTCCACGATCATACCTTTCCCTAACCTTTTCATGAGACACTTTAAGATTGGCTTTAGCCTTCTTCCAAAGCTCTTTAATGTTGTTCGGATCTATTGTCTCGGGTAGAATGTCACTCAGAGACCAGAGGTTAGAGAGCGGCGTGTTGGGAACAAACTTGAACATCAAAGAGGCAGGAGTAAATTTATGTGATTCATGAACCGCCGAATTCAAGGCAAAAGCTAACCAATGCCGGGACGTGTCCCACCTGGAATGATCTTCATGGTGATAAGCAATCAGCGCGGACCTGAGATTACGGTTAACCCGTTCAGCCAGAGATGGTTGAGGGTAATAAGCAGAAGTTGTCACATGAGAGATAGACAGGTCAAAGCAGAACTTACGAAATAGATTAGATGTAAAAGCCTTAGCATTATCAGATACAATATATTGGCATGGACCGAAAGAAGCAAAAATAGAATTTAGGCAAGTAATGGTGGACTGAGCGGTAGCCAGCTTAGTCGGAAATAACCAGGAAAATCTAGTAAAGCCATCTACGCATACAAAGATGAACTTGTTGGCATTTCCCTTTGACTGGGGGAAGGGTCCTACATAATCAATATACAGGCGTTCCATGGGGCGCGACGCTTGATGAGAAGACAAAAGGCCTACCTTGGTGGACATGGTTGGTTTACTAAGCAAACAGGATTTGCAAGCCTTCACTAGTTCACGGATTTCACCGTCCATACCTTTCCAGATGAACATCTCACGAATCTTTTCACGAGTTTTAAAGATACCAAGATGCCCTCCTAATGGGGTCTCATGATAATACTTGAAGATCATAGGTACAAGAACAGCTGGAACGACAACTTTCATCATCTTATCATGCCTCGATGGGCAACATAGAACACCATTCCTCAGAACATAAGGGACAACATGTTCCCCAGAAGGAAGGGTTTCTATTATCGGAGCCAGCGTCGGATCTTCACGTTGGTATTTCTCGATATCCCTAAAGAGCATGGGAGCATCAGTTAAGATGGCATTAACATCAGATAGTATGGACTCGGGAGGTGATGAACTGTCGACCGGTTCGTGGGTCTCGACGTCGTTGGAAAACATACGGCTGAGTCCATCAGCAAAAACATTTTCAGTACCTCTGA
Source organism: Anabrus simplex (assembly GCF_040414725.1). Classification (NCBI taxonomy): domain Eukaryota; kingdom Metazoa; phylum Arthropoda; class Insecta; order Orthoptera; family Tettigoniidae; genus Anabrus; species Anabrus simplex. Next base: position 476,929,500 of record NC_090266.1, read on the forward strand.
TATGCCTGACATCGAATTGGAAGGCAGAAATACGGATGGCCCAGCGGGCTATACGACCAGTACGACGCGGCGTACCTAAGACCCAGCTTAAAGCTTGATTATCTGTCTCCAGGTCGAATTTGACGTGTTCCAGATAGAGACGGAACGTTTCTAAGGCGAATAAGACTGCCAAACCTTCGAGCTCATAGATGGAATACTTGGCTTCTTGAGCCGATAGAGTCCTAGATGCATAGGCGATGGGTCGCCTCCCTAGTTCAGTCTCTTGAAGAAGGACTGCAGCTAATGCTGACGACGACGCGTCGGTTTGGACGATGAATTTCTTCGAGAAATCAGGCATAGCAAGTACAGGGGCATTACAGAGAGCTAATTTAAGATCTTCAAAAGCGGCTTGTTGAGAAGGTCCCCACTCGAATTTGATGCCTTTCCTACGAAGAAGGTTTAAGGGCGCCGCTCTATTAGCGAAGTTAGGAAAAAACTTCCTGAAGAAATTCACCATACCAATGAACCTGGCGATACCTTTAATGTCCTTGGGAGGTTTAAAATCACGGATGGCCTGTGTTCTGGAATGATCGACTGCTACACCATCAGGTGACACAATATGCCCTAGAAATGACATAGAGGGCTTAGCAAAGGCTACCTTGGACAACTTGACAGTTAACCCAGCCTTACGAAGGCGATCGAGGACTTCTCGCAGATGATCTAGATGTTCTTCAAAAGTCTCTGAAAATACGACGACATCATCCAAGTAGTGATATAAGTACTCAAATTTGATGTCGGAGAAGACCCTATCTAGTAGCCTAGTGAGTACAGCTGCTCCCGTGGGGAGCCCGAAAGGCACGCGGTTGTATTCGTATAAGTTCCAGTCCGTGGCAAACGCTGTAAGATGTTTAGACTCTTCGGCAAGGGGAATTTGATAATAGGCCTGATTCAAGTCCAAAATAGTAAAGAACTTGGCCTTACGAAACCATGAAAAACAAGAATGAAGGTCAGGAAGGGGCACGGATTGCAACACCACCTTCCGATTGAGAGCCCTATAATCAATGACAGGCCTGAAGCCCCCCTGGGGTTTCGGGACTAGAAAAATATGCGACGAATACGCCGACTTAGAGGGCCTAATAATACCATCCTTCAACATCTGATCGATGATTTCTTTCAGAGCCTTCATTTTAGGTGGAGATAGCCTATAAGGTGGAAAACGGACAGGAATCGAATCCGTGACCTCAATTTTGTATTCAATAAGGTCAGTAACACCAAGTGTATCAGAGAACACCTCTGGAAACGACTGACACAACTTACGAATACTATCAGCCTGCTCCTCAGGTAGATGTCTAAGGTCTAACAACATCTCATCCTGGGTAGGCGAAATAGATGAACATGATACAGAATTACACTTTAACAAGGGAATTTTACAATTGGACGCAAATTTGAATGTGCACGACCTGCTCTGGAGATCGAGCACAAGACCAGTGTAGGAAATGAAGTCAGCTCCCAATATAATGGGGCAAGACAAGTGCTTGGCAACAAACAATTTAATTTTCCATGTAAATTTAAAAATACGAATTTTGACATGTAAAGAACCTAGCATTTCTAATGGAGATGAATTAGCCGAAACATATTGAACAGGAGATGAGACATAGTCAGGTAGTTTACAAACAGATTTCAATTTAGAATACCATTCAGCCGAAATAATCGAACAAACACTGCCTGAATCTAAGAGAGCTGTTACAGGTTCATTATTTAACTGAATCTTAAGAAAAGGAACAGGTGCGGGGGTACCCGCCGCAATCCTAAGACATTCTTTGGGGCATTCGAAAGATGAATTCGAAGATAGAACATTCCCTGAATTTTCGACCTGTTTACCAGGGGCTGAGCCTCGGGAAGAGGGATTAGTCGACTCAGCCGAAGCCGCTAGTCACCTTTTATTATTGGCATTGGTGGAATTTGCACCAGAAGTTGAGCAGGAGGGGGTGCTATTTGAGTTTGGGCAATTCTTGGCGATATGTGAGAAAGCCCCACATTTAAAACAGCCTTGTGATGAACCAGCTCCATTATTTGCCCTACTAGACTTGATCAGTGGACACTTATTGCGAAGATGGTCAGGTGACCCGCAAGCATAATATTTACGAGGTGTGACTGATCGGCGAGGTGGAGGCCGAGTATTACTAAAAGAAGGCGGGGGTTCTTTCGCGACACGCAAGGAATCGGCGTATCTCACTCCTTCCGCTGAGACGGCCAACGTTTCAAGTTCAGAGAAAGTTTGCGGGCACGCCGCGAAACACAAATATGACCTATAGGGTGGTGAGATACCTTCCACAATGGCTTGTACAATCTGATCCTCAGGGAAGTGAAGAGCAAACACCCTAGTATAAAACTTAATGTCCTGTATGAAATCAGCCAAGTTTTCATCCAAGCGTTGTACACGGTAATAGTACTTCTGAATCAGAGATGACCTCGCGCGGGCGGGAATAAAATTTGCAAGCAAGTGTGCATGAAAATCTTCAGTAGATGACTGTTCAGCTATGGCTCTTACTATTTTGTCGGAGAGAATACCAATTGCATAGGGATAGATTATTTGCAAAATCTGACATGGGGAAAAGAGAAAAAACAAGGGCATGATCCTGAAATTCGACTAAAAATCTTAAAAATGAAATTACGTCACTGGTGGTATTAACGGAAAACTTAGAGATACCTCTGAGCAACATTGCCAATGGATGAGGCAAGCTACTAAACCCAGGTGACATAGTAGGTAAAGGTTTCAATGGCAAGGAAGTTAATTCCGAACGTATATTATTCAACGATGCACGGCGTTCAGACTCGTCCAATGGGGCAGAGGTTGTTTGAGCAGCGATGGTTTTCCTATTTACTTCTCCCTTAGGAGGCTCTTCCTCGCTACCTACATTCACTGTGGTGGGTAGATCGCTTTTGGGAGGAACTTCCCCAGTTAACAATTGAGTGACCTTGCTAGATAATTCAGAAATATTTTCAAGCAGCGTACTAGCTTCCCTCTTCTGAACATCATTCAGCTTTAGAGACAACAGATCGTTAACTCTATTTGAGAAATGATATAGCCTGGCTTGCACACGCTTAATTTGATTAGGAGAAGGATCATTTTCATCAAAAAAACTAACTACAGAAGCTAGCCCAGTAATATTCTCGACGATCGTGGAAAGAGAGTCGTCAACTTCTTTCTCTCCCAAGGTGGGGATGGAAATGGGCAAATCAAGGGACTCTCTAAGCTTATTTGTGTCTACTGCAACCGCGCCTCCAGATTGCACATTTCTAATAGTTAATTCATAGATTAACTCCTCTTTGCGCAAATAGTTAAGATGGAGAACATCGCGAGGGCCGGGCATGATGACAGAACAATTTTGAAAAAATCAAAAAATTCCAGCAACTGAGAAAATAGTTAAAGTTGTAATCAAAGCAATGTTTAGCCGTCAAAAGGGGCTAAAATGAGACCCATTCAACCACGCTCTGATACCACTTGTTACCGTGTTTTTGCGGTAGTTATGCGTGAAAGAAGGTGCGGGGTGGTGAATAGGTCTCAAGCTACGAAAGTAAAATTAATTTAAAAATTTAACAAGGTTATATTTTTCTTTCAAAATAAAGAAATAACAAACATGGCAGGTACAGAGTAGCAAGACAACAAAGAGCAACAATAGTATTTACAGGTTTTGGGCTTCAGGCCCCGAACTTCCTATTCTCGAGCAGTTAGCCCGAATTTACATGTACATAAGGTTCAGCAAAGGGGCAGAAAACCCCAATTATGCCCAGGAGTACTTGCTCCAAATTGCACAGTGATACCTCCTAGAGGCACGCAGAAACAAATTGCAAAAGAGCGATCCGCTCTCAAGGATTTAAGCCTATCACAAGGCCACACCTAACTCCACCTTCAAGTTGTCCTTTAAGGACATATACACAGGGGTAAAATACCCAACCTACTGAGGTCTATTAAATGAAAAGAGGGATAATTACATGACCCCTAAAACACCAAGTTGAGAGGAGGCGAACTGCACTCCTAATACATTTTGTTTTTAAAAACTAATTTGGCTCTAGGCCGCAAATGCAAGGGCTAATCCCATACTAAAGAGGTGACTTAAGAAAGAAACAAATTTACATTACGTTAAGGAAGATTCGGTTGTGAAGTAAGTTCACCTCAAAACAATATGATTGGGAGCTCGAGAGGGTTAAGCACTCTCTATCCCGATATGCCTTTTAAAGATAGAATAGATACATTTTAAGGAAGGTTACATGATGGAAAAACTTCGGACCCGCCCCGAGAGTTAAACTGCTGAGCAAGCAAGAAAAGAAGTAATTAATCGGCCATTACCTGGTAGTTGACCGCTGCCGGAGAAAGAGGCGCTTCCCGCCCCCTGCTATGTACTTTACACACAGAAAGATGGAACAGAAGTGGCCCGGAGACCCTAAAATCAGCAGTTTATATCCTCTCGCGGAAGGTTCGAGGCGTTAGGGGAATGAGAACACCCTCCTACAAACTCTTTATTGGGTAGGATACAGCAACATATTCAAGTTGGGGGAAGATACATCGGATTGGTCGGAAATTACTAAAAGAAATTCGGGATTGGATAAATCTAAAACAAGGGGAAAAAGAGGGGTATACAGCCAACTTAAACAATAACAGAAAGAAATTTAACAAGAAACAAACTTTTGAAATAAGAACTTCTCCAAAAAAATAATTATTTCACTCCGCACTAGGGTGCACTATTGTTGATCTTCAGTAGTGTCCTCTAGAAGAGAAAGTTCACACTTCTTTCTACAAGCGAAACAAAAATACGTCGAAAATGACACAGTTCAAAAACTATAAAATTTCCAGGTAGTGACATCTTCTGAGAAACTTGAAAATTAATACCATCAATAAAGTTCAGACTTCCTCCAGCAGAGGAGTTTCAATTGGCGCACATTTTAAATTAGCGGCGTGGAGGTGTACCGCCCGGTACAAATATTATTATTATTATTATTATTATTATTATTATTATTATTATTATTATTATTATTATTATTATTATAGTCACTAAAGTTAACTGACGCACATTTATAACGTACATTACTTATTTCATCTTACTGTGTACATGTATCTTGATTATATCACAGTTACTGTATTTCACATATTTCATTTTACTTTACTATATTACAAATGAAATGTAATCTGTAAAAATTATTAGGCTTGTGTAGTGTTCAATACATAGCACTCATTTAAATGGACAAAGTTTAATATCTCTCTTAGTTAATAAATTTTATGTTTTCCATCTTTCGTGTAAATTAGTTGTGCACTATGAATTAAATCTCTGCCATCACAATGATCACATTTGAAATGTTTTTATTGTAGTCTTTTAAAATATAATATGTGGCCTTTAAGGAAAATCAATCAATCAATCAATCAATCAATCAATCAATCAATCAATCAATCAATCAATCAATCAATCAATCAATCAATCAATTGACTGATTAGTCAAACAACCGATAACACAATAAATATTATATGAATTATTTGCTAAACTACATAGAATGGCAACACGTATTTCAGTCAGAAATTTTATTTGTGAATATAAAATTGATGATAACGAGCAGTTGACAGGAAATTCAGTAAGTGAAGCATGGAAATATGTCGATGATTGAAACGATGTCAGTGGCGAAGTAATCCATGAAGCCTTAGATTATTATTATTTTTTAATTTTTTTGCAATTTGTTTTACGTCGCACAGTCACAGATAGGTCTTATGGCGAAGATAAGCCTAAGAATGCACAGAATTAGAGCAGATAGTCCATCTCAACAACAAGCTGTCTTTCAAGACGGCAGTATAGGGAAATTAGTTGAATGAAAAAATCAATCAGTCACTACTGATCTGCATTTAGCGCAGTCGCCCAGGAGGCAGATTCCCTATCTGTTGTTTTCCTAGCCTTTTCTTAAATGATCGCAAAGAAATTGGAAAATTATTGAACATTTCCCTTGGTAAGTTATTCCAATCCCTAACTCCCCTTCCTATAAACGAATATTTGCCCCAATTTGTCCTTTTGAATTCCAACTTTATCTTCATATTGTGATCTTTCCTACTTTTAAAGACACCACTCAAACTTATTCGTCTACTGATTTCCTCCCACGCCATCTCTCCTCTGACAGCTCGGAACATACCATTTAATCGAGCAGCTCGTCTCCTTTCTCCCAAATTTACCCAGCCCAAACTTTGCAATATTTTTGTAACACTTTGTCGGAAATCACCCAGAACAAATCGAGCTGCTTTTCTTTGGATTTTTTCCAGTTCTTGAAGTTGTGGCAGAGCTAATACCTTCGACCAACGGTATTTTGTAAGGAAGAAGTGTTATCGAACCAAACTACCCACCCATCACTCTGCTTTTAGACCTACTCTGTTTCATGGGAGATACAAGTTCACTGGTTTTGGAATGCCCGTAAGGTAAAGATAACAATAAAGGATATGAAGAGAAATATTGGTGGTATGAACCAGTGGAAACAGTGACAATATCACGAGATAAATTTTAGAATGAATACATTTCGATATGCATTACTCGACTTCAATTCACGGATCCAGTGAGGTGAAAGGAGGTGCGAGAACCTTCGTCTTCTTTTTCTACCGCTTTTCAAAAATTGTGGGGTCGCGGTGAGAACTGTGTTGCACACCTGGATTTGGCCCTATTTTACGGCCAGATGCCCTTCCTGACGCCAACCTTATATGGAGGTATGGGATCACTATTGCGTGTTTCTGTGGTGATTGGTAGTGAATATGAGGAGGAAAATGTTGGGATAAACACAAATACCCAGTCCCCGGGCCAGAAGAATTAACCAGAGGCGATTAAAATCTTCGACCCATCCGGGAATCGAACCCGGGACCCTCCGGACTTCAACGCTTACCATTCAGCCAATGAGTCGGACAAAATAGGTGCGAGAATCAACTAGGTGAATTATGTTGTCCGTGGAGGTGAAGAATTAATGAAAAACTATACCTTCTAACCAGTTAGATGATAACAGTAATAATAATAATAATAATAATAATAATAATAATAATAATAATAATAATTATGTCAGGGCACATTCCTCACACGTAAATGCAGAAAATATGCTGTGTGGACATAGGTCCGGAAACGCTTTATTCATGTGTTAGAACTCATTAGTAGCATCCGCAACAGTAGTTCTGAGCCAAGGCACGCGATTTTAACTTTACTGAGTCAAATTTTGTTACTGGTACAGCTTTAGCAATACCCATGGACTCTGATGTCACCAAACTCGTAATGTCAGCAAGAAGTCATGAAATAACCTAATTGAACAGTCCTAACCTCAACTCAAAGCTCCATGGAATAGCCCATCGGTGTAGCCGGTTTTGGGGGAGAGATATTCTCCCCCTGGACCGTCTTTCGGTCCACCAAAGCATTTGGGGGAGAAAGATGGATTTCCCCTAGGGTCATTCCTCTGTACACCAGAAAATTAGCCTTTCTGCATAGCTGTCTCCCTCCCTAAACTTGAAGTCCGAGGGCAGAGGACCGCACAGGAGACCAGCTGTCGGCGTTCTATCCGGAGAGAGAGAATGCGAGGATCTCGAAGCACAATCTACGTCGCCTCCGACATGCCGTTAATTCAAAGAATGGAAAGAGGCAGGGAGTATTGGTAGTAAGTGATACCGAAGGAAGTATCTGCCTGTCCACATGCTTTGCATGCTACCAGGCCAGAAGAGGTAATGAGGTATCATAGCGGTGTAATCGGGTAGTATGTGTCTGGGCAAAAGCACATAGGCAGAAATAGAAAAGCGCGCATGTAAAACCTGACATCTGCAAGGATGTGGGCAGGAAGAGTCCAGGTAGTATTGTTGATGAGGAACAAGTATCATGCACAAGTCAAATTATTATCCCATTCAAAGCCGGTCCAGTTATTCCGGTGATCAGTCCTTCTGGGCACTGCTACAACCAGCGTGGGCCTTGCCGGTTACCAAGCCATGCCGCGAAAAATCCTAAGACCTACTGCACAGCTTGATCTCATTGGTGTCTCTGGTACCCAGTCTCCGATCTCGGAGAATGCGGCCACACCCGCCGCGGTGGGAACCTACTGGAGTGGATGGGCAAATGGCGACGGGCTTCCTTCCTCTCTGCCCGAGGCATTGCTCTGTAAACTGGGCAACCGCGATGCTTCATTAACGAGTACAAGAAAATCGAGGCTAGCGACGTGGCCGAGTAAGTTCGGAAGCCACATTTAAAAGAATAGCTTTCAGAGAAGAAGCTAGACGTGAGACATATGGCACCTATTTGCTCCATATAATTATGTTTCCGACTCTCCCCCGTACACCGGAGATGCACGTGCCAGCGTCATATCTCAATATTTTCCTGGAATGATGACCTAGCTGTTAGGCCCCTTTAAACAACAAACATCAGAATCATGTAAATTTTCTACATTTGATGGTGTGACTGATTCAAGTGAAGACTATATCTTAAATTACATTTGCTTGATATTACGTAAAATGAAGACAAATAGGAAGTTGGTTCATGACTTGAATAAGTCGTGTCTACAATATAGTTAATATAGTTTTTGCTGGGTATTTGTTAAACTATGAGTTGAAATGCCAATCTTATTTCCGGATGTACCCATCCATCTGCAGGGTATTTTTTGGAGAGTTTCACTGTTATTAACGAAGCAGGATGGGGACTATAGGAGGGCTATATTCATTTGGTCCTCACTCATGCCTACAATACTAATAGCAACTGCCTCATACAGAGCACGCAGGGCTGAATCACGACCAATGGAAAGGAACGTGTGGAGTTTTGCCCCACCAGTCCGCGACGTAATGCTGGCGTCAGTATCGTGACTCAGACCTGTGTGTGATGGTTTTCGAGTGTACTCTTTTTTTTTTTGTGCGTCATGTCGAATTCATCATGTCTTGACTGTTGTGTTTCTTGATGCAGCCGCCCCAAAGGAATAGTAAAGTATAGATAATAATGTTATTGGTTCTATGTCCCGCTAACTATATCTTTATGGATTTCGGTGATGCTGAGTTTCCTGAATTTCAACATGCAGGAGTTCTTTTACATGTCGGTAAACCTACAGACACGAGGCTGACGTATTTCAGTCCCTCCAAATACCACCTGACAGAGCCAGGATCGAACCTGCCAAGTTTTGTTCAGAAGTCCAACGCTCTACCGCGTGAACTACTCAGTCCCTGAATTATAGAATGAGGTGTGTAGAATGAGTGACTTGTCCATAATTAGATTTAACTCTTGTCTCAGGATTCAATCAAGAAAAAACAAAGGTTGCGGACAATATAGCAGAATCGCTTTGCATCTAGGAGCCGCAGTTCGAATCTCAGAGCTTTGAAATGAAAATTCAAGTTCCTATGGTTTAGAATCCACGTAAAACTGGAGATTCCATGATTATGATCACGATATCAACAGCCACATGAAGCTACACTTCTTCTTTCTTTTAAAAACTAAGGTGATGTTGTTACAAAAGGTATCACCGGGCGAGTTGGCCGAGCGCGTAGAGGCGCGCGGCTGTGAGCTTGCATCCGGGAGATAGTAGGTTCTAATCCCACTATAGGCAGCCCTGAAAATGGTTTTCCGTGGTTTCCCATTTTCACACCAGGCAAATGCTGGGGCTGTACCTTAATTAAGGCCACGGCCGCTTCCTTCCAACTCCCAGGCCTTTCCTATCCCATCGTCGCCATAAGACCTATCTGTGTCGGTGCGACGTAAAGCCCCTAGCAAAAAAAAAAAAAAAAAGGTATCAGAGTAATAATTTAGAATAATCTCACGATGGCAACATTGGTGATATTAGTAACGATCATTTATAGTAATAATGTGACAATATTTTAAGGATAGATATCAATGAGTAGTAGTCCTCGTAGTAAAATGATGTTGACGATGATCGTGGTGGTTATGATGATGATGATTAAACAAAAATCGTTACAAGTATGTATATCATTACGTAACAATTATCAGGAACAGTGTCAAATTAGTTACCATGTAGTCTTCATAAAACAGTAATGTCCATAATATTAACAACTATACCGAGCAAGGTGGCCGCGTGGTATGAGTGATGTAGCTGTAAGCTCGAATTCGGGAGATGATGGGGTCTAATCTTTCCACTGGCAGCCCTGAAGATCCTTTTTCATACCAGGTATATGTTGTGATTGTAACTTAATTATGACGTCGGTCACTTCCATACTAGACTTAATACATTCTTATCACATCGTAGACAGACGAAAACCCCACTGAGTTCACGTGACGTTAAATGACTCGCAAGACGGAAATAACATTATTACTATGCTGTGCAGAAACTCATTGAACAAGGGCGCCTGTTCAAAGCATACAAGAGATGCTTATTATTATTATTATTATTATTATTATTATTATTATTATTATTATTATTATTATTATTATTATTATTATTATTATCATTATTATTATTATGACTGTTGATGTATGGCTATGAGGGTTTTACATCCACATATTAGTATCCTTATTATTTACGATCACATTGTTTGTGAGGCTATGTCATGAAAAAAAAGTGCTGTATAGGCCTACTTATATATATTTATACTAGTTTAGTCAATGTAAGAACCTGTATTTAATAGTATATAATTTATTAAAACCTGTACATATGGTGTGTAATCCACTACAGTATTGTGCAACACATTGTAATATCCAAAATAACACTGGGTAAAACGAGAACTCTGGAGAAACTTCCTTCCAATTGTAACTATGTATTAAGCACTCTATGCTGTGAAATATCCTTCTAGAAACATGGCCAGGCCACATATATAAGGAAGCGGTGTTGATGGTGGAGTGGAGTTATTCTTTAACAGGAGTTGTGTTGTGTTTAGGCCGACATGCTAATGTAAGCAATTAGCAGTCAACCGTTTCAAGGTTGCAGTCTCCATGTGCTTAGTGATAGGCAGTTGTTAAGAATGGTGGTTTGTTGATGTGTGCGTTTTGTTTGTGACGGTAGTAGATTAGATTATATGCGTGTTTAATGTGTAACTTGTAAATAATGAATTGTAAATAAAAATCAGTGTACGCAAGCTGACAGCATTTTATGTGAGCCTTTGTGGCTACAACAACCTTCGAAGTGCAAAAGCATTCAACCCAACCCTTGTTATGAAAGGTTACAATTGTCAACATTGTCTCATAAGAGGTAATATAACAGATTATCACGCAGTCCTTTCATATACTTGCAGTTGATCAACTGGAGGATTAATGTGTTGTAAGCCCCCTTATTTCCATCAACTACAGTATATCCTGAAAATCTCTTCGGATCTAGTAGTGGCCAGTACTAACCTCGTACCCTGCTTCACATCATATCTTGGATTCCTGAGATGTTGATTGCTGCTGTTATTTAATATTATGAACAAATAAGATCATTCATCATATGCCCAGTGTAATTGAGAATGTAAGATGTGTCTTTTAACTAAGTATGGAAGTTCGAATACGTCACGTATAATATATATCGTGCTGTTTATGTCGTTTCAGGCTGCTGAAGGGACTTATACCGATGACTCAAACGTAAAGCAGTACCACGCGACGACAATAACTACATTTACGACTGTGTAGAGTCGCCGCCGCTATTGACCAAGAGCACATGGCACATGACTCATGACCAATAGCATGCTTGCTTTGTCAATGACGGACTTCACGTAGCGTCCAGCGAATACTTCGAAAGCGTGCCGGCCCTTAAGTATGAAATTGGAAGTACTTTATTGTTACATGCTGGCCTCAGGAAGCCTGAGAATGGTGGGAGTGGGTTGAGATAGCGAACAGATAGCGTGGCTTGCAGAAAATATACGCATCGCCCACTACACATAAAAGGCAAATATTGGCTGTGCCTACTGAAACAGCCAGTCGATCAGAAAATGAGATGGTAGACTTTAAATTCGAATACATGGGAGGGAATTAAGATATTCCATAGCAGAATAGTATATTAGTTACCTGTTGGTCACGACTACGTATTCCTGATACTTAGAATAAATATTTCTTTGCCACGCACGGTTGATCAGACCGACATATGATCGCAAAGATCACCATTAGTCTTGAATAAAAATATTGATCGGTATATTTAGTTAGCTAAAACAAATGGAATACCGGACACATTCATGAATTTGACTTACTTCATGCTCTTCTTTGTAGCAAATAGTGATGCATTTTAAATAAAAATGAATGATGAACTTTAACCCCTTTAGGACTAGGTTTCGAACATCTCGAGTTGGCCCCGCTCATGATATACTTTTCACGTTTCTTGAACTAATTTCTGTACGTCAAATATTATTTGATACAGTGGGTATATTTGGCAAAACACACAAAATCAGATTTCCAGGCTCACTGAACAAGCAGTAGTGAAATTTCGGACAGTCAAAATGTCACCACTGTTTGCTGCCGAGGAGTCATTCTTTAATACACTGAGCGGCCAAAAGTCATGAGAAGACACTGAATGTGATGTTAATAACGAGCTGCTCCTCCCCGAGCCCACAAAACGGCAGAAATACGGCGAGACATTGACTCTAAAAGGCGTTGGAATCGTCCTGAGGGATCTGGACCTACGCATCTTGCACTGTTACGAACAATTGGTCTTGTATCGTTGGTGCGGGGTTCATGGAGCGTACAACATCATCGACAGTATCCCATAAATGCCAGATTGGAATAAGATCGTGGATCTGGAGGGTAAATCCATGATCGTAACTCCACCGTAGTGCCCCTCCAACCACTTGTGTGCCACCACAGAGCGGTGACATGGCGCATTGTCCATTTGAAACGTGGCATCTCCATCTGGGTGCTCTAGGGCCAGAAAAGGAAGCAGATGGTCTGCAAGAATGTCTACATAAAGTGCACATGTCAGTACTCCCCGCAGCCGGGACAACGGGGTAAAATTGTGACCATGAGAACGCGCCCAGACCAGAACTGAGCCCCCTCCCGTCTGGATACAAACTTGTTGACACGCAGTATCCATAGCTTCATGGGGCATATGCCACACTCTCACGCGCTCATCAGCTCGATACAACTCGAACCGGGATTCATAGGACCATATCCTCTAAGAGCCTTTAAAAGAACAATCCCAACGATTGTACTAAGGGTTTATGAATAATAATTGATGAGTAAATTTCTATGACGAAACTTAAAATGAAACATGCATACATCACACACAAAGGCAATATCTAAAACCAACTAAAGAACTCGTCGTTGAAAAATAAATCATTGTATTGTATAATTTGGAATGCCATAAACGGAGATATCCCTTCCGCAGAGAAAACATAGATGGTGATAAATAATGCAAAAGATATTTGAAGGTCAAACCCCTCAAAATGGGGGGGGAATTGTACAATCAGGTAATTATGAATACTACAATAGCATAAGTTCAGTTATACCTTAACGAATATTATGTTCATTTTTGATTTACCTTACCTATAAATACAGTTCTTGGAGATCATCAGGATCAGTCCCTGGATTGTTTGGAAAGAGAAATGTCAGAACAGCATCTTTCTAAGACGCTTTTGAAAAATTTACTGCGACGTACCAACGCTATATGCAATGAACCAGTCTTATTACCAGCTACTGCCCTTACAATACGTAACACTCCTGGGAAACCTGGTAGATTTTACAACACGAAATATGGTGTTGCGTTTACGTTTTATCCTACAACATGCCCATAGGCTACATGGAGCTGCGTTTCCATGTCTGGTAGAAAGTACCAAACAAATAATATCACGTTACGGCTACTGCGAGGGACAGAGTGGTTCGTAACCCCCGTCGGCCATCCTCGAAAATGGTTTTCGTAGTTTCCCATTTTCATCACGAGCCAAATACCGGGATGGTACCTTTTTCATGAGCATGAACACTTCCTTCCCGTACAATTACACCTACACCCACAGACAACACCCTCATACAGTAATACATTTAGCTCACTCCCATGGGTGTATCGGGAAAAGCAGCTGCAGATCTGGCGAACCGAACATGCCCTCGGACACTCCCGGCACTAAAAGTCATGCGCTAAAAAATTTGGAAACGTTCATGGTAACCATAAGATGTGGCAGCATTTAATCAGATACTTGGAAGTTTTGTGAATCATGTTATGTCATCAAAGTACATTCCAGTATATACAGGATGAAAGGTAACTGATGTACTAAATTAACACAAGAGATCTTGGAGAGAGGATCACAATATCGTAATTTTCACGCCTATAGCTTGCACCGTTACGCTAAGACTCGGGAGAAAGGTGATGAGCTGCTCGAATAAGCGGTATGTTCCGAGCTGTCAGCGGAGAGATGGTGTGGAATAACATTAGTAGACGAATAAGTTTTATGGCGTTTTTTAAAGTAGGGGAGATCGTAATATGAACATGACGTTGAAATTCAAGAGGAAAAATTGGGGCAAATATTCGTTTATAGGGAATCAAGTTAGAGATTGGAATAATTTACCAAGGGAAATGTTCGGTACTTTTCCAAATTCTCTAAAATTATTTAAGGAAAGACTAGGTAAATATCCGACGGGCAATCTGCCTCTTTGGCGACGGCCCTAAGTAGAGATCAGCGGTGACTGATTGATTGACTGACTGATTGGTCGCGTACGGCACGATTTTTGCGTTGTCGCATTCGGGACGGTCGCTTCTGGCACAATCTATTTGAGCTAGCGGACACGTAATTAGTGTGTAACAAATAAAGTGTATATTTTTCTGTAATGAAAGCTGAAGTGGTCAGCCAAATGTCTATTAATCTTCCACATTACCAAGTTTGTCTTGAAGCTGCAGTCGCTTAAGTGTGGCCAGTATCCAGTAATCGGGAGATAGTGTATTCGAGCCCCACTGTCGGCAGCCCTGAAGATGGTTTTCGGTGGTTTCCCATTTTCACACCAGGCAAATGCCGGGGCTGTACCTTAATTAAGGCCACGTCCGCTTCCTTCCATTTCCTAGGCCTTTCCTTTCCCATTCGTCGCCATAAGATATATATGTGTCGGTGCGACGTAAAGCAAAATAGCAAAAAAACAAAGTTTGTCTTGAGGACAGTTTTATGTCCTCATGGATTATATTGCACAGAACGTTTTGCCCGCAGTTATTCCATATATATATATTTCCCCACAGATTGATGGTAATAGAAATATTATCAATAGCGGCAGTCGTTGTCCAGTAGGAGCTGCAAAATCGTGAAGACGTTTAGCTGCGCTCCCGTGCCTTGTTACAATGAAAAATCTACTAAAATATTGATATGCCCCAAACATATTGAAGATAGAGTTCCAAAAGGGATGAAAAGAGGAAATATTCTAAAGGGGGGAGAATTACTAACTTTTTTTTTGCAACTTGCTTTAAGTCGCACCGACACGGATAGGTCTTATGGCGACGATGGGACAGGGAAGGGCTAAAAGTGGGAAGGAAGCGGCCGTGGCCTTAATAAAGGTACAGCCCCAGCATTTGCCTGGTGTGAAAATGGGAAACCACGGAAAACCATTTTCAGGGCTGCCGACAGTGGGGTTCGAATCTACTATCTCCCGAATACTGGATACTGGGTGCACTTAAGCGCAACTTACTTTCGTAGAGGGTTTCCTTCCAGTGCATTTCATGAATCCACAGTTTCCGTTGTTCCTCTTCTGCTTTCCTCATTGAGAATGAATAAATAAACGATTATGTATTTTTTATATTACTGCACCCAACAACGTAACAATTCGCGTTACCTTTACACTGTTTTGGTCATTTCATATTTATAATATTTGTCGGAAACAGTACTTTCACCTTCACTCACATGCTTCAAGCCTTGCCAGCCACGCCGTCGTGGAGTTAGGTTGCACTGCTACCACCAGAAGAGCATGCACCGTGCCTATACCCATAGATCTGATCGGAAATAATACTACACAGACCGACCGTTGTTACTTCAGGTGTACTTCGTCTCCTGCTGCCACTTATTTCCCCCAGGTTGCATTTCTGTCACAATTATACAAAGGCTAATTCTACAAGCACAGTTAGAACCCGAATAAACTGGAGTGTGGAGAACTTCAATGATAACGGGATCATTTTTTAGTAAATTATAAAGAAATGAGTAAAAGAAGTGGAAGCAAACTTTCCTAACCAAATACTGAAATGTAACAAAGCGAGGCTTAAATAAAATTAATGGCTTGTGTTTACATTTTATCTTCAGTTATTGTTATATCTTACACATGAACGAAACTCTATACCAGAGATTGTAAATCTTTGGGTTAAGGGGATCTGAGTCATTCTTTTGTTCCTCATCAGCTTGTAACAGGAGTATTAGCGACGTACGAATTAGTTACCCCGAGAGGTTAAAGCCCTCCATAGGTCACGCGCCGTAATTGTGTACACAAGCTTCATGCATCGTAATTTATGTATTCTCAGATTAGAGCCATTTGTCCGTCCTGGCAGCAGGTCTTTTTAGCGTGGCAGAACTTCTTTTAACGGAAGTAAGCAGACAATACATACCTTAAACTAGATAGAAGATAGCCAGACACAATAAAGCAGATCGTATTACTTCTTATTTTCTGAAGCTCCACCTGCTCTTTCACACACGTCTCTTTTCACGCATTGTCCTCCGTGAATTCATGGCGTCCATCTGCTTACAGTCGTAAAAGAACTGTGATGTCATATTATTAACCACGAAATACTAGAATTCACTAACAACCATTTTCATGTAAATTACATTTCATAAATTAAAATAATATATGGATAATTCTGCTGAATCATGTTCAGTCCCACAGTTCTGAGTTACTTTTTAAATGCACATGATACATATAAAAAACTATTCCTTAGATTATTACACTCTATGACCAACAGCTGGAAAGAGACTGTGATAGCAGCAGTTCATCTTTCCGCTCAATAACTTTCTCCCTGAGAGTAAAATATTTTTTTTACATTAACATAGCGTGAATGAATAGCACACCGAAAACACATTTATCTATTTGGATATTCACTCCAGGAATAACTAGTGAGTTGGTAACTAGTCCAACTGTTAAATGTGTGGACAACTGCACAGTAAAAAATGAGGGGAACATGTTTTTGAATGTATGCCATGCTCCACAAAACCTCACACACAGGTATATTACCAACTAAACCTTTATTCTTACCGTTGAAGTGTACAAAAGAAAATCGACGGATTGACGTTTATATTCACCATCTTAATGTTTGCATACTCTAATAACCCTTTTTATATAAATACCGGAATCTTTTCAACCCTACCGAAAGCTTCCTTTTTTCCTCTTTCTTGGCTAATAATGTGAGAGACCATACCAAATCCTGGGAGAATTAGAATATAAACTTCAGGATGCCAAAAAATCAAAAGAGGTGTTGATAAAGAATAGGGTCACTAATATTCCTTGCATTCCTATTCTCCTATACTGAATTAAAATTAACTTTAGTTGGTTCTTTCAATCGTACTTTTTTACCCGTTCTATTAACCTTTACCGGAATTTCAACAAACAGAAATGCCTAAATAGGGGGAAAACAAAGTGATAACATCCCTCCAGGGTGGATTTTTATCACGGTTGGAGAGCTTCAGTATGGTGTATGTCCTCCAAGAGCATTTATTACAGCTTGGCACTCACGTGGTATGCTCCGTATAAGTCGACGGAGGTCACGTTGCGGTATCAGGTCCCATTCGTCAACGAGAGCCTGTTCCACGTCTTGGAGAGTCTGTAGTGGAACAGGACGCCCACGAACACTTCTATCAAGCCTATTCCACACACGCTCGATGGAAATAAGGTCGAGACTAACCGCTGGCCATTCCATCCCTTCAGTGTAAAGTTCTCGAAAGACAGCTCTGGTGATATGCCCTACATGAGCTCTGGCATTATCGTGCATAAGTACGAATTCAGGGTCGACACCCTACGAAGCAATCAACACATGCTGTAGCAGTATCTGCTCGATGTACCCTGCAGCGGTAAGATTACCACGGACGACGACAAGATCCGCACAGCCATCATTACTAATGCCACCCCACATCATCTCAGAACCTTGTCCGAATCGGTCGCCTTCCTGGACAACATTTGGCATGTACTACTCATCTCGGCGTTTCCATACACGTTGACGTCCATCACGCTGTGTCAGAGGAAATCTGGACTCGTCTCTGAACAACACAGTTCTCCATTGGCGAAGTTGCCAGTTGACGTGGGTAAGGGCAAACAGAAGGCGAGCTGCGCGATTTGCTACGTTAAACGGGGCACTCGAACAGGACCTCTGGGTCGTAAGGATACTTCTCTTAGCCTGTTCCTTATTGTTTGGTCAGACACCGTGACTCCAGTGACCCTACTGAGGTCTTGTTGCGGTTTTCTGGCAGTTGCTAAACGACGCCGCAGCGCACAGATAGTCAGATGCCGGTCATCGTGTGGGGTTGTCATGCGTCCACGACATTGTCCAACACTCCTTGTGAACTGGGCTGTCTCATTGTAGCGATTTCACAAGCGGTAACTAACTGACGGATATATATTGAGATCCACAGCAACGCAACAAAATGCCCATTCATCCTGGATTAATGTTACGGCTCTTGCGACTTGAACCTCGTTAAGATGTCTCATTGGACGTGCTGGTTTACGTACAACGTGCTCAAATGACCGCAGTAGTGTGTGTACCTCACAACGAAACACGGACGCACCGCTATTCTCTTTGATTTGAGGAGTAACCGGACAGTTTAAAGCATGGCTAGGGACCGATGATCTTAGATGTTAAGCCCCTGTAAACAACAGACATCATCATCATCATCATTATCACTGCATGGCTACGCCTACAGGTGGAGTGTAACTTCCAATTGACATACCCTGAGTAGCTAAGATCTCAAGGTATGCTGCACGACTATTGGACCCCATCTACCTAATTAAAGTTCACATAATAGATGTTAAAAATATGTTTCCCTACATTTTCTGAACTGTGTATTTCCCGGCATTCAAATTTTTTGAGTGATCTTATTTGCCACGTGTATTTAGCAGTGGAAAAATACATACTCCTTTAATAAACTTTTAGGCTGGGAAGTATAGTACCTATTTAAGGAGAAATTTGGTCCAATGTATCTGAAATGTAACACTGTTAGATCACTACTTTAAACATCACATTTATTGTACTATGGATCGCTGGGATTACTTGTAATTTTAAACTGCCAAATGATCGCACTAGAGACATTGCCACGTAGAGCTGGCCATGGGTATAAACAAGATTGGGTAAATAAACACCTACACGTCCTAAAGTCTGCCCTTGAGCTTTGTCAATCGTCATACTGAATGCAAGGCGATTAGTAAATTGGTATCTTTCAAAATTATTTGGAAAGGTACTGTTGAATGGTGTTAAATCAATTTTAGGAATCAAAATTCACTGTCCGCTTAATTCGAAGCTGTTCAGAAACTGTATCGGAAATGGGCGGGGTAAATATTTATCCTCACCAATCATATTATTTACACCGCTGTACATTACGATCGTTCCGTGTATAACATCTACAAATTGAAAATTGATATGATCACAGTGTTCATTGATAGGAACATATTACAATTTAGGTCAAATATATAGCAACTTCTGGTGACTCAAATTTATTCCCGTAAATTTCAAAAATGGAGCCCTGATTTATGATGACTGAGAGTGGTAAACATAATTACTGATTGTTCTTGTAATTCTTCGTTTACGAAAGCAAAATCTCCGTTACCACTTTTGACCAAGATATAAGCAAAATCGATTTCATCTACTCTTACTAGCATGTTTTAAAAATATTAATATTTTAAAATCTGATCATACATATTCTATATTATCATTATAGACTGTTATGCCTTTCAGCGTTCAGTCTGCAAGCCTCTGTGAATTTACTAAACGTCGCCACAATCCTCGATTTGCAACAAGTGTTGTGGCCACATTTAGTTCTATACCTCTTATCTTTAATTCGTTAGAAACCGAGGCTAACCATCGTCGTCTTGATCTACCTCTACTTCTCTTACCCTCCATAGCAGAGTCCATTATTCTCCTAAGCAACCTATCCTCCTCCATTCGCCTCACATGACCCAACACCGAAGCCGGTTTGTGCGTACAGCTTCATCCATCGAGTTCAATCCTAAATTAGCCTTTATCTCCTCATTCAGAGTACACTACTGCCATTGTTCCCACCTGTTTTTACCAGCAATAATTCTTGCTACTTTCACGTATGTTACTTTTAACTTATGAATAAGATATCCTGAGTCCACCAAGCTTTCGCTCCCGTAATGCAAAGTTGGTCTGAAAACAGACTTATATAAAGATAGTTTCGTCTGGGAACTGACTTCCTTCTTACAGACTAGTGTTGAACGTAGCTGCGAGCTCACTGCATTAGCTTTACGACACCTTCATTCAATCTCACTTACTATATTACCATCCTGGGAGAACACACAACCTAAATGCTTGAAATTATCGACCTGTATCACCAATCTCACAATCAATTCTGTTGAATTTCTTACCTACTAACATCAATTTAGTCTCCGAGAGGCTAATTTTCATACCATACACATTGCACCTCTTTTCAAGTTCTAAGATATTAGACTGCAGGCTTTCGGAACAATCTGCCATTAAGACCAAGTCGTCAGCATAGGCCAGACTGCTTACAACATTTCCACCTAACTGAATCCCTCCCTGCCATTTTATATCTTTCAGCAGATGATCCGTGTAAATTACGAAGAGCAAAGGTGATAGATTGCAGCCTTGTCTAACTCCTGTAGGTACCCTGAACCAAGAACTCATTCTACTATCAAATCTCACTGAAGCCCAATTGTCAACATAAATGCCTTTGTTTGATTTTAATATCCTACCTTTAATTCCATAGTCCATCAGTATAGCGAACACCTTTTCCCTCGGTATCCTGTCATATGTTTTCTCTAGTTCTACGAAACATAAACACAACTGCCTATTCCTCTCGTAGCATTCTTCAGTTACCTGGCGCATACTGAATATCTGATCCTGACAGCCTCTCTGTGGTCTTAAACCACACTGGTTTTCACCCAGCTTCCTCTCAACCACTGATCGCAAACTCCCTTCCAAGATGCCATGAATACTTTGCCAGGTATACTAATCAATGAGATACCTCGATAATTTTTGCAATCCTTCCTGTTCCCTTGCTTAATGATAAGTGCATTCACTGCTTTTGTCCAATCTGAAGGTACCTTACCAACACTCCATGCTAATTTTACTATTCTATGAAGCCATTTCATCCCCGCCTTCCCACTATACTTCACCATTTCAGGTCTAATTTCATCTATTCCTGCTGCTTTATGACAATGAAGTTTATTTACCATCCTTTCCACTTCCTCAAGCGTAATTTCACCAACAACATTTTCCTCCTCAACATGAGCTTGGCTATTCGCAACACCACCAGGATGATTTCCTCTTACACTGAGAAGATGTTCAAAATATTCCCTCCACCTTTCCAGTGATTCCCTGGTATATATTATGAGTT
The DNA here is from genome assembly GCF_040414725.1 of Anabrus simplex. Lineage (NCBI taxonomy): Eukaryota > Metazoa > Arthropoda > Insecta > Orthoptera > Tettigoniidae > Anabrus > Anabrus simplex. Next base: position 476,950,894 of record NC_090266.1, read on the forward strand.
CACCTAAATTACTCAAAACACTGTTCATTAATGCTTGAAGAATAAATTCGTAACAGCTAAACCCATACTAGCACAGAAGTCCAGCAAACGCTTCCCATTCCCATTAGCTTCCATATCTTCCCCACATTTACCAATCACCCTTTCGTTTCCTTCAGTTCTATTCCCAACTCTCGCATTGAAATCGCCCATTAGCACTATTCTATCCTTGCTGTTGACCCTGACCACGATGTCACTCAATGCTTCATAAAACTTGTCAAATTCATCCTCATTTGCACCCTCACATGGTGAATCCACGGAGACAATTCTCGTCCTGATTCCTGCAACTGACAAATCTACCCACACTATTCGCTCATTTACGTGCCTAACAGAAACTATGTTGCGTGCCATGGTATTCCTGATAAAGAGACCTACCCCAGAGTTGTCCTTCCCTTTCTAACACCCGTCAAGTACACTTTATAATCTTCTATCTCTTTCTCGTTATCTCCCCTTTCCCGAATATCACTTACTCCTAGCACAACCAGATGCATCCTCTTTGCTGACTCAGCCAGTTCTACCTTCTTTCTTCCATAAGCCCCATTAATATTGATAGCTCTCCATCGAATTCCATTTCGTTCGCCAAGTTGTTTCCAAGGAGTCCCTCGCCTGTCAAATGGGAGTGGGACTCCGTTACTCCCATAGGTCCGAGGCTTGCTTAAAATGTTCTGAGCTCGGTAAATTCATGAAGCAGGATGGTACCCTACTTGCACATAGTCCAAGTGAGGATCTCTCCTTTAACGGGTTATGGATCACCGGTGAATTGTATAGTCCTAGCCGCCATAGCACAAGGAGGGCTATGACTCAGAATATGTCCGAAATGCCCACTCCTATTCCATAGCAACTGGTATCCCGACTCTCAGGAACACTTACTAGGCCTCTCAGCCGCTGCCCATGGTTCACGAACTAGGACGTGACTACAGTAACCCACACCATGAACCATGAACCACACCATCTGATCTCAGAGGTGAAATTTCATACCGCTTGTTTGGAAAGATAAGGTTACTCAATAGTTGCAAAGAGCCCAAAATATAAACTTTACCGAACAAAGGAATTTCTGTCATTGAATTTCAACGGGTTCAGCCTATATGTAAATTCCATTTGAAAATTCTGGTGATGCATACGCCGAACATCGCTTTCTTCCCACCCGGTCTTCTCTTTCTCCGTTTCTCAGCATTAGCTTGCACTCCAGTGCACACATCATGTCACGCGCAGCATTATGCATAGTGTTGGATGTGGCATGTTATACCGCAAAAAAGTGTCACCTTTTGAACGCTGGGAGTCGCCCTGCACTTTCTCTACAACCAGTCAGAATCTTTCTCTTGTTACGTGTTTTTTGAACAGTATCCTTTACTATGACCGATGATGAACTCCTTTCTAATTATGGTTGTAAAACTGTTTTGGCATAAATACATCAAGCCTAACTGCCTTTCATCAAAATCAAATTTCATGAGAATCGAGCCAGCTCCTTCAACCTTGATGATACTAACGGACACCCGCAACCCATCTAAGTTTTCTTTGGCATCAGCTAGGCGTGAAATCCAGGTGTGTGAAATAGTCGAGGATGCAAGTTTTACCATTGTTTTCATAATCACTAAATATATACAGGTGCTTCATCCTTAACAATGTTTCTGGGCATAAAGTAACACGTCCTATTGTACAAAAATACTTCCTAAATCAGCAAAGAGTCTTCAGAAATTTCTCAATGTGAAATTAAAATGAACTACAATTCAATACATTAATTCTGATTGTTTCCATATTTTGCTCTTATGACCCATTTCACAATATTTCGCCATTTTTATCTGTATATTATTAATCGAAACACCTTACTCTTAATTGTTAGCAAAAAATCGTTTCTATACCTTGCAAGTTGTGATTATCGGGGTCTCCACAAATATGCTCCCCTGCCATTCCATACATACATACTGGTACGTACAGTCACTCCAGAAAGAATGAGCGCACAGTATTTTATAATTTTCTCTCGGTTACATTATTCTCCGAAACAGTTGAAATTAGATAATGTACTGTTTGTTGCGGGTATCCACAGGTTTTGTATCTACATGAGAGGTGGCTTATAATTTGATAATAATTAAGTCTCATAAAGTAGTAAATGCGGTGAACATGAAATGCAATGCACTTATTCATTTTTAGCGACTATACTGTATATTGTAATGTGTATGGCGGACTGTTCTAGCTCATTAACGACAATAATGGAACGTAATCCACCTCTCCATTGACATCTAGCTTTCAGTGACAATTTTCAGGCTGAGGACTCTACGTACAATTTCCTTTTGCTTCTTATGGAAATTAGATATGTCCCTGTTTTTATTCTTCTCTCGGATGAGATTAATTTTTTACGCAATTGTTTACAGTGACATGAATTTTATAACCCCCTAGGCTAGTGCATGAGAAATCAATAAGTAGCCACTTTGTAAGAGCCGCACCCACATTATGCAAATGCGAAGCGTTCACCCAGCACTTCACTCTCATTCACTTGCATCACTTGTTACAAGACCATCCAGACAGATACCGCCAGCGATGTGCCAAACTGATTGCAAACAGTCGAATAATTCAATAGCTCTACAGTATTTGATTACTGGGTATTCTTTGGTAGGATGCCCACAATCCCTTTGACAGCTCAATGCGGTCTAAGTGGACGATCAAATTACTGGTCTCGAGTAACGCTGTCAACAAGTGAGTTAGAGGTCTAATAATAATTAGTCGGTTGTTTATCCAACTATATCTAACGGAAGGTAAAGGTGATCTATAATCTATTCCATTACTAATGAAAGCGTATTAATTTAAATAAAAAGGAATTCATTTAAGTTTCCACTTTATTAATGGTATATAGAGTTTATATTCTGATCTATTTCCCAAAGATGAACATTGGACGTCAGTACAGTTATTCAATTCTGCAGTAGGAGTGTGAGCAAATATAATGAAATTTAAATAAGCTTGAACATCATCTGAAGGAACATTTCATTTAACTGATGCCCGTGTCTTACAATGAATTGAAAGTTCAAGGCCAGATTCTCTGAAGAAAAGTTTGTCTAAGTCTCCTTATGACTTATTCTGAGAACACTAAATCCATTCCTTCTTATGGACATAAATTTCTTCCTGTTATAAATACTTTACTAAAGATTGCACCAAAATTTCAATATTTTGCTGAAAGTCAGAATCATTACGTTTCTTCTTTCCCGTATTTTGAACTTGGATCTGGAAAGATTAAATGTATTCTTCTTCTACTTCGCCATTATCTATCCACTACTAAATCTAGGTCTCTTCCAATATTCCATGTTTTTGATCTTGGGTCATCAGGTACCACTATGTTCCTGTTACCTCCTATACAGTATCTAGCCATCTTTTCTGTGGTCTTCCTACACTCCTCATGTGTTCCCACGTTCCCTAGTGAAAAATCCCAGGGGTCCATTATTTGGGATCTTGTCTCATCACGCGTTGCACGCATTGTCATTTCAATCTGTAAATTATATCTAGATATCTGTCACCTGCGTTCTTTTTCGTATTTCCTCCACTATAACCGGCACCCCACACCTTTTTAACATGGCGTGTTGTGTGCGTTGTATCATTAAGGCACCTGCCTTCGTTATAGTCGCAGTCATTAGGCCAATTGATTTCACTATGCCATAAGTGGTAACTGGCAAGCTCAATGTATTGTACGTCTTGGTACTCATGCTAACAAGAATATCCTTGTCGGTAAGGAAAAATCTAAATTTAAATTTAAATAAGTAAATATTGTACAGGGATGGACCGTGCATAAAACATGTCTTAAATACTATTAAGCATGAAGAAATGATAAATTATTGGCATGTATTTTTCGAACTCCGACAGAAACAAAGTTCCACAGGAACAATATTCGACCCGCACAACGCTGCTTGCGTCATCGCCTGGCCTAAGGCTATAAGATGGGTATGCTTAGCCACCATTTTGGTTCATACATGCGCAATGGGCCATGTGATCAAACTCTAGTTTCTTCTAGGAGCGCTCGCTTCGTCACATTGAATGTATTGTTTTAAACACCGCGTGCATGGACAGAATTGTGCTATATTTGTGTAGATATTTATTACATAATGGTGGGTTGTTCTGCACCTAATTGTAGTAATGTCTCTAGTGCGGGATACAAATTATTTAGATTCCCTTCTGATCCGCATTATACCTCTACTGCCTCTGCTATGCCTTTTACTTACATTGCTGATTTAAACCTGCATCCAGCTCCCACCGACATTACTACACCCCTTAATTCAGTCACACTTATTATTCAACATTCAATTCTGCCACCAAAGTCCGACAACAAGAGTTCAACATCCAAACACCACAGTTACAATATTTGCCAAAATTAACTACATATGTCTGAAATAATTTGTTTTACATTGGTGGTAGTTCAACAAATGCATTATTGAAAACCAAGATCTGTGGCATGCCTATATGCAGACAGGTTTTAAACTATAAGCTTTCTGACTCAAGCTCTGAAACATTCGTATTTTTTTTTAATTTGCGTGGTCTAAAGAAATCAAATTGTAAATTTATGAAATTAATTTGTAACTGCCAGGTCTTCTATAAGGACTATAAGCATTATATAATGCAAAATGGCGCAAATCTTGTTATGGAGAACATTTTGAATGATAAATACACCAGTACATGTTCTCCAACGTGCTGCAATTTAAAAGAAAAACATGTAGATACTTCTTCAAAATTTGATCCCATGCTGTTCTGGACTTTAACAAGAATGTACGGAAACGAGTTGAAATGTATGGGACTGCCTCGGAAAAGAATAGAAAAATGTAAACAAGGAATGTTATTGTTTTGTTATTGTTTTGTAAATACTGTAAGAACAGGAGACAGTAAACTTGTAAAATAATACTTAAATGTGATATATATATATTTAATGTGCCTGAGCAAGATAAGAAATATTGCAACCCTTTGAAGTTTAAAAAGGTGAGTCGTGTTGAGAAATCCTATTACTTCTCCTCAAAGCAGAAGAAACTCTGTAAAAAGAATGTACTGTTAACTTTGCCAAAGTTAAAAATGTTCAATATTCTGCACAGCTCGTGGATCGCTCCCTTTACAGCTGATTATCAGTGCAATACTTCAGGTTGGGAGAGAAGATTCTGCTATAGAAGTAGTTACTCTATTGCTATTTTCTTCTCGAATGTAATTTATAATAAGGTAACATTTGTTTCATGAATGTTCGGTTGAATAAACTAAAATGCTCTGTTCATTACAACTGCATTAGCTAATGAGATTCATAACAGCCACCAAACTTAAGTTTATTTTGCACACAGAATGTCTTTTTTAATGCTGGTAAATAAAAAAAGAATAAATTTTAGAAGAAAGAAATAATTGGGTTAATCGGTTAACTGGGTGTGTTTGTCTTCATACACCACATTACAGCGTTATTCTTGTTCGAAGAATATTTTTCTTATTATTTCGACAACATTGAAAATAGCGCTGAATCAATTTCACGCATATATGAAATACCGACAGAGATCAAATGGTATCAAAATCTTCTATCACAATTTATGTATCTCCGACACTAACCGATTACCGGGTCAAATTCCACGATTTTTAAAAATGAAAGTAGCCTATATCAATACCACGGTGTCCCTCATTTTATTTGACGGTACTGTGGCACATAGCTTACGAACAACCTATTCTACTTATCAGTATAATAATAATAATAATAATAATAATAATAATAATAATAATAATAATAATAATAATAATAATAATAATAATAAACCGATTTTATTAGTAAGCTATTAACTATTTTTTTCTAATATTTCTCCAATGAGAGTACATGCCTAGTTTGTTCGTTGAATGGTAAATTATCAACGACCTTGCATTTACAAACACCGTCTCGAGTAACATTTTTACAGTAATATACGAAATATACTAATATTTACGTTGAGTAACCGCTGGAGTATCCGACTCGTTGGCTGAATGGTCAGCGTATTTGCCTTCGGTTCAGAGGGTCCCAGGTTCGATTCCTGGCCGGGTCGGGGATTTTAACCTTCATTGGTTAATCCAATGGCCCGGGGGCTGGGTGTCTGTACTGTCCCCAACATCCCTGCATCTCACACACCACACATAACACTATCCTCCACCACAACAACACGCAGTTACCTACACATGGCAGATGCCGCCTACCCCCATCGGAGGGTCTGTCTTACAAGGGCTGCACTCGGGTAGAAATACAGTAGCCACACGAAATTATTAGAAACCGTTGGAATAATACTGAGAATGAGTATTTTTAAAGTATGTTAGTTTAGCATTATTTTCTAGCACAAGGGTGGGGCGGTCAACTGCCTTACCAACGTAGTGCAGGAATGAACCATAATGGCGGCCGAGCATACCTAGTCTTTAGAGAGCCCTAGCCTGGCCAGCGCTCCATAAGAGAGGTTACATATTACATTCGCGAAACATCCATACAAGAAATTCTCCTAAATCCTTAACCAATTGAGATATCGAAACCACGGCATCCTATAGCACACATCTTAAATGTCTCATCATGTTAATTTCTCCAAAATCTATCCAGGGATTACGGATATATTCATGGTTTTGTAAAACATTACAGTAGTATAATTGGATGGTTCTGGCGCCACCGCCACCTCCGGCTCCCAGTGGCCACCTCCACCTCAGCCAGTGGCCTCTTCCAGTACTGCCAACTTAACCTAACTAGCGCGACAGTACTGCCAACTTAACCTAACTAGCGCGAAATTTGAATTTGTAAACAAAGCCACGTGCTTTTTGACAGCTGTCATCGACAACAACGCATCGCTAACCTCACTGCTGCCATCTTGACGGGCCTAAACCTCACTAGTGCCAACTTAACCTCACTAGCGTGAGGTAAACAAAGCCACGTGTTTTTTGACAGCCACGTGCTTTTTGACAGATTTGTAAACAAAGCCACGTGCTTTTTGACAGACAACAACGCATCGCTAACCTCAGTACTGCCATCTTGACGGGAATAAACCTCGGTGGTACCAACTTAACCTAACTAGCGAGAGGTAAACAAAGCCACGTGCTTTTTGACAGCTACATGCTTTTTGACAGCTGCCATCCGCCATCTTTGAGCACCGTGCTGCCCTCTTTCGTCACCTGTCATCGGCAGTGCTGCCATCTTGACGGGTCTAAACCTTAGTGCTACCAACTTAACCTAACTAGCGCGAGGTAAACAAAGCCACGTGCAGCTGTCATCCGCCATCTTTGAGCACAGTGCTGCCCTCTTTAGCTACTTACCTTTGAAATGTGGTGGCGGATAATTTGAAAAATGCTTTTTGACAGCAGCCATATTGCATCGCAAACCTCAGTGCTGCCCTCTTTAGCTAGATACCTGTGGTAGCAGACAATTCCACGTGACAGCAGCCATCTTTAATCAAGAGAGCACCGTGCTGCCCTCTATGTGGTGGCGGCAAATTGAAAAATTCCACGTGCTCTTGTTTGGAAACAAACTCACGTGCTTTTTTGACAGCTACCATCCACCATCTTTAATCAACAGAGCACAGTGCTGTACTCTTTAGCTAGATACCTTTGAAATGTGGTGGCGGCAATTTGAAAAATGCTATGTGCTCTTGTTGGGGAACAAAGCTACGTGCTTTTTTTGACAGCTGTCATCCGCCATCTTTAATCAATAGAGCACTGTGCTGCTATCATGCGGGCAATTTCGTTAGCTGTCATCCGCCATCTTTAATCCAGAGAGAACAGTGCTGCCCTCTATGTGGTGGCGGCAAATTGAAAAATTCCACGTGCTCTTGTTTGAAAACATACTCACGTGCTTTTTTGACAGCTGTTATCCGCCATCTTTAATCCAGAGAGAACAGTGCTGCCCTCTATGTGGTGGCGGCAAATTGAAAAATTCCACGTGCTCTTGTTTGAAAACATACTCACGTGCTTTTTTGACAGCTGTCATCCGCCATCTTTAATCCAGAGAGAACAGTGCTGCACTCTATGTGGTGGCGGTAAATTCCATGTGCTTTACAAACCTATGTGCTTTTCTGACAGCTGTCATCCGCCATCTTTAATCTAGAGAGAACAGTGCTGCACTCTATGTGGTGGCGGCAAATTCCACGTGCTTTACAAACCTATGCGCTTTTCTGTCATCCACCATCTTTAATCTAGAGAGAACAGTGCTGCACTCTATGCGGTGGCGGCAAATTCTACGTGCTTTACAAACCTATGCGCTTTTCTGTCATCCGCCATCTTTAATCTAGAGAGAACAGTGCTGCACTCTATGTGGTGGCGGCAAATTCTACGTGCTCTTATTTGGAAACAAATTCTACTCGCTCTTCAGCTGTCATCTATCATCTTTAATCAAGAGAGCACCGTGCTGCCCTCTTTGTGGTGGCGGATAATTTGAAAAAATTCTTTTCGACAAGCAGCCATCTTTAATCCAGAGAGAACAGTGCTGCCCTCTTTAGCTACTTACCTTTGAGGCGGTTAATTTGAAAAATTCTTTTCGACAAGCTGCCATCTTTAATCCAGAGAGAACAGTGCTGCCCTCTTTAGCTACTTACCTTTGAGGCGGTTAATTTGAAAAATTCTAGCTGCCATCTTTAATGAAAAGGGCATCGTGGTGCTATCTTGCGGGTAATATTTTACGTCACAGCTGTCATCCACCATCTTGCATTGCTAACCTTAGTGCTGCCCTCTTTAGCTACTTACCTTTGACAAGCTGTCACCCGCTATATTGCATCGCAAACCTCAGTGCTGCACTCTATGTGGTGGCGGATAACTTGAAAAAATCTTTTTGACAAGCAGCCATCTTTAATCAACAGAGCACCGTGCTGCCATCTTTAGCTACCACCATCTTACATCGCTTACCTCGCTGCTGCACTCTATGTGATGGCGGTTAATTCGAACAAGTTTAATCACGCATCGGGTAAGCTAGAGTAAGCACGTGCTGCAGTGATGACGTTATCATGCATGTTTAAACCCGTTCGTTGACTAAGAGCTTTAGTCTTCGGGAAACAGTGATAGAGTGTGGAGTGCAAACATGACGAAAACATTAATAGTTGATGTGCAAGGCTTTAAAGTAAACGGAAACAAGTTTGTGTTTAAAGAGGTGGCTGTGTTAGATTGCTGTGTGTTGTGGGCACCAAAACTTGTTAGTTTAGTATTTAGTCCACCGTTCCCTTACTGTTTGCAAACAGATGAAGATAAAAAGCAGACTCAGTGGATTGAAAACAATTTAGGTTTGAAGTGGGAAGAAAAAGGAATACCTTATCGTTTTCTACCTTTAATGATGAATGCACATTTGTCAAGAGCAGATCTTGTTCTTTTAAAGGGTTGTGAAAAGAAAGAATGGTTGCGTGATTTTCTACCATCATCATGTGAAGTTATCGACATGCATGAATTGGGGTGCCCATCATTTAAAACTCTTCCGAAAGAGCATAGTAGAGAAACAACTAAACAGTCTTTACAACATGTATGCATGCTCTTTGATTGGTTGTGTCGCAGTGCATGTCGGGAAGTGAACAACATATGTAAAGTGCAGTGTCGAAATAACCTTAGTGTAAAAGAAACATTTGTAGAGTAAAGACATCATGTCATTTCTAACAGATACTAAGTGTAACGCAGTTGAAAAGGCGATCGTAAAGTTTTATGCATGCAAAAAGAAACTAAACACTTTTACTGAAGAAGAGTTAAATGCATTACCAAAGGCATTTTTGGTCAATGTAGCTGCGAATGCTGTAAAGAAGATTTGGGATAAGGTGCCTCGTGAGTGGACTCAAGATCCTGTTTTGTCAGAGCTTCAAACGTGTAGTTTACATCATGAACACGTGAGTTTAGCTAGAAGACCTTCTGTGAGACAGTGCCGTACATGTCAACTAATTAAACTGTATCACGGACCTAAAACTAACGAGTTGTCTTCGCTTATAAACACTTATCATGGTTGTGGAGAGAGTAAACAAGGAAAAGGTGAAGAAACGTGCTGGGAGAAAGATGAGGAAGCATGTTGGGCGTGGACTCATCAATAGAGTGATTGATCTTCTTTTCTTCGTGCTTCATCTCCCCTGCGGCCCTAGAACACGTTCGCCTGATACGTAGTTACATGCTGCCTGCATAGAGTGTAGCTGTTAAAATCTGCTTCGTAAAGTTATGCTGTGTGTGTGTGTATGTGTTATTACCTAGTGCTTTAGCTGCTCAGAAGAATATAGCAGCACTTGTCGTTGTTGGTGCAATAAAACGAAAAACTGAGTGACAAAGACCGTAACATGAACAAAGGATAAAAATGTATGTATATAGTCTAAAATAAATATGAATTGTCAAAACATATTACAGGTGTTGTTTAATCCTACAGCATGTCCTAGTGACTTAGAAGGAAGGAAACGTAGAGGATTAAAAGAAAACACACATAAGATTTAAAGTACATCCTCTTTATTAATCCATGAATTAAAGCTGTTATTAAAACCAAGCCATTTAACATACAGTTTATTACCACGACGTCGAATAACACGTTCAACTAAATAGTGATCAGGATATTTTGTTTTCTGCAGTTCTTCGATGTAGAATCCTCCTTCAATAGGCTGTCCTCTGAGATCGCGAAGTAAATACGTAACTGGATTAGTAAGCATAACACTTCTGATTTGAAAAATTTCAGTGCTCCAGTTAGGTGTGTATCCTTTTGCAAAGATAGACTTGTGTTTGCTGATGCGAACGAAATCACCTTCTTTAAAGCGATAGCGACGTGGATCAGCTGTTTTGATTACAAGATGAATAGCATCTAGACGAGGTGTATTCTTTGTAACAAGACGTGGCTTTGTTCCGATAGTGCGATGAGGTGTATCGTTGTAGGTAGATAAAAGTCTAGGTAGCAGATCAATCCAACGATATGAACCTTGCGCTGTAAATTCTCGCCACATCATTGTTTTGAGTGTACGATTAAAGCGTTCTACAACACTTGCCTTGAGATTACTGAACGTAGAGTAGTGTTGAATGCCAAGTAACTTGAGGTAAGAAGAAAAATCCTTGTTGTAAAACTCTTTACCTTGATCAGTTTGAAGAAGCCTTGGGCAGCGTTTCGATTCTTCAACAATATGTTTAAATGCTTCTTTAACTTGAGCTGCTGTTTTAGAACGCACGGGTTGTGCAAAAGCAAACTTTGAGTACACATCGATAACAGTAAGTAGATACTTATAGCCCTTATTACTAGAAGCATATGGAATCATTTCTACTAAGTCTGCTTGCCAGAGATCATCTTTTCCTCGTGTAATAACGCGTCTGCGACAGTAGGTGCGACGTGCTGGTTTATGTAACTCATGTGCGATGTTTACCTTTACAGGTGAGATCTTCTCTTGACGAGCCATTATAAAATAATACCGGCATAACGTAGTTCTCTTTCTATTTCTAGAATTTCTGATCCGTGACCAGTGTGACCAGCCTCTTGCGATGCTCTTAAAAGTTGTAATCGTTCAACGAGTAAGTTTGGGTCATTCCAGTATCTTACATCCACATACGGCAACAAAGGCTTGTAGATAACGTCTAGACTACGTGCAGTCGGAAACAGCTTAGAAATAAACTCACGATACTTGTAACTCTTATTCGCATTTACAGCTTCTGTTCTCTTGTAATTACGTCGTGTTGCATCGGTAGCAAAAAGTATTGCTTTATACTTTTTAAGATCATCTTGTAAAATTATATCCTTGTCAGGTATTCGTGAGAAAAGAAGTTCTAAGAGTCCTTTCGTAGGTTTATAGGTAACACCTTTTACAATGAGTTTGTTGCTATTAATCTTAACATTTGAATTTCCTATCCGGAAACAGTCATCTTCGTAGCGAATACCATAGGTAGTGTCAGTTTGTCCTGTAAAAAGTTTTTCTATATAAGGTGCAAAGAGAGATACATAGGTATCTTGAATAAAAGTTCTAAACTGATTGCGATATTCTGGTGTAATCATAACCTCAGACAAAGATGGTAGATTTTGCGTCGATGTAGTAGGTGTTTCTGCAATAACATCTGTAGTTAAAAACTCAACACGCTTAGATGGTGATGCATCATTAAGTTCTTCTTCTTCTTCTTCCTTATCTTCCTCTTCTTGATCTACATCCTGCTTCTTCTCTTCCGTATCTTCTTCATGCTTTTCTTCTTCATGCTTCTCTTTATGATATGATGTTTGCATAGAAGCAAAACTTGAAGTAGACTGCGGTAATGAAGTAGAATTAAAAAAATTTGAGTGGTGTACTTAGTTGTGTTTTTAAAAATAAATCCGTGTCTGCTTGAATACGTTTAAGCTCTTTAAATTTCCGTCGAATATTGTTTCGAGCTTGGATGATATGTTTTGTGATCTCCTTGCTAGATGTTAACATGATGGTGGTTTTTAATCAAGTAGTTACTGTAATTCTGTGTTAATGCATATAAAATGATCGAAACCCATGCGATATCGTCCATGCTGTACATCACTTTCTTTATCAATAACTAAAAAGCTGTAACGGTGTAATGACCAACATTTAGCACACATACGTTTAAAGTCATCGAATGTCATATCAGTGTTAACATGATCGTTATACACATGTCGCATGTTGCGCTCATCTTGCCGAAAAAGCACAATAACATTTGCGTTGTCGCGTATCAACTGCTTGGGCACACGAGAATAGGTTTGGCACAAATAGATGCAATCAACATATTTATGTCGACCCATACTAAAGAATGCACGAATAACGTTTTGCTGTTCTGTTGCGACATCATCAAAGATCATTAGAGAATTAGGAAGCACATCGTCTGGTGATGGTTAATCTACATACTATAGACGAGGTGCGTACATAGCTATGTCCGTCCTCAACAGGCTTAAACTTGGTTTCTTCCGAACATCGTAACTTTAGTCTATTGATAAATAGTTGTTCTCTTTAATCTACATACTATAGACGAGGTGCGTACATAGCTATGTCTGCCCTCAACAGGTTGAAAGTTGGTTTCTTCCGAACATCGTAACTTTAAGCTAATCATAAATAGTTGTTCTCTTTAATCAACATACTATAGACGTGGTATAATTTCAAACACGCACACGTAGCTATGTCTGTCCTCAACAGGTTGAAACTTGGTTTCTTCCGAACATCGTAACTTTAGTCGTTCTCTTCAATCCTCATGCTATAGGCCTAACTCACAGCCATGTCCAACCTCTATAGGTTGAACATCGCAACTTTAGGCTAATCTCTATTGGTTGTTCTCTTTTCAGAACTTGTTGCATACGCTGTTCACCTAAACACTTTATTCGAAGAAAGAGAAGACACTATGTTCCCATGCGAGCTGTGTAAGGCAATGTTCACAAGACGTGACAGCCTTGCACGCCATGTAAAAACAAAACATCATCAGCTATCTGCTTGCGACTATAACCCTACTATGTTCCCCTGCGAACAGTGTAAGGCAACGTTCGCAAGACAGGATAACCTCGCACGTCATATAAAAGCAAAACACCCTAGCATAACATCTGCTTTATGTGATGTTTGCGGGCTGCGTGTAGAAGTGGTAGTAACGCAAACATCGAGGAAATTAATACAGCATTTAAAAGTAGGATTGCTAGTTACCGAATTCGCACCAGTCAAAAGTTTCAGAGCACTTCAAACTTTTTAAATTGCGTTCAACCGGATGTACAACAGCTTCTTGCTAAATCTTTGTCCAATCATAGTTTATTTAAAGTTAATTTTGAACTTTTCGCCTTGTACATTAAAAGCACGGATGAATCCGAAATAACGGACATTAAATCATGTAATACGAAGAATTTTGTCATAAGTGAGTCGACTAATTTTGGTGATGTACTTAGGGATGTCTCTAACATTATTTCAACTAAGAGCGAGGAATTTCAGGAAAAGGAATCAGGGTGGGCTTTAGTTGAGGTAATGTATCTAGAAGTTAACATCAATAAGTACAATCCTATGCGTGGATCTTCGCACATCGAGCTGCCGACATGGATTCAGCAAAGAAAAGCTGTTGTAAACATCCAAAACAATGACGAAGCATGTTTTGCATGGGCGGTGATGTCAGCTTTAAATCCTGTGAAACGGAATGTAGCGAATAGAACATCATCCTATCCACACTATTCAACGCAGCTAAATTTCGATAGTATAGAATTTCCTGTGCAGATAAAGGATATTAAGCGCTTTGAGGAACTAAATAACATTAGTATTAATGTGTATGGTGTAGAGAAAAAGTCTGTAGTAGGTCCTCTGTATTATACATGTCATAAGAAGAGTACTCACGTTAATTTACTCTATATTGAAAACAGTGAGAATAGCCACTTTTGCTGGATTAAAAATCTGAGTAGACTTGTTGGCAGTCAGTTGTCAAACAGGTGTAACAAAAAGTGGCTATGTGATGGATGCTTGCAGTATTTCAGAAATGAAGATCAGTTAACGAAGCATTCCAAGAATGACTGCAATCATGTACGTACAGAGATACCTACTACAGGCAATAATGTTTTAAAATTTACAAATTTTCACAAGCAGATGTGGGTACCGTTCGTGATTTATGCAGACTTTGAAGCCATCCTCACGCCATGCAACACATGCTCACCTAATCCTGACAACTCTTTCACTAATACTACGCACATGCATGTCCCGTATAGCTTCGCGTATTACATCAAGTGTAGTTACGATAGTACGCTTAACAAGTTAGAGCTGTATCGAGGACATGATGCTGCTAAAGTATTTTTAGAAAGACTTGAAAGTGATGCAGTTCGTCTCGGTCGTATTCTGAATAGTAATATTCCTATGAAGCCACTCACCGAAATTCAGTTAAATGATCATGAACGTGCTACAAAGTGTAGCATTTGTGATAGGGAATTTTCCGAAAATGACCCTAAAGTTTTTGATCATGATCATTTAACTGGTTTCTACAGATGTGCCGCTCATTATAGCTGTAATCTTAAGTATAGAGTTCCTAAATTTATCCCTGTAATTTTTCATAACTTATCTGGTTACGACTCTCATTTCATCATTTCACAATTTGGAGCTTCGGATGAAAAAGTAGATATAATCCCTCAGAATAAAGAGCGGTACATTGCGTTTGCAAAGTCTGTAAAAGTAGATGCTGAGCATTCTATAAAACTGAGATTCCTTGACTCGTTTCGCTTTATGGCGAGTAGCCTCGATAAACTTTCTAGTCATTTACAGTCTGAACAATTTACGGAAATTCGATGCGTTTTCCCTGAAGAAGCGCAGTTTAATTTACTTCGGCGTAAGGGTGTTTTTTGTTACGAATATCTCGACTGCTTAGACCGCCTCGAAGAACGTGCCTTACCATCGAAACAATCCTTTTACAGCTCGCTGAATTCAGCAGATATTAGTGATGATGACTATTTACATGCACAACATATCTGGGAGCAGTTCCACATTCAAACGCTGGGTGAATAATCCGATTTATATTTAAAGACAGATGTACTTTTGTTAGCTGATGTTTTTGAAAATTTTCGCTGTGTTTGCATGAACACCTACAGCCTTGACCCATGTCAGTATTTTACTGCACCTGGGTTAAGTTGGGACGCGATGTTGAAACACACGCGTGTGAATTTGGAGCTGCTAACCGATATCGATATGGTGCACTTTATAAAAGCATCCATTCGAGGCGGTCTGAGTCAGTGCAGCGGCTGGTATTCGAGGGCTAATAATAAGTACATGCCGAGTTTCGATTCCAGTCAGGAATCTCGGTATATCGTTTACCTCGATGCTAATAATCAGTATGGGTGGGCGATGAGTCAGCATCTACCGGTGAGTGGTTTCCGCTGGCTGACGCAGTGCGAAATTGATGCTTTACAGCTACACGTCCTAGGTGATGAAGCTGATAAAGGTTATTTCCTCGAAGTTGACTTACAGTATCCTAAAGAGTTACACACTTCTCATAATGACCTACCGTTCTGCCCTGAAAATATGAAGTCCCCGTACATTGCATCAACGACGAAAATACTCATTGCTAATTTATGCGATAAATCTAAGTATATCATTCATTACCGAAATTTAAAACAGTGTTTGCAGCATGGTTTGAAGTTATCCAAAATTCATCGCGTACTAGAATTTAATCAGTCACCGTGGCTAAAGCCATATATCGATCTGAACAATAATTTAAGAACGAATGCGGTTAACGAGTTTGAAAAAGATTTCTACAAGCTCATGAATAATAGTGTGTTTGGTAAGACTATGGAGAATGTTGACAAACGCGTTGATGTAAAATTGATTACAAACTGGGATAATATTAAGAAAAGGTATGGTGCTAACTATTTAATAAGTAAACCAAATTTCCACAGCTGCACCATCATACACGAGAATTTAGTTATTATACAGATGAATCGTGTCAAGGTTAATTATGACAAACCTACCTACGTCGGCTTCACAGTACTTGAATTGGCTAAAACACTCATGTATGAATTCCATTACGATTATATGATGAAGAAGTACGCGCATAATGCGCAATTGCTCTACACAGATACCGATTCGTTTATTTATCAAATCAAAACTGATGACTATTACAATGATATAAAGCCTGACTTGGGTAGGTTTGATACGAGTAACTATCCTGCAGATAATCAATATCATCTACCGCTAGTGAACAAAAAGGTTCTAGGTAAAATGAAAGATGAATGTGCTGGGAATATTATCGATTCATTTGTAGGTACTAAATCCAAGTCATATTGCATAAAACTCTTAAATGAATTACAAATAAAGAGATTGAAGGGGGTTAAAAAGAATGTCGTTCAGAATCAGCTAAGTTTTGAAAACTATAACAATTGCATTAAAAGTAATCCACCCGTTTTGCATAAGCAAATGTCTGTCATTAGAAGCAAGAAGCACCAGTTGTACACTCATTTAATTAGTAAGGTAGCCCTTAATAGCGATGATTGTAAACGGTTTGTCATTCCAAATTCTACCAACACGCTAGCCTGGGGGCATAGTAGTATTGATAAGTACTACTTTACATAAACATTATGCTAGAGGTGTGTGTACTTACGTTACGCTGTCTTACATCACAATTCGGGAGAGGAACGCTGGTACGGCAAGTCTAAACTTGTACATTCAAGAATTGCATCGAGAAGTACGCTAGGGTGAAATGATTCGAGATAAAACTTGTACATACAAGATGTAAATAAATAATGTAGAATTGGCATATTCTTTTATTTTAGGTTAGGTATCACCTTCCTCCCGCTCCTTATTTGCAGGATAGAGTTTTTGTTTATTACTCATAGAAGAAAGAAGGTGATGAGCAGTTTCGTGAGTATAGTTCGGTAAGTATCTCGAGAGCAGAATTTTTTTTTTGTCAAAAAAGCACATAGCTTTGTAAAGCACGTAGAATTTGCCACCACCGGGGCAGCACGGTGATTAAAGATGGTGGATGACAGCTCTGTCAGAAAAGCACATGGGTTTGTAAAGCATTTAGAATTTGTCGCCACCACATAGAGTGTAGCACGGTGATTAAAGATGGCGGATGACAGCTGTCAAAAAAGCACATGGCTTTGTTTCCACGTGGAATTTGCCGTCACCGGGCAGCACGGTGATTAAAGATGGCGGATGACAGCTGCACATAGCCTTGTTTCCACGTGGAATTTGCTGTCACCACATAGAGGGCAGCACTGTTCTCAAAGATGGCGGATGACAGCTGTCAAAAAAGCACGTGAGTATGTTTTCAAACAAGAGCACGTGGAATTTTTCAATTTGCCGCCACCACATAGAGGGCAGCACTGTTCTCAAAGATGGCGGATGATAGCTGTCAAAAAAGCACGTGAGTATGTTTTCAAACAAGAGCACGTGGAATTTTTCAATTTTCCGCCACCACATAGAGGGCAGCACTGTTCTCAAAGATGGCGGATGACAGCTGTCAAAAAAGCACGTGAGTATGTTTTCAAACAAGAGCACGTAGAATTTTTCAATTTGCCGCCACCACATAGAGGGCAGCACTGTTCTCTCTGGATTAAGGATGGCGGATGACAGCTGTCAGAAAAGCACATAGGTTTGTAAAGCACATGGAATTTACCGCCACCACATAGAGTGCAGCACTGTCCTCTCTGGATTAAAGATGGCGGATGACAGCTAACGAAATTGCCCGCAGCACAGTGCTCTATTGATTAAAGATGGCGGATGACAGCTGTCAAAAAAGCACGTGGCTTTGTTTCCCAACAAGAGCACATAGAATTTTTCAAATTGCCGCCACCACATTTCAAAGGTATCTAGCTAAAGAGTGCAGCACTGTGCTCTGTTGATTAAAGATGGCAGATGACAGCTGGCAAAAAAGCATGTGAGTTTGTTTCCAAACAAGAGCACGTGGAATTTGCCGTCACCACATAGAGGGCAGCACGGTGCTCTCTTGATTAAAGATGGCTGCTGTCACGTGGAATTGTCTGCTACCACAGGTATCTAGCTAAAGAGGGCAGCACTGAGGTTTGCGATGCAATATGACTGCTATCAAAAAAAAGCATTTTTCAAATTATCCGCCACCACATTTCAAAGGTAAGTAGCTAAAGAGGGCAGCACTGTGCTCAAAGATGGCGGATGACAGCTGCACGTGGCTTTGTTTACCTCGCGCTAGTTAGGTTAAGTTGGTAGCACTAAGGTTTAGACCCGTCAAGATGGCAGCACTGTCGATGACAGGTGACGAATTTTGCAGCTACTGCGATATAGAGGGCAGCACAGTGCTTTGTGGTTTAAAGATGGCGGATGACAGATGTCAAAACAGCACGTGGCTGTCAAAAAGCACGTGGCTTTGTTTACCTCGCGCTAGTGAGGTTAAGTTGGTACCACTAAGGTTTAGGTCCATCAAGATAGCAGTACTGAGGTTTGCGATGCGTTGTTGTCTGTCAAAAAGCACGTGGCTTTGTTTACAAATCTGTCAAAAAGCACGTGGCTGTCAAAAAACACGTGGCTTTGTTTACCTCACGCTAGTGAGGTTAAGTTGGCACTAGTGAGGTTTAGGCCCGTCAAGATGGCAGCAGTGAGGTTAGCGATGCGTTGTTGTCGATGACAGCTGTCAAAAAGCACGTGGCTTTGTTTACAAATTCAAATTTCGCGCTAGTTAGGTTAAGTTGGCAGTACTGTCGCGCTAGTTAGGTTAAGTTGGCAGTACTGGAAGAGGCCACTGGCTGAGGTGGAGGTGGCCACTGGGAGGCGGAGGTGGCGGTATCGCCAGAACCATCCAATTATACTACTCATTACGTCATAGCCATTTATATATAAATGGGCCACCTCTCCAAATATATTCTTTTGCTAGTGGCCTTACGTCGCACGGACACAGATAGGTCTTATGACGACGATGGGATGGGGAAGGCCTGGGAGTTGGAAAGAAGCAGCCGTGGCCTTAATTGAGGTGCAGCCCAGGCATTCGCCTGGTGTGAAAATGGGAAACCATTGAAAACCATCTTCTGGGCTGCCGACTGTGGGATTCGAACCCACTATCTCCCGGATGCAAGCTCACAGCTGCACCGTCCTAACCGCACGTCCAACTCGCCCGGTAACTCTCCGCGTTCTAGAAAGTCGTGCCTACAAGACGAGACTATGTCCGAATCATGTGCGAACTTCGGACAAAGAAAAATTCCGCTGTTACGGAACTTATGCATTTTCAGTGAGTAGAACCTCGTCAAGGAGCTAGTAAATATTCTAGTCGACTCCAAGACTTACGAATCATAGTATAACCAATACTTTCGTGTTTGATATATGTAAGAACAGTTTCAAAGTGAATTTAATTGAAAAACTTTAACATTACGACCTTAGTAATAGAATATTAAAGCAAGTGTTCTAGTAGTTCACTTCAGACATTGTGGAGAATGCAGTCGTTATAAGTGATATGTTCAAGCGAATTGAACTTTGCTAACAGAAACTAATAATAATAATAATAATAATAATAATAATAATAATAATAATAATAATAATAATAATAATAATTGTTCTGAGGTATCTGTGGAACAGCAGATGTGAAAGAAGGTGCGGGCTGGAATGGGTCTAACTACAAGTCCGAAAAATGAATTAAAAATTTAAATAAAGGTTATATTTTCAATAGACAACAAAATTTAACAAATTTTTACATAGAATTTGAAAACATAACGAATACAACAAGTCAACAGATATCCAATAATCAGTTACAAGACCAGAAAAGCAAGGATTTAGAGACAAATTAATGATCTGGGCTTCAAGCCCCACCTTTTACAATCTCTGAGCTCTTAGCTCACGACCACAAATTACCAAAGGGCAGAAAACCCCTCATTATATGGAGCACTTGCTCACATCTAGTAATGTCAATCCTCCTAGAGGCACCTTTCAAAACACCATAAAGAGCTGACCGCTCTCAATCCTTCAAGCCTATTAGAGGCCACAACAACTTTTGCATTGCCTGCCTCTCAAGGCACACTTACAAATGAACAGGGGTACCTTGTACCCATTCTACTGGACCTTAAAATTGAAAAAAAGGTTAATTTAAACGGCCCTAAATACAAAAGGAATGGAGGCAAGAACTTGCACTCCTACATGAAACTAGTTAAAACCTAAGTGACGCTAGGCCAATTCAACAGGGGCTATTCCCACACTAGGGAGGTGACTCGTATAAGAAAATTTTAATATATAAGGAAAGAGAAGAAAATCGGTTATGAAAACGTAGTCACCTCAGATCAAAATGCAGGGGAGCTCGAGAGGGTAAGGCACTCTCTATCCCCGATTTACAGTTAAAGTAACATGAAAATTTTACATCGAAATGGTATAGGTTACATCAAAGACGGTTTCGTACCTTCCCCGAGGATTAAACTGCTGAGCTAGCAAGAAAGTAAAGATGTCCAACGGCCATTACTTTTTTGAAGGGCTGCTGACTGATTAAAGAGGCGCTTCCCGCCTCCTGCTATTCTTCCTTACACTAAGCTAGATGTTGTACGAGTGGCGGAGAGCCAGGAAAATCAGAAGTTTTTATACTCTCGGGGAAGATTCGAGACCTTTCATGAATGATTAAGACACACCCACAGTCGTTTATTGAGTAGCTTACAGTTACACCTCGACCTTGGTAAAGAAAGACGCCATTGGCTGAAAATTAATTACAGAAATTTACGGTTGGCTAATTTCAAAACTGGCGGAAAGAAAGATTAATATTGCCAACCCACAAATGAAAGAACAACATTTAGTAAAGAACAAACTTATGAATACAAAATATCTTCAAGAAAAGTTCCATCACTTAGCACCAGGGTGCATGATCATAGTTTTGGGTAGAGACATCTGTGAGAGAATGTCCACACTTCTTGATAACTGTAAACAAAAACAATTCGAAATTAACTCAGTGACATCTTCTGATAAACGGTTGAATTAATTCGGTTTTAAAGTTCAGAGTTTCAGCTGTAGAGGAGTACTTTAAGGCGGAAAATTCAAATGTGCGGCGTATAGGTGTACCAACCGGTACAATAATAATAAGTGCTTCTTGTAGAATGCAGTGATTACAGTGATATTTATCTCACAATTGATTTTGGTCGGGCCTGCAGACATTCAATTTCATTTTGTAGAACATTTAAGAATTGTTCTAAATTAAAGTTATTCCATAAGACATCATATATTCTGATGTGAATAGGAATAAACTGTGCACTTATTAGTGCAAGGGGAAGTGTTCATTTCCAGTTTCGTGGGAGGACACCACGCAGGAGAAGGAATTCGAACTTTGTATTTTTCGTGTGTGTGGAGACAACCACAATTTTTTCACACAAGTACAACTTATTTTATTAAATTCACATTCTGGTTCTAAGGCAGAGCTGATCCAATGATTAAAGATTACTTTACAATTACGAAGTGCTGTGGTTTACGTGAAATCATTCCATACTCAGGGGACTGTTAAATGTGGAAACTCGCTTAACTTAATCAGTGAGTGCTTACTGCACGCCGAGACCTTCGAGAATCGACGACGACCATTGCTACTTACGCCGGATCGTGATTCCATTGTTCGGTTGCTGAACACGAGGGATCGTGTTTCAATGGTTGGGTCGCCATTCAACAAGGAGTATCCATGGAGACAACTTCACTGTTACCAGCAACATTTGTAAGGTGCACCTTATGTGAATAAATTCACTATTTAAACATCTGAACTTATTGTAGTTAGGACCTCTCTCTGTACTCAGCCCCAGGTCAACACACAGTGTACCCTGGGTTTAAGAATTATTAAAGTCTCCGAAATAACTAGTCGTGGTTTATCGTTCAATAATTTCCCGTTAAAATATATTATACATCGTTTTTCGGTTATATCCTCCAGTCCATGAAAAGTTTGTACAAATTAATTATATTCATCATTATTGCTCTTGTTATTATAAATAAGTGATTACTACGATAGATATTTTATCCAGACTTAATGTACCAATATTTTGTGATGCTTGCTGGTGATGCTTGTTGTTTAATGGGCCCTAATATCTTGGTCATCGGCCCTAGCAATTGCTTGATTTATCTACATAATAATCAGAACACTTTAATTCATGAACTTTCTCAAAAACCATTTATATATATTCAATATCTTGTGATAATCGTGGTCTTCAGAAATACCTTTCCCTGGTAGTAATGCCATTTAATGTCAATCCATGTTATGAATAGTGTGAAAATATCGCTTAAAGGGTCGGCCGTCACCTTCTATTTTTTCAATGATGACAAGCCCCGTGTAGGAATTGTCGAACGGTCAATTATTTTTTACGCATCAGCCAATGGGAGGTTTAATTAATTGAAAAACAGTAGTGCTTTACCTATCCTCAAGCTCTCTAATGTTACCATCAGAGAAGCCATTGTTGGCAGAATGTAAGTAGATCTCCTAAACATCCTCATTCCCATATTCTACTGTATGTTGTACAATTCTATTTGTCCAGAAAACACACAATGTATTTCGATAGATTTCTGAAGTCGTGCAGCGTAATCGATACTACTACTACTACTACTACTACTACTACTACTACTACTACTAATACCGAGGGATATATTTCGATTGGAAAGTTGATCCTATCAGAAGTCATTGTTCGGAATTTGAATGGTCACTATCCTAAGTGTACCTTATCCCGTGCATACAATTACTCTCTCAAAGGAAATTTAAGAACAGCACAAGATTTCAAACGGAAGTGTAGCTTTCCACTCGATCAAAACGCATAATCACTTAACATTAACATACACTCACCATCGAACGAACGTGAAATCCCTATGCTAAAATTTTGTTAGGTTTGTAATCATGAAAGCTGGTAATTTTCTTAATTCACAAGGCTTAAATTATCCACTGCATTCCCACTTTTTTTGGCATAGGAACTATGCTGTAATGAACCTTGACATTCCATATACCAGGTCAGCTCTCTGTATTATCACATTTGTCAATGCTGCAACCAGAACTTGGACCTCGATTCAGTTCATGTAAAAGTTATGATAATTTTCTCAAGTTTTCCATCTACCGGGCGAGTTGGTCGTGTGGTCAGGGGCCCGAAGCTGTGAGCTTATATCCGGGAGATAGTGGGTTCGAACCCCGTTGTCGGCAGCCCTGAAGATGGTTTTCCGTGGTTTCCCATTTTCACACGAAACAAATGCTGAGGCTGTACCTTAAATAAGGCCACGGCCGTTCCTTCGCATTCTGAGGCCTTTCCTATCCCATCGTCGCCATAAGACCTATCTGTGTCGGTGCGACGTAAAGCAAATAGCAAAAAAAAAAAAAAAAAAAAAAGTTGTCCGTCTGTTAAATGAACAGCCCCCTGGCTGGTTACACGGTTTTAGAAATTGCAGAAATGGGTGTCGGCGCTAGAATGAGGCGTACTAGGCAAGACGAATAGTGAAGTAGTTCATCATGGTTTTCCACACTGGAAAAGAAAGCGCATTTTCAGTACAGCTGAGCAGATGTGTAGCACCCTTCATATAATTACGACGCAGAAGTCGTGCTATGATGTTTTCAACCATAACCACTCATAAAAGCAAAGCAAAGTCATTTCCGAAAAGTCCATGAAGGCCCTTGGAGGGGTGGAAGGTAAAGGCTTCCACCATTCGTAACCCCGGCACGTGATGTGGTAGAGTGGTTAGCTTTACGCCCGGCCGCCTTTGACCTGGTACTCAGTTTTGATGTAGGCTGAGTGAACCTCAGGGCCATATGCACCTCCGGAAGTGGAAATCTTGTTTCTTGAATTTTACGACTTCCGAACTGGTATTCGAACCCACGTCTTTCCGGGCGAACCGAGCACGCCCTTGCCGCCTCGACCAGGCAGCCCCTATAACCATTCATACTTCAGCAAATTCCTTACTGCCAAAGCTATAAATGAAACTCAGATTTTGGTGGAAACCACAATTACTTCTGGACTGTACTAAGAGACTAAGGGTATTTTTTCATCCACTAGAGAAATAAACAAGTGGACGTTTCAAGTTATATTGTCCTAGCAATCTAATCTCAATGCTGGGAAATAAAAGTTAGGATCTAGCACGCCATGCACCACAAGGAAATTGTGAGAAACTCAAAGATTACATTCGAAATTTACAGTCACGTTTAACATGAAAGTTTACCTGACTGTCTTGGAGTTTTTTGGGAATCCTATTCCTGTGATATGACTACATTTCCGTGCAACTAATCTGCGTGAATTTCAATTAAAAATTTGGTTTACTGACCACAGAAATTCAGGGAAGGGTATTCTACTTCTGGAGGGAAGCATATCCCTGAAATTAAATCAACCTAGCCTCGACATGACTTTCGAGCTAATTCGTCGAGCACAGTCCGGCTCTCTAGTTACGTGGTCAGCCTGCTGGTCTTTGATACAAAGGATTTTGGGTGCTGTTTCCAGCAGGGTTGAAGATTTGATCCTAATTCCTCTGGTTCGTGGCTTGGATATACCGGATGAGTCAGCCGCGCTTGATGTTTTATGCTGTTAGGCATCCCACCGAACGTCAGTGAGGTGATTGTCTCCTTTGCCGTATACCAATCTACAGTTGCCTTTAAAGCACTTACTGCAACATCACTACACAACATTTGCAAAAACATGTATGCGACAGGTATTTACACAATACATAAAACTGCCACATGGTTATGTAAAATGTACGTCCCAATTATAAGCTTTCGATATGTTATGAAATTATCGCTAAAAGCGATGGCATACTAGTAGAAAACGTGCGAGTTTTTGTGAAGCGGAACGTAGTTTTACACCAAGTAAGCTTTCTGATAAACTGGAGGCAACAATCACCGTGGTGTAGTGGTCTAACCATAGATGTATTGACGGATGTTGCAGTGATAGGTAGGTTTAAATCCCACGAGCGTTTACTATATTTATTCACATTTTAAACTTTGAGGATCAAATAAGAGGCCATTCATACCACATTCGACCAATAGCATGCATGTTGAATGTGTAGTGGCCTGATATTTGGTGTAGCCTAGCAGTCCTGGTCATTCCTTCGCTATGTATTCAACAGATTAGTATGTTGACATGCTCTTCATCTATGGTGAAGCAAGACAGAACGCACAAGTAGCACAACGCCTGTACCAGGAAAGATTTCCACAAAGACAACAACCAAATGCAAATACGTTTAAGAGGGTGGAGCGACGTTTGCGAATATCCTCGACACTTTCCCGAACACGTCCTCTGAGAGAGGCACCAGTTACGGCCGGTGAGACTGCTGAGATGGTTTTGGATACTATCCGGGGGAACCTTCACACGGGTACAAGGGCAGTACCACAAAAGGCCAACATCAGCCAGTAGTCTGCTGTAAGGATATTGAATTCCAGTTTTTCTCGTCCGTATCACCTGCAACTACGTCAAGAACTCCAGGGACGAGATTTCGAATCTCGTGTTGATTTCTGTACGGGGATATTGACGCAAGTGGCAAATGATCCAGCGTATGTATCTCACATTTTATTTTTGGACGAGGCACGATTTCATAATAATGGCTCTATGAATCGTCATCGTCATAATATGCACTACTGGAGTGTTGAAATTCCCCACTGGGTAAGGCAGGCAGCATTTCAGGCACAATAGGGAGTACACGTCTGGTGTGGTATACTGGGTGATCACCTAATTGTACCATATTTCTTTGAGCATCATTTGACGTGAGGCCTGTACCTACAGTTCCTTCAAGAACAACTACCATTGCTGCTAATGGATGTGCCCCTGGGTGAGCGTGTAACCTTGTGGTATCAACAGGACGGAGTTCCCCCTCACATGTAAGAATGTGTTCGCGATTACCTGACTGTCACACATCCCGGTCGATGGATAGGCCTGGCCTGCTAGATCGGCCGATTTGACGCAACTGGACTTCTTCCTATTTGAAGGATGTAGTGTACGCTCAGCAGCCGGATAATCCTGAAAACTTTCGAAATCTTATGTAGGAAGCATGTCAATCCGTAACACATACAATGCTATAAAGAACCCGAGTGGCAGTTCAACGGCGAGCTGAAACGTGCATTACTGAAGAAGGACATCTATTCGAACACTTACTGCGCTAACAGGCTGTTGCTCAGTCAAGGGGTTTCAAAACCCCTAATATTCTATCCTCGTTCAGCCCTGCTTATAAAACATCCACATAAGCAGCCCTAATGGCCTAGAACAGTGCCAAAATAAATAAACAAATACATTAATTAATTAATCAATCAATTAATTAACTTATTTATTAAACCACGGTCCTCCTCTGTGGTGTAGTGGTTAGTGTGATTACCTACTACCCCCTGAGCCCCGGGTTCGATTCCCGTCTCTGCCATGAAATTTGAAAATTGGTACCAGGGCTGGAACGGGGTCCACTCAGCCTCGGGAGGTCAGCTAAGTAGAGTTGGGTTCGATTTCCACCTCAGCCATCCTGGAAGTAGTTTTCGTAGTTTCCTACTTCTCCTCCAGGCAAATGCAGGGGTGGTACCTAACTTAAGGCCATGGCTGCTTCCTTCCCTCTTCCTTGTCTATCCCTTCCAATCTTCCCATCAAAACGCAAGGCCCTTCTTCAGCATAACAGGTGAGGCCGCCTGGGCGAGGCCTTGGTCACCCTCCCCAGTTGTATCCCCCGACCCAATGTCTCAAGCTCCAGGACACTGCCCTTGAGACGGTACAGGTGCGATCCCTCGCTGAGTCCGAGGGAAAAACCGACCCTGGAAGGTAAGCAGATTAAGAAGAGGAAGAATTGTAGAATGAGTGATTTATAAGCGACTAGCTCATGTTCCCGTGCTTCGCTACGGGATTCTCAGAAAGACTGACTTTGTGGTTTTCGTAACTGAAGTCAACATAGGTCATTACAAAAAAGTAAGTAAGAATGTAGCGATTAAAAGCAATACTATCATATAAAATACACGATCGAATGAAAAACTGCACATTTTCTCACTTTTAACGAAAGGTACTACGGTGCCGATGTAACAGTCCAAAGTTCCAGAGCTGGAATGACCAGCCCCAGACAGCCGTGAACACTTACCTGCCATTATTCCGTTAAAAATGCACACTTCTCATTCCAATCAGTGCCTCAGAGTAGGGATTGAATACCTCGAATGCTATGATGAACCAGTGTGTTACGTCGGAAAATGTATGGAACAGAGGAATGGCACGCTAAAGAAGAAAGTTACGTAACTTCCCAGCTACTTCTCGCCAATATTTAGACAGACTGTTACACTCGTACGACTGGGCGAGTTGGCCGTGTGGTTAGGGTCGCGCAGCTGTGAGCTTGCATACGGGAGATAGTGGATTCGAACCCCACAGTCGGCAGCCTTGAGGATGTTATTCCGGGGATTCCCATTTTCAGACCAGGCAAATGCTGGGGCTATACCTTAATTAAGGCCAAGGCCGCTTTCTTCACACACAAAGCCCTTTCCTATCCCATCGTCGCCGTAAGACCTAAATGTGTCGGTGCGACGTAAGACAAATTTTAAATTAATACTCGGTACGCAGCAGTAAACCTATCTATCGGAGATGAGTGGCAACAGAAGGAAAAGCATATCACAACAAACAATGGTCAATGTAATGTTATTGTTGATCAATTTTATAAGCTTTCTATATTGTAGGCCTTCACATTTAGTTTTCTTTCGACTCTGTGATCTTAGGGCGTCGCATAAAATTATTTATAGCGTAGACTCTAGTTCCTTATTCTCCGTCTTTACATACCGATATTCATTAAATTCTGTCTACCCATTTTCTTGTGACTCAGCGCTGATAAGGACTTAGTAACAAAAATCCTAATTCATGAATATCTCTCATCATAGCCGCGTAAATGATCGGAAATATAATAATAGCCTATATAACTTTAGTTATGAAACATTTATCGTTACGACCACTAATAACATAATTATTTCGGAATTAAATTTAAAGTCTACCCCTAAACTACCATTTCGTTCAGCGTGAATAAAATTATTTATGGCCTAGATTATAGCGATTTATTTCCCGACTTTGAATACCAATTTTCATTAAGATAGGACCACTACTAACATAAATATTTGAGAATTCCATTGTAGGCCTTCCCTTAAACTACCATTTTTCTCAGCGCTAATACAATTATTTATGGCCTAGAGTGTAGCGACTTATTCCTTGACTTCCCGTACCGATTTTCGTTACGATACGACCTTTAATAACAAATATTTGAGAATTAAATTCAGGTCTTCCCCTAAACTACCATTTCACTCAGCGTAAGTAAAATGGTCTAGATTATAGCGACTTATTCCCCGACTTTGTATACCGATTTTCATTAAGATATGACCACTAATAACATAAACATTTGAGAATGACATTTTTTGGCCTTCCCCTAAACTACCATTTCCGTCAGCTTGAGTAAACATTTGTATCGCCCGGATTGTAGTGACTTATTACGCAACTTTGTATACCGATTTTCATTAAATTCTCTTCAGCCGTTTTCTCGTGATGCGTGTACATACATACAGTCATACAGAGGTACCATCCTATTTAAATTTCTGAGCTATGTACAGACAAAACTCTTATTTTTTATATATAGATTGTGTCATGGTGTACGGCAAAGGAGATTAGACCATTAAGACACCAGTGTCGTTCGGTTGAATGCCTAACAGCATAAAACTTCAGGCGCGGCTGACTCACCCAGAATTTTCCGCCTTCAACATTAGAGTCAGTTCGAAAGACCTACACCAGACTTCTACGAAATTTTTATCTACTGTGCTATGTTTTGTTTAAATTGCAAACATGTCGTAAAATACTTGGGGTTCCTGAATGCTTGCTTAGTATCTTATTACAAAAGTTGCATTGGCTGAAACCTACTGACTTATTCGATACCTGCCCACAAACACTTGAAAATTCTTCCTATGCTGGACTTAAGCCCTTCTTCATCACTAGTAAAAATCCACCCTTCCTTCTTCTGTTTCCTTTACATTGATTTGTTCATTCTCCTCTTCCTTGCAAGGCTAACAGCAATTAGGTGCGCTGAACGAACACTAACATATGGTAGCTTGCTGATATTCTGTACACCTCTGTGAAGTACAAGTGAAATTGTCAGGCTTAGGGAACCCAGGTTTCTTCGCTGTGGCTTTTGGGCTCTCTACACGTGCACTCTTGATTTATGCACAGCTGCATGGTGCAAGCAAGTCTGAAAAGTAATTTTACACTGTCGAATTAGTATTCCACTTAATAGTTTAAGGTAAATGTGGATATGTAAAAGCAGTTATTGGCATTAAAATAAAGTATCATTACTGACATTCCAAGGTGACTTGAGTAACAGGCCAGAGATTGAACACATGGGAGTTCCAAGTAAAATATTTTCAGTATGTGCGATGCAATTGAAACTTCCTAGTGGAAGAACCACTAGTCAAGGTAGGAAGGAGGTGATCGGGGCTTTAAGTACGATAAAGTACGATAAAGGCCCACTATTTACTTGGTATGAAAATGGGGAGCCACGGAGAACCATCTTCAGGGCTGTCGTCAGTACGGTTCGATCCCGCTCTCTCTCGAATTAAAGCTCTCATTTGCAGCATAGCCAACTCGCTCTGTGTTAAGTGAATCACTGAGACAGATAAATGCACTTTATGTTTAGTAATATAGGATTAGTTATATATCGAGAGACCAGATTTGCGAATTTTTGTTCGAATAGATGACTGCAGCCTTTGAGGTAGTTACAAGGGAAGTAGTATAGATAATCGACTTATAAAAAGTTTTGCGATATTGCTGAGCATAGGTAATGTGTGTTGATACTAGAGTGTACGGAAACTGTTCTAAACTCATATCGGCTTCGACTGGTTAGCGAACATGGTGCGACTGTAGTACTGATGATGATGATGATGATGATGATGCTTGTTGTTTAAAGGGGCCTAACATCGAGGTCATCGGCCCCTAATGGTACGAAATGAAATAGCAAAAAGTTCAAATTAATCCACTGACCAAAATAAAATAAAAAATGTCATGAAGAATGAATTGATGTCCATGAACCAAACAAAAGCAAAAAACAAACAAACAAACAAACAAACAAACAAACAAAACAGTGGATCAGACTCAAAAGAAGATCAGAAATAAAGGTATTACTGACCAAGGGACCACTCATGATGATGCTTGATGTCTGAAGGGGTGCTAAATTCACGTCCACAGAATGGTACATGTCGCGAGCAAAGTAGAACCATGGCATTTGTCATTTTGGGGTACTGATCAAAAGTAGCGAACACTCAATGTGTTCCACATAAGATGGTACTACGCACAAGTATTGCACTTCGTACTGGGAACGCAGACCTATGGTGTTTCTCACACAATGGCGCCACTCATAGCCAACGCAAACCGGTAAGGTTCCTCACCTAGGTGTACTAGTCACGGGCGCCGGTATTCCCGTGGTGTTCCTCACATAGTGGGTACCAATCACAGGCAACGCTGACCCACTGTGCCGCTCATATAGCGGTACAACTCACAGGCTACGCCCAGACCCGAGGTGTTGCTCACATGGGTACGACGCACGGGTACTGGAAACCACCAGGCCAGGCTTTTTACTGCAACTAATCACAAACCTATGTCGTCTAAATTTAGTGGTACTACTCGCAAGTACAGGAAAAACCGTGGTGTTCCCCGCATGATGGTACGAATCAAAAGTAGCTTCATGGTCCTAATTCAATCATCCCTTGGTCGCACCTTTTAGTCGCCTCTTACGACAGGCAGGGGATACTGCGGGTGTATTCTACATGTACCCGCAGGGGGTGTGTGTTTGGTCCGCGAGAGGTATTTTATTTCCCTCAAGTCCGCCGGCAAGCCAGTTAGGACCCCCCAATCCGCCACCTGGGACGCGCCACTTGGGAGTATCACCTCTCCCCCTGCTACGCCTGCGTAGCAAGTTCGTGGACTGTAGTACTCAGCGGAATATTTCATAGCGGAGCGGCCATGCCCATGTGTAGCCTATGCCGTCACTTAGAAAACAACACTGCGTACCGAACGTATTAGACCTAGTGCGGAGGTTCATAATTAACATGGACGAATACGTACAGACATGATATACGTTTTTATTTCCAAATTATCGGAGCTATTTCATTATAAGAGACTAAAATGGTCCAGAAATGTTCCTTCCGGGATAAAATATGCATTTACTTGGTATTGGTTCGTAAGCGACAGTATTGAATTTGTCCATAGTTATGTCATAATCGCAACTCGTCACTCTAAGGTTGAATGCTGTAAGTGGGTGATCTATTCTTGTTCTGAATTATTTAAATATTTTACATTTTATACCCTCACAGTACTCTCATTGTGTTAACAAGCGTAGAAACTAGATTACTGACTTGCTAGTGTATAATAACTGAAAAAAACATACTTGTTTGCACTAATAATGATAATTAAAACAAAGAAAAACACCATACCATATGATAATGTTGTTGTTCGCGGTGGTGGTACGACTCTACAACAAACGAAGGAAACTAGAAGGGATATATTTCACACACACCGAAAGGACCGAACACAAACAGACTCAGCCGGATATTTCACGCTCGGTTATAGCATACAATAGTGCTTCACAGAAACGTTTGGCGGTTTGCCGATATCGCCGGGCGTCAGAATATCTCACTTAATCTGGCCCTCATACTTGGTTATGAGTTGATAATGCTGCACAACTGCAGACAAAAGGAAACAATAGCCCTGTTTCTCTAGGGCATACAGCATCAAATGTACGATTTTATGGGGCACAAATAATGGCTTCCTTGCAGAAATATCCTGGAGGTAAAATAATCACCCTTTTGTATTTGCATTAGACCACTACCGAGGAAAAGTGAATATTGACATTCTGTGAGTCAGAGCGTGGAATGTTACAAGTCTTGGAAATGGAGAATTTGAAAATATCGTTGATGTAAGTTAGGCACGTACAATGGCAGGAGCAAGATTTCTTGTCTTGTGACTTCACAATAGCAAATGTGAATTTATAAAGAAGAAACAGCTGTGATAGTTTAATACTGAATACGAAGATTTAGCTACGGATAAGTAACTAAGACCGGCATAATGAATCGATTGTTATTAAAACCGACATCAAGCCATTGTCTATCGAAATATGCCAACCAAATCAGTAGGTGATTAGAAAAAGGTTATTATGATGATTGTTGTTTTAAGGGGCCTTATATTTATGTCATTATCCCTAGATGTTATAGGATATTAATATGTAATTCTGTAAGGAGACTGTAATACAGTGGAGAGCCTCCACGGCTCAGGAGGCAGCTTGCCGACCTCTCGCCACTAGATTCGATGGTTCAGATCCCAGTCACTCCATGAAAGAATTATGCTTTACAAAGTGGAGGTGGGACAGATTTTTCCGGACACTACGTTTTTCCACGTCATCTTTCATTCCAGAAACACTCACCAATGTCATTTCTTTTTATCTGTCAATCATTAATCATGGCCCCAGTTGAGTGCAACGAGCTTCGGCAAGTGGCACAATTCCTATCCTCGCCGCTAGATGAGCCGTTCAAATGACTGAAAACAGGCATTTTCATATCACTGTATTACAATGGAATTTCAGCAAGTAAATGGGACAGTATCAGGAAAACGTGGGTGAGAGAAGGGAAAGCTCTTGTAGTACATCGGAAGCCTCGGAATTATACACAGATAAGTAATTGGACCTTGCAAATTGCCGGTTCAGAAACCACTAATATTCTCTATGTACGATATACAGGGCATTTTAGCTCGTTCCGTGTGTCAGGAGAACACGCACGGAAGGCGATAGAGTGGCCGTGTGACTCATTCGCCGAGAGATATATTACTTCATGATCGGTAAGACGATCTAATCCAGTACGGTAGCGATAACCATTGCTTCACAGCAATAGTTTAGTTCAACATCTGTGGTATTGGTAGCGTGTTCAGTATGTTCGCTTTAAAATAGCGTAGGTTCTGTAGGAATACTAATCGTGTGTTTAACGAGTGTATACAGTAGAACAGAGTTTATTCATTGTGTTACGCTATGCGAAGCATTCTTCTTACACAGAATGCCTTTTTCGATCCATTCTCAAATTTCCTGGCATTATCCCTCCCCATAGGAGTACGGTACGTAAATTAGTAAAGAATTTTCGCACCAGCGGGTCCATTCTTAACAGGAAATCACGGAGGAGACGGACCGTTTTAACAGAGGAAATGCTCGAAGAAATTCGAGCTCTCTTGGAAAGAACTCCAGCAAAATCACTGTCCCGCCGTACAAGCTAATGTGTCATTTCATTCTGACCACAAAGCAACAAAACTGTTAAAAGCAAAACCATACAAACCCATCCGTTTAAAATATTTAAGAGGACCTAACAGTTTCGATAGTGTTCGGTATTGTGACTGGTTGCATCAGTCAGTTCACGATGGGCATATTGAACCAGAACTTTTATTTTATAGTGAAGAAGCATGGCTACACTTAAGTGGCTATGTAAATAGTCAAAACAATCGCTGCTCGTGTTCAGAAGATCCCCACCAGCTGCATGTCTGTCCACTTCTTGGTGTAAAGATAAGAGTTTGTTAAGCAATAAGTGCTCGCAGATTTATAGGGCCTATATTTTTTCGTGAATCAATAAATGCTGATCGATATATAGACCTCATTCTCAGACCATTCTTTCAAGAGCTGACGGAAGAAGAAAGGAGTAATGGTTACTTATGCAAGATAATGCGACGGCACATACTGCTGATCGTTCTACGGAGGTAATACGGGAAGTTTTCGAAGATCGTGCGGTTAATTATCTCCCTAGATCTCCTGATTTAAATTACTGTGATATTATCTATGGGGATACTGAAGGGAAAAGTGCAAATAAATATCCCTCACAAAAGAGAACATTACACAAATTATTTCGAACATCACACGGGCTGAGATTCGCCGAGGGTCTGCAAACTTATTTACGAGGTGTGAGGCGTTTTTTACAGCTGAGGGACAACATTTTGAACATCAAATGAAATACCAGGTAGGTTTTAGACTAATGTTTTCACTAGAAATGGATTTCTGTAAGTATGAATTGCCGTAAGTAATGGGGGAGGAAAAG
This sequence comes from Anabrus simplex, assembly GCF_040414725.1. Classification (NCBI taxonomy): domain Eukaryota; kingdom Metazoa; phylum Arthropoda; class Insecta; order Orthoptera; family Tettigoniidae; genus Anabrus; species Anabrus simplex. The sequence goes on from NC_090266.1 coordinate 476,985,250, forward strand.
CGCGCTTTATACCGGCTAGCGACGGAGTGTCATTGCGTCAGCCGTGCCGTGATCTGAGTGGTGTTGCGTAGCGAGCCAAAAAAGACCCTGTATATATATGCACACAAGTATGGGACATAAGGCACCAGAATATATCAATTTAAACTCGTAGTGGTGAGACTGACAGAGTTTGATAAAAACCACTTACGATTTTAATGTAGGCTCCAAGGGATCAATACACTGCCGGAGAAAAATTAGTACGCCCTCTTACAGTTTTCCAATTTACTCAAGATTTATTGTTGAAATAGTACATATGGAGTACATGACATTATTACATTTACAGGTCAATAGCTTAAGCGGTACTGAGTTACCAAGTGTTGATCCATGCTAAAACACCCATATTAGTACGTGGTGTATCCTCCACTAGCGGCACTGCAGGCGCTGATTCTAGCATCCATTCGATCATACAGATGGCGAATACTGTCTTGAGATATAATATTCCACGCCTATTCGACCTGTTCACGTAGTTCTGAAAGAGCTGTGGGTTGACGAGCCGCACATGTTATTTGTCGTCCCGTCATATCCCACACGTGCTCGATGGGAGACAAGTCCGGAGATCATGCTGGCCAGGTAAGTGGCTGCACGTCTTGCAGAGCACGTTGGGCTTCACGGGCTGTGTGTGGGCCAGCACTATCCTGTTGGAATAACACATCACCTTCCTGTTGCGAGAATGGCAAAAGAACGGCACTTACAACATTCTGCACGTACCGAGCGCTGGTCAATGTTCCCTCCACAAATACCAAAGCTGAACAAGAGTTGTAGCTTATTGCACCCCAGACGATAAGGCCTGGGGTGGAGCCACTGTGTCTTGGACTAATGCGCTCTACGAGACAGCGCTCGCCAGGTGTACGTCGTAAGCACAAACGACCATCACTTGAGTGCAGGTAGAATTTGCTTTCATCGCTGAAGACTACGGCCTGCCATTCAATTTTCCAAGTGATCCTCTGACGACAGCAGTCGAGCCGTGCACGTCGATACCGTGACGTGGGTGGAAGACTGGCTAGAAGTGCGCGTGCCCGTAGCCAGACTTCTGGTAAGCGGTTGGCAACAGTTCGTGTTAACACTTCTGGTCTCACAAACGCTTTTATCTGTGCTGTGGTAGCTGTACGATCTGTCACTGCTGCCCTTACAATACAACGATCTTGGCAGACGTCTGTGCGGCGTGGACATCCAGATTCTCGTCTACGGGTGTGAAAATGTTCACGTGACCATTGCATCGTTGCACAACTGACGCAGCACGACCAACTTGTGTGACAATTCTCCGAAAGGAACGCCCAGTACTCGGAAGGCCACAATTTGATCCCTGACAAACTCGCTCATTTGGCTGTACGAAGCTCGTGTGCATCTCCGTGGCATGTTGCCTGTTTGCTTCACGCGTTTACATCACACTGAGTCTTATGGGTGCAAATATTCCTTTCTAAAGGGTACACACAGATGGCGCTCTGGCAGCTGTGTCACTACGCTATCTGTTAGTGGACGACGTTGAAACCATTATCAGTACATCTACTATCCCCCAGGTGGCATCTCTGGTCATCGGAACAAAATCGATGTCGTCCTTCCAGGTGCACTACTTTTTCTACGGCAGTGTATTTGCGAGCCGACCATATATGGCGAATAAGAAATTTTGAGAAATAAAAATATTATATAAAATACAGCTATTATAAGAAATCTCTTCACAACTGCATTTCTGACTTCAGATTTAATGATTTTATACTGGATACAAGTCATCAAGCTTTGCAGTAGACGAACATCAGTAGACGAATAAGTTTTTTTTTTTTTTTTGCTATTTGCTTTACGTCGCACCGACACGGATAGGTCGTATGGCGACGATGGGATGGGAAAGGCCTAGGAAGTGGAAGGAAGCGGCCGTGGCCTTAATTAAGGTACAGCTCCGGCATTTGCCTGGTGTGAAAATGGGAAACCACGGAAAACCATCTTCAGGGCTGCCGACAGTGGGGCTACGAATAAGTTCGAATGGTGTCTTAAAAAGTAGGAAATTCTGTATCACAATATGAAGATAGAGCTGGAATTCAAGCGGACAAATTGGATCAAATGTTTGTTTATAGGAAGGGGAGTTAGGGACTGGAATAACATACCAATGAAGATGTTCAATTCATTTCCAATTTCTTCGTAATATTTTAAGGAAAGGCTAGGAAAACAACAAATAGGTAATCTGCCGCCTGTACGACTGCCATAAATGCAAATCATTAGTGATTGATTGATTGATTGATTGATTGATTGATTGATTGATTGATTGATTGATTGATTGATTGATTGATTGATTGATTGATTGATTGATTGATTGATTGATTGATTGATTGATTGATTGATTGATTGATTGATAGCATCATTTTCAGTTAATTTTTAATTCACTTTTGTCATTTTCCCCTTAGTCTTGTCTACTTGTATAGTTAGAAACTAATTGTTAGTGACTGAAAGCACATATGGGAAGATATAATTATTTCCTTCCAGTATTGCTGAAGCTTAGATTTCATCAAATAATTTTCCAAAAATAACGATGAAAAAGCTGGGGAGGAAACCACATTTTGAATAGCCACTTCCAGAGCCCAAATACAAGTCCTCGGTCTCCAAATGGTTTAGCAGCTTCCAAGTATAATAATAATACATTCGTGTGGCTATTTCCAGCAGAGTGCAGCCCTTGTAAGGCAGACCCTCCGATGAGGGTGGGCGGCATCTGCCATGTGTAGGTAACTGCGTGTTATTGTGGTGGAGGATAGTGTTATATGTGGTGTGTGAGTTGCAGGGATGTTGGGGACAGCACAAACACCCAGCCCCCGGGCCATTGGAATTAACCAATGAAGGCTAAAACACCGACCCGGCTGGGAATCGAACCCGGGACCCTCTGAACCGAAGGCCAGTACGCTGACCATTCAGCCAACGAGTCGGACGGCTTCCAAGTCAAATTGTGTAACACGATTTAACACTTCGTCTACCGGGCGGGTAATGGATCTTGAAAACTGTAGTGTCAATAGAAGAGTCCTTTTCTCACACCTGTGTATACTCATGAAACTAACGTACTTCTGTATCCTTTCTAACATTAAGGAAAAATCAGGGCTTTTTCATCTGCTCTCCTGTGTTGTTGTAGTACCTAAGCAAGAAATATATCTCTACCCTAAACAAATTTAGTGAGTGAATTACCCGAAGTTTACGAAAACGGTCATATAACAAATTTATACAGAGCTTATCCTCACTTTCGAAAGATCGGAATGAGTGCACAGTGAAACTTCTTCCGTTCTTCCTCTTATAGAACAGGTTTTCCCATACCTGTGAGGTTGCGGGTGCAAACTATGCCGCATAGGTTGATTTGAGCTTGTTATAAGTCAGGATGTCCTTCCTGACTCCAACCTATGTGGAGGGATTTTGATCACTATTACGTCCTAATACCCGAGCTGGAAGAATTAATCAGACGCGATTAAAATCCCTGACCCGACCGGGAATTGGATCCGGGCCCTCTGAACAGAAACCTTAACGTTGACCACCCAGAAAATGAGTTAGACCCGTTCTGCTTTTGTTGTAAAGTGGGAAATTATTTATTTACTTACAGGTATGTGGTAACCCGAATCAGATGCACTGTACCTTCATTTTTGTCGAATCTAAATCTTTTAGTAAATAGGAATTACCTGTGATGCCAGGAATACACATTGCTGAACAAATGAGAACCAACTTCCAATAATTGAGATTCCATTCTATTTGCAGCGTGTAGTTACACAAATTTTCTGTCCATACATTATCTATAATATAAATGTGGTCAACGATATCCGAGCCCAATCAAGCGCTACCCAGAATATCGAGGACCGGTGAACGTAGAAGACAAGATATTCGGAAATGACAGACAGTCACGTTTAAAAACGTTTACTCGTCAATTCCAAGAAAGATATTCTTTCCATTCTGCTTCCATTCTCAGTTAATATTTATGCACGCCCTGCTATAATGCAGAACAACTTCAGGAGATTAGATACTAGCAATTCGGATATCAACAAGATTTAGGCATATCAAAGCTAATTAACAGATATTTTTAGAATAACTGTTTCTGAAATGGTGCCCTCGTCCATCACCAAGTAATTCAGTAAGGACTACTAGGTAGAGAACAGTATTTTATGATTTCATTCTGTGCGGAATTCTGATATTTCCTCGGCAGTAACATAAATCGACAGAGACAAATTCGAATATGAAATCCAGATCGTCATGTGGTCAATTCTTTCTGAAAACATAAAAGTGTTAGCAACAGGATACCCGTGATTTTTTATTTCAATTTTTATCGACGTTAGTAGAAGATTTGGGATTTCTACGCGGGGACGAAACACGTATCTTTCGAACTCTTCTTCCACCGAATGGACGCTTACAGCTCCACGAATTACTTCACTTAGTAGGTACTGGTGACCTTCATTTTTGGAACTCGAGACGGGTAACCAAGGAGTAGCAACATTTGCCTTGCAACATATGCAGCCATCTCCATATATGTGTGGAGCATGTAATTTAACATGCCTGAGGGCATGTTCGCACCGAAGTTTGCTGAGTAAGGAGGATGACCTTGCTTGCATTACTGTCGTTTGAAGCAATGTGGTTCATCAAAAGGTGAAGGAGCCCTTGCTTAGGAAGTGCAAAGGCCAGATAATCGGAGATATAAAAGGATGATGGAACGGTTGAGGTAAAAAATAGTTTTGAGCTGAAGTTCACTATACAACTTGAATCGACGGTCAGAATCCTGGCTAAAAATTTAAAAAGTGCATTTAAAGTAATCCAGAGATACTGGATCAGTTCTTATATTTGGAAGAAATTCTTGCTTGTGATCACTACAGACAGTCAGCAGACAGTATATATTTACTGTGAAACGAGAAAAGCGCTTTTATCATAATATATAATAAACCCACATCCTGTTTCCAGTCATTCGATCGGGTCAGCAATGGAATGAATGAAGTCCCCATCCAGTGGCGAGGATAGGAATTGTGCCGGCTGCCGAACCCTGCCGCACTCCTCTGAGGCAATCATTAATGAATGACAGATGAAATAAAATGATATTGGAGAGTGTGGCTGGAATGAAACATGACAGGGGAAACCGGAGGACCCGGAGAAAAACCTGACCCGCCTACGCTTTGTCCAACAAAAATCTCACATGGAGTGACTGGGATTTGAACCACGATACTCAGCGGAGAGAGGCCGGTGCGCTGCCGCCTGAGACACAGAGGTTATGTACGTTTATCATATATAATATATATATAAATGGCGTATGGCTTTTAGTGCCGGGAGTGTCCGAGGACAAGTTCGGCTCGCCAGATGCAGGTATTTCGAATTGACGCCTGCGCGTCGTGGTGAGGATGAAATGATGATGAAGACGACACATACACCCAGCCCCCGTGTCAGCGAAATTAACCAATTATGGTTAAAATTCACGACCCTGCCGGGGATCGAACCCGGGACTCCTGTGGCCAAAAGCCAGCACATTAACCATAGAGCCGGACATAATATATATATATATATATTTCAGGCACAAATCATTTAAAAACACACGTTTGTAAATTGAATTAACGTGCTTCTCGTCATCCATTGCCCGCCAATGCAAAGCAAACCGTGACTAGCATGTGTGCCTTCATGTGTGCCAAAGATTTCCGACCAATCAGCACTGTTGCCAGAGAAGGCTTAAAATCATTAGGGCAAGATGAATTAATATTAGCCACCATTTTGGCAAAGCAGATATTGTTGATGTGTTAGCACATCCTTCCATCCTTATTAGGAACACTCAAGATAAGGCAGGTGAAATACGAAGTGAAGTAATGCCTCTCATTACTTCTGCCAGGCACGCGGACCGGTCCCGAGAAAACTCGTGTTTGCCTAGCCGAGCGTTGCGGACCGGTCCCGAGTTATCTCGTGTTAGCAGCAGACCCAGCAGACTGAACTTTAGTGCTATCTTTTGAGATATACGGGAACTATTTGGAGGTCAAGGGTGATAGAACTCTGTTACGTATGGTTCTACACAATCGATAGTCGCATTTGTTTTCGAGTATTCTTCATATCGTAGATTTTCTTTGCATTTCTTGACAACATGTTTACAAAGTTCGAAGAGCCATGCAAGATGGCAGCGCCTATTATAGCGATCGCACGTGTTTACACAAAGATGAAATTATTCGCGAATTATGTGCTGATACAGGCTCCGAATATTAAGCGATGCTGAGTATTTAGAGTTCAACGATGAAATATCTTCTAACGGAAATGTTTCAAGTGATGATGAGGCAAGGTGTGGAACGCACGTAGCGCGGAACGAGTCGTATATTTGTGTTACGGGTGTAAATATTCTAAATATTGTAAATAATGCAGTGTTTTCTGACGACTGGGTTATGGACAACAGTGAATCTAGGTTAGAGGATTTTGAAGGTGCTCCTGGTATAAAGGTATGGCCTAATGAATCAGGAAACATAGGACAAGTAGCAGGACTTATGTTTGGTGAGGAATTTTTTCAATATGTAGCTGAAAAGACAAACTTACACTATGAGCAGAAATCACATTCTCATAACTTATCCCCTAAAACACTCAAGTGGACTAATGTCACTAGCAGGGAAATTAAAAATTTAATCCTCTGTGTATATTGATACGGCAAGTGAAGAATTCATGTCTGAAAGATTACTGGCCAACCGATCCCCTAATAAAAAGACCAATATTTCCGAAAACTGTGAGCCGAAATAGATTTCAAGAAATACCCTGCATTTCAACAACTATTCAGGAAGGCCAATAGAAAAATATACAATAGTCCTTCAAAAGCTATTGAAGTTCTGACAGTGTATTTGTATGCATGCACTCCAGCTTAGAGGTAGTTAGAAAGTGGCCGGGAACAGGGCGGTGCATGGGGCGAACGGCACCCGGTCCGCAATGTGTTAGGAACACTCAAGATAAGGCAGGTGAAATATGAAGTGAAGAAATGCCTCTCATTACTTCTGCCAGGCACGAAAAAATATTGCTCGGCTACTGCAGATATGAGTACTGAATAGTAATACCAGATCAATTTCCTGACCCTGACTACGCAGCGTACAGACAGAGGTGAAACTTGCTCAGCAATGTGCTGTTTACTATAAAATGACCAGATACAAAGAAAACAAGTAAATATAGAGCGTGATTCAGCCGCCCCTTCCAATGTAGTTTTATGCAACCCACAATATTCTTTCTATCCTGAACACATCGACCTTGTTGGTATGCTCAGACAACAAAACCGGATACCCTGGTATTTACAGCCTCGCCATGATAGGACGCCGTAATGTTATACTCGTATTAAACACTGGAAGACATGCGTGTGCCTTCTAGATCATATGAATCTGACACGCCGTCGAAACACTAAATTGATACCGTGACCGCAGTAAACCTAATACTTGCTGTAAGCTGCCCATTGTGCCGTACGGCACTGTAGTATCGTTGGCAAAAGCGTGGCGGAGCGGGCTTGCTTGTCAGGTAGGTGGTTTGAGTCAGGGCGAAGGTAACACACTTTTAAAAATTGTTTAATACGTACCGCGCGCAATGTAAGTTCAATACCCACTTTCATGTTAATTGTGTGTGAATGAATGTCTTTGTGGCTCTAAGAAGGGCCAATTATTTAGCAGACCGGACACATACAGACCAGAAATAATAGGAACACAAGTGCCCCGGCAATGTTTTATCGCAGCAAACACTCGATGTGATGACCGTTTTGGTTTATGCACATTCGTGCCTGGTGTCCAATAGATCGAATAGATCTTTTGCGCGCTGAAGGATTCCAGGTGTAATTGCTCGGCAGGCGTCCGTGATGAGTTTCCGGTGCTGGTCGGGGTTTTTCGGCACTTGAGTGTAAACGACGTTCTTCCAATATCCCCACGGCTATAAAAACCGGTGATCCGGCGGGAAATGAAACAGGGCCTCCTCATCCAATCCAATTCCCTGGCACTTCCTCGTGCAGATGGTTACGAACGGGCAAAGTCGAACGTGGTGGAAGTCCATCCTGTTGCAAGCACACCGTCAAAACATCGTGCAAGGGCACATCCTCCAGCAGCAGTGGGAGATACTGACGCAGAAAGTGCAGGTAGTGTGGGCCCGTCCAATGGCCCCCAAAGTAAGAAGATACATGCAGGCGGTCTCCCAAGTTTTCACACCAAACATTCACTCCCCGTGGTAATTGATGGGCCAGCTGTCGCACCCAGTGACGATTGTCCGGACTCCAACAGTGCATGTTGTGGCGATTGAAGTTCCCATTATTGTGGAAGCGCGATTGGTCCCAGAACAATATATGCGATACTAATGCTTCACCATTGTCCAGCCTGCCTAATAGCCACCAACATAACTCCATTCGAGCTTCTAAATTCCGCCCATGGAGCTCTTGATGTAGCTCAAGTTGGTATGGGAGAAATTTATGTTCATACAGTATTCGCCAGACGGACGGCTGTCTGGTATTCACCTGTCGCGCAGTCGCCCTTATACTGGTGTGTGGATAATTACGAGCTGCCTCCAGAACGGCCTCTTCTGTTTCACCTGATGTAACGGTCCTATCGCGGACTGGTGGCTGGTTGGAAATCACACCTGTTGTCCTTAGGCGTCTTTTATCAAGGCGGAATGTCGTAGCAGCCGGGTGTTGGCCTGTCGGGATATCGTTCTTGGTACAGACATAGTGCATCGGACGCGTTTTCTCTACCTTCACCATAAATGAGGAGCAGGTCAACATATTCCTCTGTGGAAAACATGCTGAATGACAGCAGAGGTTTGAATGTGGCAAACGTGGGCCTGTGTTTACATATTCAAACATCATACAGATGCAAAAGTATTTGAACAATGCAAGATTCGAACCGCCGCTGGCACATTCCGTCGATTGCTAGGCGAACGCCTAACCACATCCGCTACGCTACACTCCTGCTAACGACGAGTGTGCCATCTGTTTCGGTGTTTAAGACATTCATTACTTCACTGTTACCTAGCTTCATGCATTGATTCCCTCTTCGTTACATCCGATCACGAGGCACGACACATTGACATAGTTATATGTTAAAATGAGTTGCTACATGATTTCAAGTTGTCTTGTTTTGCGAACGGATGATATAACATTTCGCTACGGTTCAGAATCGTGTGCAAAATGTGCTCACTGAACGTTAGTGCCATACAGTACCCCTGCAGGGGAATAGCACCCCTATAACCAGGTGCACGTTAGATCGGCTGCAGCAAACGATATTCGAAAGAGTTACTAAATCACACTGTACATTTGGGGAAATTGACGAAAGGATATCCGAGTTAAACATTACTCTGTGTAATTATAAAGGCATGCTTTTAATAACCGACAAGTGTTCAAACCCATGGAAAGCATTCGAAGGTCATAGACGAGAGCATAAGGACATAACTTGCACACGTTTTTTAATTAAATTAGGTATATTGTAGAAAATGCCCCAGTATCTGCAAACGCAATAAACGTCGCAAAGACTGTGGTTAAAAAAGCGGTCCTGCTGCCCAGTTTCAATCAACGGTACAGCAAGAAGGAATTAAGAGGTGGAATTTTCTCTATACGATATTACAGACTTTTTTAAGCAGTACGATAACATTGATTTATTTATTTAGTTTTATTTATTTATTTATTTATTTATTTATTTATTTATTTATTTATTTATTTATTTATTATTTACCCTGTCATATGCTTTCTCTAGATTTACGAAACATAAACACAACTGCCTATTCCTCTCGTAGCATTTTTCAATTACCTGGTGTATACTGAAACTCTGATCATGACAGCCTCTCTGTGGTCTGAAACCACACTGGTTTTCATCCAACTTCCCCTCAATGACTGATCGCACCCTCCGTTCCAAGATACCAGTGAATACTTTGCCTGGTATACTAATCAATGAGATACCTCGATAGTTGTTGCAATCCTTCCTGTTCCCCTGCTTATAGATAGGTGCAATTACTGCTTTTGTCCAATCTGAAGGTACCTTACTGCACCCAATTAATTGAGCCTAATTACATCATATCAACATATTGCTACTGATATTGATAATGTAATTTTTCCACACAGTTGAGAATATGTTCTCACACTCTGGCAGGAAGCAGAAAAATCACAATAGATGTTTAAGCCGGCCAGAGAACTTCGGAGCACGGTTTGTTTTGGTGCAATAAAGCAATTATCTTCACACAAAGAGGGAGAGGACGCGTTGGTACTTTGAAATTGAGGTCAAGGAGTGGTAGTTTTCCATCTGAAGACAAGAAAGAGCTTCCAACCACCCCCACGAAAGTGAACTAGGAACAGTCCAATGTTACCCGCTTGAAACCGGTCAACCAATCAGGGAGCTGAATTTGTATTATTCAAATGTAGCGCTTCCTCATATTTATTTTCGTCATAGAATCGGACAATAATTGTATACTTGTTTATCAGAGTGACACTTTAGGTTGGGGATCATAGTGAGTGTGTATGCTAAATCCTGTTAATATGCAGTAAATATTAAGTTAGCAGAAGTTATGTCTGGGAACGAGAGTACCTGAAGTTCGCGCCGGAACCGTACGACAGCCGGCGGTGCGACAAAAGAAATATTCCCACCCACGCCACCTATACTGTGCATAATTGTATGATTAATTCGGTGATCACAGGGTAGTGATGGAACCACCAGCAGTTTAAGTATAAATTTAGATGATAAGGACGGTCCGCATCGAGCTGCGTGTATTAAAGGACGCTCTTGAAATTCTGAAAATATCAGTCCGCCAGAAATCGAAGCAGGTCTCTGCCGCCAAGAGGAAGGGACACTTGTTCACCAAGGATCGTACAGACCAGACGTGTCAGCGAATTTCTCTCTTTTGAACATTGGGCGACATTTGTGAAATGTAAACTTTAAGGCAACTTAGCCGAGCATTCAAAGACACCGTCTTGTATTAGAACGAGTAATTGCGGTCAGAGTTATAGAGATATTCTAATTGAGTGATAAGCCAATTAGTCACTAATTTTATTTGCCATATATTACTTTGTAACATTTTGAGAGTAATGGGTAAACAAAGGAACTTCTTTCGTACAAGAATAGGCTGTACGGGAAATGTTACTAGCAGGAGCCATTAAGAAATAACAGTAGTGGTAGAGTCAATGGATGGATTATTCCACAGGTCATTGACAACTAGTAGGACAACAAACTTGCTGCAGAGGGATTATCGCCGGCCGCAGTCCAGTGTGTAAATAACTTTCACTGAGGGAGCGAGGGCCACACTCACACAATCGTCTCGCAGGAATGTCCAGAGAAGCGGGCGTGGTGTTAAAAAAAAATAAAAGTGAATCTTTTATATGTGTTTTCAGTCAGTGTATATAATTATTAGTATTTAAGCCGCTGAAGTTGCAAGAAAAGTGTCGTGTGCCCAAGGAAATTGATACCATGGAGGTATACATCAATTTTGTGAAGATGTGCCTTATGTATTGCAACATGTTCTAACTTCAACCAGATGGATGCCCCTGTGGGGTGAAGCTTAATGGCAGAATGTGAGTAACAAAAATCTCATGTAATCTTTCACTGATTGTACTATTTCCTTAGGCGTTACGCGAGCTGCTAAGTAGATGTTTAGGTATTGTAATTTCATATTTTTGGTGTAGCACAGAGGAGAGGTAAAAATGCTGATTTATGCACGTAGTTTGTGTTTAATTTCAATTATCTTTTTCTTATTATTATTATTAATTTTTTTGTCGATGTTATTGTCGGATTGGACCGAATTAGTTTAAATGCTTAGGCCTACATTTGAACTAGATTTGAGGTCAATATTATGCTTATTGGCAGTGGCAGAGTATGATATTTGATTCGCTAGTCACCAGACGGAAGTTTTCTTTGACAGTAAAGTAGACTCATTTTTTTGTTATGGTTATTTTGCAACCATCTTAATTAGTTGATTCTAAATTTCTCCTGAATGCTGATTACATGGACAGGAGGAATATGATTTGCTTAGTTAACTGTTCAGATTTGATTTGGAGAATGTAATTGAATTTTATTGTAGTCTGATAGAGGCATTAATTTGGGAAGTGATCATTGGAAGATTAATCGTGGTGAATCTAGGCCCACGCGTCAAAATATGCTATGTCATTAGGCCCAGACGACAGTATATGTGTGTTAAGATAATTATGTGATGATGGATAAGCCACTACGGGCAATTATCTCAGTATGTGAGAAATGAGGGAATGATAATGAGGCGATGAGCCGGATAAATATAATGGTCAGCCGAGGAGCTGAGAGTTAGTAGTCAAGCCATTGAGCTTAATACACGGAGCGATATGCAAGCTCTGACAGCTTGATATCACAATGTGCATATATGTGCCGGCAATGTGAAGCCGAGGTATGAAAATGAGCGGGAGGACCAGATGCCCCGTGAAGTGAAAATGCATTTGTAATATCTATTATCACGACGAATTAATAAATGTGGCGACATGGCATAGCATATTGTACTAGATAAGTATAGGTAAAGATAGCAGGTTAAGTCTGCAATAGTACTCATGAGGATAGTTAAATCCCATTTTATATGCCAACATCGCATTATAATAAGTGTTTTGAACTTTGGTTTTAAATAGGAGTTTGTGAACCTCATTTTTCGTAATGTTGTTGTGAGTTGATTTTGAGTTGATTTAATTTTAATTACTCCTTGTTTTTTTTTTGTAGTGAATAGAGTAGGGGAGCCATGAAACTGATAATTGGACATGGTGAATCAATATTCTTAACCAGAGAGTTGAAATTGCAGGACTCTGGGCAAGATAACATGTTTATCGGTGACGATGCAATCTACATCATATTATGTTAAATTCATTTACGATTATGAGTGCGTGCATGAATAAGCAGCGGTATAGGAAATGTAAATATCACGTGGACTCGTACGTTGATCATCTCTCAACCCTGACGAGTATATTTTATTGATGTGTAAGTTAGATTATTCTCTGTGACTACAAGGTAATATTATTAGTTTACGTAATTTTAAGTCCATTAGTGTGATAGGTGATTTGTTCACTCATTTGTAAATAGTACGGCAGTTCGTGTAACGTAAGTACAGGATGTGTTAGGTTCGTGTTATTACGTCACGGAACACGACACAACAGATTTGTAGGACTTACTGAACGAATGTTTGTCGTAAATTAAATTGTATTTTATTAGGAAGCGATGTAATTGATTTTGATGATTAATTGCCATAAGTTGGTTCTGACAGTAATACTGGCCTTGATGCATAAATTTGCATATTTTTGAGTGTGTTAAAAGATGAGGTTTTATCTTTTTAAAGTTCAGTAAGATCCAGGGTTTAGAAATTAAATTTGCAGAGTTCATAAGTATGATTACGTCACGCTGCACAGCGGTTTATTTGTGTTACATCTATCCTCAGGTTTTCAATGAGTGTATTTAATGTTAAATAATGGACATAGCGTTTGGAGATTGTACTCCTAGGAATGTTGGAATGTTCTAGATTACATGTAAGCTTAACTATAATGCATTACACGTTAGTAGAGTTCTTGTTTATGACACTATGATATCTATCGTAAACACACCATATTATATCGATCTAGTTGAATCAGTAAATGACATTTTATTGGGATATTATTGTTAAACGCACTATTTTGGTGTACTTGAGGTTGCATTTTGGTCAACGACTCACTTCACTTATATTTGTTGACAATTTTATTTGGGTCATTTTTAATTAATTATTCTATTAATCAATTAATTTATTGATCACATTCAGATTAGTCATGATTAATTGCAGGTATTCTTATATTGCATCTTCAACGGTGACACTAAACTTGATTGAGCTTTGGTTCAAGCCTGGTGCATACTTACTAAATTCTTGCTTTGTCAATAAAGTTTATTTATTACATAATCAGTCCGTGTCATGGTGGTTATTTTAGACTATTTACTGGTAATCCTTAGTTAGGCAAACCCTATGCACCAACCCACAGGCGACCTGGAACTGAGCACACCCGAGAAAGAATCTCTACGATGCGGTAAGTATATTTTTTCTAGCAGCCGGAGACAGCATATATCAAGAGGAACCGCAGCTCTACCGACAAAAGGGTGCATGGGGATGTATGAGTCTTTTTAAAAATGGCGCCCAACGTGGGGCTCGATTATCGCCTTATGATGGTAAGAATGGTTAGGTCGTGACAGACGGACAATTTAGAACATTCCAAGGGTAAATAAGTAGTTATAAACGCTGTGCAGTTGTGTGACTGTATAATGGTAGTCATGTGATAAAGTAACGTTGTTTATCCCATTGTAAGGATAAGTAAGGAAATGTTGTGTTGTGTTGTAAATAGCTATTAAGTTTCGCCCTAGTGAAAGGGGGGTCCAGTATTTTATATATTTGTTTACGATGGTGGTAACTGATGAGCAGTGGGAACAGCTAATCACGGGCATTAATATGCTAAATGGTAAAGTGGACGCGGTCCAGAGTGAAATGAAGGCGGATCAGAACACACTCACGGAGAACTTAAATAAATCATTGGAAGACACACAGAACACTTTGACTCTGAATTTAAATAAACAATTGGAGGACACACAGAACACTTTAACCCAGAACTTGAGTGAACAGTTAGATGTTATTCAGACAGAGTTTTCACGTAACCAGGAGGAGCTGCGTAAGGAACTGTCAGAAAATCAGGAAAAGCTACTGGAACAGTGTGATAAAAATAGGAAAGAAACCAAGCAGGAGCTTAGTAATTTGGCTCATGCACATAAACAACTTATCAAACAGCTAGGGGATGTAACGTTGTCACTAAGTAGCAAAATAGATGACACTAAGAAACAGGTCGAGGAACAGTGTAAAAAAATGGCCGAACACATTCTTATGGTCCAAGACCAAATGAATGTATTAGAGGCAGACACGCAAAAGAGTCTGACCTCAATAGCTAACGAAGTTCACGAAGGGCTAGAGAAGTTCGACCAAGGATTAAGAGTTATGGAGGAGGCTAGGATCGCGAACAAGGAAGACGTGACTAAACAACTCGTAGGAATGAGAGAGGAAATTACAGCTTGGCAGACTGAAATGGCCAGTACCATTGATAAGGAGCTTAAAATTGGTGACGAGTTAATGCGTGACGAAGTACGAGAGGTTGTCAATGGTGAAATCAATAACCTGCAAACTCAGACGGAAAATCTGGCAACATTGGTTAAGTTTATGTCAGAAGAGCAGGCTATTCTAAAGGCTGGTATGAGGAAGGACGGGACGGCATTTCAACAACCAGCACCTGTTGTTACACCTCAGGTAACAGAAAGGATTAGTGTCGACCCGAGCACTCAGCCAGTTCGTAAAGAGAATGTTCAAACAATTGTAGCGCACTCAAACCTCGTCAATATATTAAAATTGAGCGACGAGCAACCACGGAAGTTTAACGGTACTAATTCCGTGACCCCTAAAATGTTCCTTAGAGATCTGAAGGCTTATTTTCAGGAAATGCAGATTCCGGAGGAAAAGAAATTAAGAATAACTGAGAAATATTTAGAGTCAAGTCCTAAGACATGGTTCATAGGCTTTCGCACTTCATTTAGTACATTTGAAGATTTTGAGAGGGCATTTCTCAATCGTTTTTGGAACTTAGGGACACAGCAGAGTTTACGGTTAGAACTTTACTCCAAAAAGTATACGAGCACTCAGCCTACGCAATTTAGTAGGTACTTCCTAGATCAGTTGGTTAAATTGCAGGAGCTAGACAATCCTCCATCTCAGAGTGAGCTTGTCCAAGTGCTCATTAAGCAACTTCCAGTCGAGGTTCAGAGGATGTTAATTACCTCGAAAGTTCAAACCCCGGAGGACGCAGAAGAGATTTTACGCCAGTTAGACGCCACAACCAGTGTAAATTCACCTAGGCCAACACGGAACCTCGAGCATAAAGTGTTTGTAGTCGAAAACGTGGAAACCAATAGTCACCAGGACAGGATTAGCCCGAATACAGGAGCAATACCACGCAGGAAGCCCGATAATAGGGAACAGCTTAACAATGCAGAATTCCGTAACGAGAGGCCAGTGCGGAATAATTATGAATATAATAGGAGTTACCCTAGACAAGACCTCAGACGTGACAGGAATAGGTACGAATATCGGAACCGTGACCGTCCTTACCAAAGGTATAATCAACGCGGAAGGTGGTACGGTAGAAATCAACAGCAACAATCGTACAGATATCGTAACAGAGAACCGGATCATCGTGACAGGGAGAATAAACGGTATGTCCAAGATTTGAACTCAGAACGTCAAGAAAGGGAACGTTGGAGAGAGGCCATTAATCAAACGGACCTCAATCCGGACATAGTAGGCGCAGAAAGTATCGAGTATCAGAGAACGCGCAACCAAGCTGACCGCAGGCAGCAGTCTTTGAACCCGGAAGCCCAGCCATACTCACAGAATGGCCACGGGCAGCAAAAAAAAAAAACGCCAATGTAATATCAATGTCTCCATCCGACCGGAGCGAGCTTGTGCTAATGGCCGACAACTCGAGTGATTGGGTTGTAGCGCAGGTGGATTCCTGGGTCGTGCAGCCACAAGATCTTTTGGAAGATCCTATAATAAGAGAGGCCAAACAGATACCGAAATTGCCGGTCATAAACGTTAGGTTGTATGGCACAAATATTAGAGCTCTCACAGACACAGGAGCGTCGATAAGTATTATATCCAGAGCACTGTATGAAGATATAAAAGAACGTCACAAACTTCCAGAGATTCCTGTATCTTCTGTCAAAATAAGAGGGATTATTCCGGATAAAACGACAGTATGCAAATCCCAAACATTGTTGGAAATGCAAATCGGAAACTCTATTTTTACGCACCCATTTGTGATTATGTCGAAGGTTAACCACAACCTAATTTTAGGAGCTGACTTTTTGAGGGCCACTAATGCGGTGATTGACCTGGCCAACAACCAAGTCAAATTCCGAAAACCGGAAGGGGATGATCATGTTTGTCTAGACCCCGAAATAAATTGTAAAACGGATGTGAGTGTGAATAACCAGGAAGAACCCATTAACGAGGATATTGCGCAAATTTTAGACAATGAGAGCATATTTGCCAATATTTTCAGTGCTGAAATGGACGAGGAAATTGAGAGTTTAATATCAAGCAAGGTGGCCGAATTTAACGGAACCAAAGAGCAAAAGGATAAGCTACGAGCTCTATTGGTGTAGTATAAGACTGTTTTTGACTCGAAGGTTGGTCTGATCCCTAATTTCAAGTACGCATTAAATGTCACAGATTGGCGTCCATATAAATGTAAGCCATATCCTATTCCAGAAAAGCATTACGCGGAGGTGAAACGCGTCATTAAGGAAATGGAAGAGAACGGAATTATATCAAAAAGGGTCACCCCTTTTCTAAATAATTTAGTGATTGTAGTCAAAACAGACGGATCGCTCCGCATTTGTGTTGATGCGAGAATGCTCAATTCAGAAATGCTTTACAGGAGCTCGAAATTAAGCATGTCATGAGCTCAATTCGTAATCCTCAAAGTAATCCTTCGGAAAGAATAATGAAGGTCATCTCTAAATTTTGTAGAATTTACATACCGAATCAACACAGTAAATGGGTTCAATTGCTACCAGTCATCATGGACTGTATAAACCATACTATCCACGAAGCTACGGGATTTATACCCTCAGTCACCCATTTAAATGAATACCCTATTCGACCGTGGACAGCAATTATTAATTGCCCAGCGGATCCTAGGCCAGCTCCTGACGTATGTGTAAGGAGGGTTGCCGAACACTTGCAGCAACAGGCGCAACGTCGACAGAGAAGATTAAGAGGGAAGAGATTCCATCGCCCACTTAGGGTAGGTGAGTACGTTCTTTTACGTCGTCCAGTCTCATCTGCACCGGAGGCGAAATTTTATGCTAAATTCGCACCATTATATGTGGGACCGTATAGAATAACCGAGTCACTTCACAATAACGCATACAGGATAGTCAGCCTAGATGGTCAAGAGGAGATGACTTTTAATGCCCGAAGCTTAAAGTTGTATCGACCACCACCCGGAGGAATTCCACAAGTGAACCTGGTAGAATATTCACAGAGTGAAGAAGAGGAGGACTCATCTACGGAAGAGGAGATGACGGCTGACGAAGATTGGTCCATGGCAGAGGATGATGACGATATTTCTGCAGTGGAGGAAGAAGAAGAAGAAGATGAAGATGATGACCAATTCAACCTGAGCTGTGATGAGGAAGAAATATCACCGAATGACGGAGACCTACCAATCACGAAATCCGTAGAGAAGCGAGAAGAAGATGGACGTGATGATTGCCCAGAATGTCTGCAAGAGGCCACGGAGCTGAGAGAAATCATGGAGACAATTATCGCCGAGTTACAGGAGGAACGTAGACAACTAGAAGAAGAAAATTTGCGACTACGAAGAGAATTTACTAACTAAGCGAGGTACAGAGTTGAGGCTCAATTATGGTTGCAGTTTTGTAACCAAGTTGAGATTGAATGACATAAGATCTAGAAATCTTCCTCATATTCTTTCGGAACATTTCTATTTTTAGTAAGGGAGGAGTTGCACCCAATTAATTGAGCCTAATTACATCATATCAACATATTGCTACTGATATTGATAATGTAATTTTTCCACACAGTTGAGAATATGTTCTCACACTCTGGCAGGAAGCAGAAAAATCACAATAGATGTTTAAGCCGGCCAGAGAACTTCGGAGCACGGTTTGTTTTGGTGCAATAAAGCAATTATCTTCACACAAAGAGGGAGAGGACGCGTTGGTACTTTGAAATTGAGGTCAAGGAGTGGTAGTTTTCCATCTGAAGACAAGAAAGAGCTTCCAACCACCCCCACGAAAGTGAACTAGGAACAGTCCAATGTTACCCGCTTGAAACCGGTCAACCAATCAGGGAGCTGAATTTGTATTATTCAAATGTAGCGCTTCCTCATATTTATTTTCGTCATAGAATCGGACAATAATTGTATACTTGTTTATCAGAGTGACACTTTAGGTTGGGGATCATAGTGAGTGTGTATGCTAAATCCTGTTAATATGCAGTAAATATTAAGTTAGCAGAAGTTATGTCTGGGAACGAGAGTACCTGAAGTTCGCGCCGGAACCGTACGACAGCCGGCGGTGCGACAAAAGAAATATTCCCACCCACGCCACCTATACTGTGCATAATTGTATGATTAATTCGGTGATCACAGGGTAGTGATGGAACCACCAGCAGTTTAAGTATAAATTTAGATGATAAGGACGGTCCGCATCGAGCTGCGTGTATTAAAGGACGCTCTTGAAATTCTGAAAATATCAGTCCGCCAGAAATCGAAGCAGGTCTCTGCCGCCAAGAGGAAGGGACACTTGTTCACCAAGGATCGTACAGACCAGACGTGTCAGCGAATTTCTCTCTTTTGAACATTGGGCGACATTTGTGAAATGTAAACTTTAAGGCAACTTAGCCGAGCATTCAAAGACACCGTCTTGTATTAGAACGAGTAATTGCGGTCAGAGTTATAGAGATATTCTAATTGAGTGATAAGCCAATTAGTCACTAATTTTATTTGCCATATATTACTTTGTAACATTTTGAGAGTAATGGGTAAACAAAGGAACTTCTTTCGTACAAGAATAGGCTGTACGGGAAATGTTACTAGCAGGAGCCATTAAGAAATAACAGTAGTGGTAGAGTCAATGGATGGATTATTCCACAGGTCATTGACAACTAGTAGGACAACAAACTTGCTGCAGAGGGATTATCGCCGGCCGCAGTCCAGTGTGTAAATAACTTTCACTGAGGGAGCGAGGGCCACACTCACACAATCGTCTCGCAGGAATGTCCAGAGAAGCGGGCGTGGTGTTAAAAAAAAATAAAAGTGAATCTTTTATATGTGTTTTCAGTCAGTGTATATAATTATTAGTATTTAAGCCGCTGAAGTTGCAAGAAAAGTGTCGTGTGCCCAAGGAAATTGATACCATGGAGGTATACATCAATTT
Source organism: Anabrus simplex (assembly GCF_040414725.1). Taxonomy (NCBI): domain Eukaryota; kingdom Metazoa; phylum Arthropoda; class Insecta; order Orthoptera; family Tettigoniidae; genus Anabrus; species Anabrus simplex. The sequence continues at coordinate 477,005,214 of NC_090266.1, forward strand.
TGTGAAGATGTGCCTTATGTATTGCAACATGTTCTAACTTCAACCAGATGGATGCCCCTGTGGGGTGAAGCTTAATGGCAGAATGTGAGTAACAAAAATCTCATGTAATCTTTCACTGATTGTACTATTTCCTTAGGCGTTACGCGAGCTGCTAAGTAGATGTTTAGGTATTGTAATTTCATATTTTTGGTGTAGCACAGAGGAGAGGTAAAAATGCTGATTTATGCACGTAGTTTGTGTTTAATTTCAATTATCTTTTTCTTATTATTATTATTAATTTTTTTGTCGATGTTATTGTCGGATTGGACCGAATTAGTTTAAATGCTTAGGCCTACATTTGAACTAGATTTGAGGTCAATATTATGCTTATTGGCAGTGGCAGAGTATGATATTTGATTCGCTAGTCACCAGACGGAAGTTTTCTTTGACAGTAAAGTAGACTCATTTTTTTGTTATGGTTATTTTGCAACCATCTTAATTAGTTGATTCTAAATTTCTCCTGAATGCTGATTACATGGACAGGAGGAATATGATTTGCTTAGTTAACTGTTCAGATTTGATTTGGAGAATGTAATTGAATTTTATTGTAGTCTGATAGAGGCATTAATTTGGGAAGTGATCATTGGAAGATTAATCGTGGTGAATCTAGGCCCACGCGTCAAAATATGCTATGTCATTAGGCCCAGACGACAGTATATGTGTGTTAAGATAATTATGTGATGATGGATAAGCCACTACGGGCAATTATCTCAGTATGTGAGAAATGAGGGAATGATAATGAGGCGATGAGCCGGATAAATATAATGGTCAGCCGAGGAGCTGAGAGTTAGTAGTCAAGCCATTGAGCTTAATACACGGAGCGATATGCAAGCTCTGACAGCTTGATATCACAATGTGCATATATGTGCCGGCAATGTGAAGCCGAGGTATGAAAATGAGCGGGAGGACCAGATGCCCCGTGAAGTGAAAATGCATTTGTAATATCTATTATCACGACGAATTAATAAATGTGGCGACATGGCATAGCATATTGTACTAGATAAGTATAGGTAAAGATAGCAGGTTAAGTCTGCAATAGTACTCATGAGGATAGTTAAATCCCATTTTATATGCCAACATCGCATTATAATAAGTGTTTTGAACTTTGGTTTTAAATAGGAGTTTGTGAACCTCATTTTTCGTAATGTTGTTGTGAGTTGATTTTGAGTTGATTTAATTTTAATTACTCCTTGTTTTTTTTTGTAGTGAATAGAGTAGGGGAGCCATGAAACTGATAATTGGACATGGTGAATCAATATTCTTAACCAGAGAGTTGAAATTGCAGGACTCTGGGCAAGATAACATGTTTATCGGTGACGATGCAATCTACATCATATTATGTTAAATTCATTTACGATTATGAGTGCGTGCATGAATAAGCAGCGGTATAGGAAATGTAAATATCACGTGGACTCGTACGTTGATCATCTCTCAACCCTGACGAGTATATTTTATTGATGTGTAAGTTAGATTATTCTCTGTGACTACAAGGTAATATTATTAGTTTACGTAATTTTAAGTCCATTAGTGTGATAGGTGATTTGTTCACTCATTTGTAAATAGTACGGCAGTTCGTGTAACGTAAGTACAGGATGTGTTAGGTTCGTGTTATTACGTCACGGAACACGACACAACAGATTTGTAGGACTTACTGAACGAATGTTTGTCGTAAATTAAATTGTATTTTATTAGGAAGCGATGTAATTGATTTTGATGATTAATTGCCATAAGTTGGTTCTGACAGTAATACTGGCCTTGATGCATAAATTTGCATATTTTTGAGTGTGTTAAAAGATGAGGTTTTATCTTTTTAAAGTTCAGTAAGATCCAGGGTTTAGAAATTAAATTTGCAGAGTTCATAAGTATGATTACGTCACGCTGCACAGCGGTTTATTTGTGTTACATCTATCCTCAGGTTTTCAATGAGTGTATTTAATGTTAAATAATGGACATAGAGTTTGGAGATTGTACTCCTAGGAATGTTGGAATGTTCTAGATTACATGTAAGCTTAACTATAATGCATTACACGTTAGTAGAGTTCTTGTTTATGACACTATGATATCTATCGTAAACACACCATATTATATCGATCTAGTTGAATCAGTAAATGACATTTTATTGGGATATTATTGTTAAACGCACTATTTTGGTGTACTTGAGGTTGCATTTTGGTCAACGACTCACTTCACTTATATTTGTTGACAATTTTATTTGGGTCATTTTTAATTAATTATTCTATTAATCAATTAATTTATTGATCACATTCAGATTAGTCATGATTAATTGCAGGTATTCTTATATTGCATCTTCAACGGTGACACTAAACTTGATTGAGCTTTGGTTCAAGCCTGGTGCATACTTACTAAATTCTTGCTTTGTCAATAAAGTTTATTTATTACATAATCAGTCCGTGTCATGGTGGTTATTTTAGACTATTTACTGGTAATCCTTAGTTAGGCAAACCCTATGCACCAACCCACAGGCGACCTGGAACTGAGCACACCCGAGAAAGAATCTCTACGATGCGGTAAGTATATTTTTTCTAGCAGCCGGAGACAGCATATATCAAGAGGAACCGCAGCTCTACCGACAAAAGGGTGCATTACCAACACTCCACGCTAATTTTACTACTCTATGAAGCCATTTCATCCCTGATCAGGTCTAATTTCATCTATTCCTGCTGCCTTATGACAATGGAGTTTATCCTTTCCACTTCCTCAAGCATAGCTTCACCAACATCATTTTCCTCCTCCCCATGAGCTTGGATGTTTGCAACACCACCAGGATGATTTCCTTTTATATTGACAAGGTGTTAAAAATATTCCCTCCACCTCTCCAGTGATTACCTGGGATCTATTATAAGTTCACCTGAATTACTCATAACACTGTTCATTTCCTTTTTCCCTCCCTTCCTAAGATTCTTTATTACTGTCCAGAGAAGTTTCCCTGCTGCTTGACGTAGCCTTTCCACGTTATTACCAAAATCTTCCCATGACTTCTTTTTGGATTCAACGACTACTTGTTTCGCTCTGCTTCTTTCATCTATGTACAAATATCTGTCTGCCTCGGCCCTTGTTTGGAGCAATTTCTGAGAGGCCTTCTTTTTACGTTTACAGACTGCTCTCACTTCACCATTCCACCAAGATGTTCGCCTTTTCCCATCTTTACACACAGTTGTTCCTAGGCATTCCTTTGCTGTTTCTACTACAGTATCCCTGTATGCCACCCATTCACTTTCTATGTTCTGAACCTGCTTACTGTCTGCTGTTCGAAACTTCTCACTAATCATATCCATGTACTTCTGTCTAATTTCCTCGTCCCGGAGATTTTCTACCCTTATTCATCTCTAGACAGATTTCACTCTCTCTACCCTAGGCGTAGAGATACTTAGTTCACTACATATAAGATAGTGGTCTGTATCATCGAAAAATCTGCGAAAAGCTCGTACATTCCTAACAGATTTCCTGAATTCAAAGTCTGTTAAGATATAGTCTATTATGGATCTGGTACCCCTAGCCTCCCATGTGTAGCTGTGAATAGCCTTATGCTTGAAGAATATATTCGTAAAAGCTAAACCCGTACTAGCACAGATGTCCAGCAAACGCTTCCCATTCCCATTAGCTCCCATATTATCGCCACATTTACCAATTACCCTTTCGAATCCTTCAGTTCTATTCCCAACTCTCGCATTGAAATCGCCCATTAGCACTATTCTATCCTTGCTGTTGACCCTGACCACGATGTCACTCAATGCTTCACAAAACTTGTCAATTTCATCCTCATCTGCACCCTCACATGGTGAATACACGGACACAATTCTTGTCCTAATTCCTCCAACTGACAAATCTACCCACATCATTCGCTCATTTACGTGCCTAAAAGAAACTATGTTGTATGCAATGGTATTCCTGATAAACAGCCCTACCCCAGACGCTGCCCTTCCCTTTCTAACACCCGTTAAGTACACTTTATAATCTCCTATCTCTTCCTCGATATCTCCCCTTACCGGAATATCACTTACTCCTAGCACATCCAGATGCATCTTCTTTGCTGACTCAGCCAGATCTACCTTCTTTCTTCCATAAGCCCCATTAATATTGATAACTCCCCATCGAATTCCATTTCGTTCGCCAAGTTGTTTCCAAGGAGTCCCTCGCCTGTCAAAATGGAGTGGGACTCGATTACTCCCATAGGTCCGAGATTTGTGGGTTACTGTAGTCACGTCTTAGTTCGTGAACCATGGGCAACGGCTGAGTGGCCTAGTAAGTGATCCTGAGAGTCGGGATACCAGTTGCTATGGAATGGGAGTGGCATCTCGGACATATTCTGATTCATGGCCCTCCTTGTGCTCAGGCGGCTAGGACTAACAAATCACCGGTGGCCCATAACCCGTTAGAGGAGAAATCCTCACTTGGACTATGTGCAAGTAGGGTAGCATCCTGCTTCATGAATTTACCGAGCTGAGAATAATAATAATAATAATAATAATAATAATAATAATGTATTATTTGTTTCACATATCCCACTAGTTTATTGGTTTTAGGAGACGCCGAATTGTGGACATTGTATCCCATAAGAGTTCGTCTTACGTGCCGGTAAATCCTTCGACACCTTGCAGGTGAATTGAAGCACCTTCAAACATCACGGAGCTGAGCTGGACTCAGAAAGTCAGCGTTCTACTCCCTGGGCCACTCAGCCATGAGCAAGCAATTAATTCCACATATGTCCGAAGTTGATAGGAGGATGTCTGGGAATAGGGCACTGTCAAGGTATACGACGAAAGCCATTACGGTCCAGCATCGAATCTGCCTTACATTTCCATTGTGATGGATGGTTCAGCGATCATGACTATGTGCATAAGTGTTCGATAACATATTCTGCATCTAATGAGTACCAATAATTGACATTCCATTATCTGACCTATTGATTACACTGACCTAGTTGGACATATAGCGATGCATGATCCCATATTAAACTAATTGGAGATAAAATGGCTCTTTTCACGTTTGTACGGAGTGTAATTACAAAACTTGATGGCTTCATCATTTCATGAATGAGCAATCGCTTGTCACAGTGTTATATTTTAGCACTATACAGGCTGAATCACCTAAAACGTGCACCCCAAATATTTCTGAAGTGGAAGGTACTATTGATGAGCTGTTTCCCTAGAAATGAAACGTAACCGAGGGCTGATAATTGTACCCCATACGTAGATTGTAATAATCATTAGAATTTGTATTTATTTTGAAACGTTCCATTTTTCAAATGGAACAATACCTATTGACATAAACAAAACAAAAATAAAATAAATTAGAATGTAAATGGTTGTTCTTTTCAGGATTCTAGTACAAATATTTTACGAGCTATTGTAGTTTGAAAATTGTAAATGCCGTTAGTTGTCTTCTCCACGTGTCAGCACTAACTTGAGAAATAAGTGAATAAACAAATTATTTCGTTTTGGCAAAGAAAGAGAATTGGTCTTCAAAGGTTGTGTTCAAAATGGCTACCACCCGCTTCAGTACAAGATTCCAGTCTGCCACGTAGAGATCGGTGCATACGTTCTAGCATTTCATCCGAAACTTCAGCGCCATCTGGTGTAGTCGGCATGTGCTTGTGAATAGTGAGTGTCGTTTAGCTTTCCCAGAGAAAAGATCTTAATGGGTCAAATCTGGCGAACGGGGTTGTCAAGGTACAAGTCACCTTTATCCATTCTTACGATTTGGAAGACAAGCTGTAGTACGCCGTTCACTACGCCCTGGACAGCCATCATGCTCTTACCACATGTTCTTCCTAGTATGCAGTTGAAAGTCTTGGAACATCTGTAGAAGTTGGTCTTTTAGGAGGTTTACATAATTTTTAGAATCTAGAGTTCGTTATACGAAAAGTAGGCCTATTAGCTGATGGTTCACTATTCCACATCACCCAGTTAAACTCCATGGATTACGATGTTCCACCTGACGATGCCAATCGGAATTGTTTACTGATCAACAGTGCATGCCCCGGAGGTTTACTTGGCCATGATTGGTAAATGTTGCTTCATCACTAAACAAGATATATGATAAATCAGGTGTATTTTGTCGTAATACGAAAGTTATCACAATTCTCACAATCGTATCCATGCAGCTATTGATGGAGAAGGCGTAGTACACTAGCCTGAAACATGACATTTCCTAACTAACGTGTGCATCTACAGCAACAGCAGCTAGACCATTAATTTTACCCTGTACGTCAGTCACTTGTGTTTTCCTGTTACGTCCAGTTTGGTTGAAGTGTTTCACAAATAGTTGTCGAGATGGGTAACGTCTAATGGCATATCGTTCAGAGCACAGAGAAAACGAACGAAGAGCAATTTTCCTACACCATTAACATGTAGGCTTTGGTAAATACCTCCATCACGCCCCACTTCTTGAACTGTCACAAAATAAAGGAAAAGGATGTTGCAATGCTATCAGTGTATTGTAAAAAACAGAAAACATAAGAACATTATAGCCTCGTAATTATGCACTTGAATGGATCACACAACAGAGAGTATTTACAATTTTCAAACTACGACAGCTCGTGAACTACTTGTACTAGAATTCTGGAAAAACACCATTGGCATTCTAATTTACTATAGTTTAATTTTGGTTCTGTCAATAGACATCGTTACATTTTAATAACACGCATTATATTAATTTTTATAATCCATGTGTGGGCTTCAATTATGGGTCCTTAGTTACAGCCCATTTCTCTAAAAAAAGCACATCCACAGCTCCTTACATCTCAGAAATATTTCGCCTGTAATTTTTAGACGATTCCCCCTGTATTTGCAGAAATGATCACTTCCAACAATGCTGAATATAGTTACGTGTTCAAAGTCTTTTCAACTTCTGTCGATCTGAAGATAGATCAGAGTGTCCCAATTTTGTCATCCAAAGAAGTGTGTTATCACGTCGAGAAATCCATTGGCTAGAGTCTGCAATATTTCAGCACGGTGTAATATCAGTCGGTAGGATGTGACACAGTTCTGTTGTGCTGGTCGCATGTGTCTACAGTCGGAGGATCGAACCTCGCCAAATTAACTAATATTCCGAGTGCTTATACCTGAGTCGGAAGATTGAATGGCTCATGAACCCTGTATGCTCCACGTACTCCTCTCTATGGCGTAATATTTTAAAAGTGATCGCTTTTAATTAAGGTCGTTATTATTTTTGCAGGCCCCACAACCCAGAAATAGTGATCCGGCCCCTTGACTGCAGTGCCGGGTAGGTCAGGGATTCTTATCTAGATCTGAGGGAAGGTTCGTTGTCCACTTAGCCTACGTGAGAATAACTGAGGAGCTATCTGACGATGAGATATCGACCCCGGTTTAGAAAGTCGAGAGTAACGCACTGGAGGATTTGTCACGCTGACTACGCCTCACCTCATAATCTGCAAGATTTTTGCCTGAGCAGTGGTCGCTTGGTAGGTGAGAACCCATCAGGGCTGTTGCACTGTTGCTTGTTTTTTATTCTTGTTATAGTAAATGAATACAATCATTAAGATTTGATGCATCTAACATACAGTATTTCCTCCATGTAAGGTTGTTGCCAGGCAAGGCAACCGTCCGTAAAACTCGGGCTAATCCATGTTCGTGGCCACCCCAGATCATTGGGAAAATTACAAGGAAGTAGACGAAGAAGCAATTAATACATCAATTTCAAGAAGAAGGTCCCTTGCATACTTTTGGCAATCGATGAAATCTGTTGATTAATCCCGCCTTTTGGCCATGATCATTAAGACGTTGAAGTCCAAGCGGTCTGACAACGAGGTTAACCGGTTCGGCCCCGTTGGTCGAAAAATTTTCACCATCAGAATGTTGGCCGGCAGGGTAGGGGAAGTGGAGGTATACAATTTCCAATCACTAGATTGCGTGCCAAAGGCCTGGATTAAATTCCAAACATCTCCGCAGTCCTTATATGGAGTGAGGACGAATGATGCTGTTGATGGTGACTCGTCCGTCGGATGGAGACGTTAAGCCTTGAGCAGAACCCTTGGTCCTATTCGACAGGAGTAGACTGTGCGCCAGCACCGGGTTTCACCCTAACCCTTCCTACTATCATATATCACGTGATTGATTTCATCTCATTAACTTCTCTGATGAGGTTGACGTCAGTAACGGCATCCGGTCATGAAAACCCGCCACGACAGATTCATTTCAACTCATAACCCAACCCCGCAGCGAAGGGAAACAAACAAACAAACAAACAAACAAACAAGCAAACAAAGGATGAAGTCTGTTGAATGAAACCGTTTAAAAATATACGCAGGCAAACAAAAAGTTGAAAATATTGATGACTAAGAAGAATGTTTCCATAAAGGGTACATTTTTGGTATTTGTTTACTTTCATAAGTATTGGTTAGCCTATTTGTGGCCTTCTATACTGCTAAGATCATTCGTGTGTTCGGTACTTTTTCGCTCTGCTTAATGTATCATATTATTATTATTATTATTATTATTATTATTATTATTATTATTATTATTATTATTATTATTATTATTATTATTATTATTATTATTATTATTATTATTATTATTATTATATTCACACATTCTAGCTCATTTATGCCATCTGTAACAATGACTTGGCTGCTAATTTTCCACCCGGATGGCTGAAGTTTTAATCCCCATGATTCCTCCAAAGATGAAATTCTCTTATGAAATAAAATGTGGCTTCATTAAGAACATCCAACAGTAAATCTAAACTGAAGAAGACCGGGTGGAGTGGGTTGTTGGTAGATCACTGGCTTACTAATCCCAGTCGGCTCAGTCCATTTGTATTTGAAGATACTGAAATAAGCTCTAGCCTCATGTCAGTATATTTACTGGTAGGTAAAGGACCTCCTACGGGGCATAATGTCTGGAACGTCAGTGTCTTCGAACACAGTACAAGTAGTTAATAGGACAAATAGATAATGATTTTTATGCCCAAAACGAGTCAATTTGGCTCCAGCAGCCACATAAAGATACCAAGGATGAGGTGACAAAAATTCTGAAGTCTTTCCTGACAGAGACTAAGAAAAAAATCTCAAACTTTTCAATTCCCTTCTACCACTGATCATCAACTGCCTTCATCTATTTATGCACGATTGTAGACAAGTCTACATATCTTAGATAGGCTAACGTTTCCTTTGAATTAGTTCCATATTCTTCTGACAATGGCTTCTCGTTCTATTGAACACAGGTCATCGTAATTTACCGTTTAGCTGCTGATGACCAATTATGGTCTACTGTAGCTCAACAAGTGAAAAGTACAATATATTTCTGCATACGCAACAATCCACTCGCATAGGAAGGAAGTAAATTTAATTATTTTTCCTAGGGGCTTTACGTCGCACCGACACAGATAGGTCTTATAGTGACGATGGGAAAGGAAAGGCCTTGGAGTTGGAAGGAAGAGGCCGTGGCCTTAATTAAGGTACAGCCCCAGCATTTGCCTGGTGTGAAAATGGAAAACCACCGAAAACCATCTTCAGGGCTGCCGATAGAGGGATTCAAACCTACTATCTTCCGGATGCATACTCACAGCCGCGCGCCTCTACGCGCACTAGGGTTGGGCAGTATGTCCCTGTTTCGGGACACTGTGCCGGTGCACCGTTATGTTCCGCTGTTCCGGAACACGGAGTGTCAATTGCTCCGAAACATTCTCAAGCGAGACCGAGATATTGAATTGCTATCCCGTCAGAAGCGACCTTCCCCTTCGCCTACTAGCTGACTGTCGATACCGGCAGTGTGCACTTTGTTCTAGCGCCTGATACTCAGGAGCCATCATCGGCTAAGTTAGCGTGCTGGCCTTTGGTCACAGGGGTCCCGGGTTCGATTCCCGGTAAGGTCGGGAAGTTTAACCATCATTGGTTAATTTCTCTGGCACGGGGGCTGGGTGTATGTATTGTCTTCATCATCATTTCATCCTCATCACGACGCGCAGGTCGCCTACGGGAGTCAAATCAAAAGACCTGCACCTGGCGAGCCGAATCCGTCCTGGGATCTCCCGGCACTAAAAGCCATGCGACATTTCATTTTTATCGTGCATGATCGTCGTACCAGGATATTTAGCCACCACACTCTCCCTCTGCTTGAACTTTTCAGAACTTATGATTTTCACTTTCCTCGAGTTCAGAGTGTACTGTGAACAGAATTACAGGCTCAGTGATATAATTGAACGCTCACAATGCTATCGCGTGCTCAATTTGTAATCTGTTCTAATGCTACTTGGTACACATTCATTATTTCTAACACCTTAAAGAGAAACTAAGTCGCTAATATTATTCTGAAACACTTACATCTACATGACTTGTAAATATCACTTCTTCACCTGAATGTTTCGTCTTAAAATGACAATTCAAGTTTTCCTATAATTAAAGGATGTAGAACATCCTGACATACTGAGCCCACCAAGTTATTCACAACTATTAGAGAATTAAATAATACACTTCACTAGCTTAAGTGATGATTTCACTGAACATTCTGAAAGAAAGAAACTCAAGTCCACGTTTTAACAAACTTCACATCATTACCGCAAGCTACAGTTAACTGATTGGAAGCATCTTTTCACGCGGGATCTTCGAGAATGCTTACACTATAAGAACGAAAAGAAAGAAAGTCTTGTGTATAATAAAATGAAGTACGGGTACAACATACTGGGCACACGAAGTTATACTTGGCTATTTTACAATTAAATAATACACTAGTTTAATTGGTTTCACTTCGAGATTCGCAAGTAATCAAAGGTAAGCGGGACCTGTGACGACACGATGCGTTCGGCACCATGAGACAAGTGACAGCGGATATAGCCGATGACGGCTCATGACAGCTCCTGAGTGTCAGGCGCTAGACGGAAGTGCAGTGTGCCCGTGCCGCCGCCAGTCCCGCCACGTGCTGCTCGTGTTGGAGTGTTCCGTGTTCTGTCATATCCTCTTTGTTCTGTGAGTTCCGTTGCAGCCTGCCACTGGCCTTCGGTAGTAAATCGGTACATGCGAATAACTTAATGTGTTCTGTTTTGTGTTCAACTGTTCTATAAGTGTGTTTTCATTGAAGCCTAGGAATATACACCGTACAAAAGACGGTAAACTTTCCATGATGTCGCACCGGAGTCCTGTTTGGGACTTTTTTACTAGAATAAAACCCGACAGAGTGAAATACAATATATGTTTTTCTATTTTGTGTGCAAAGGGATCTTCAACCGGCACAATGACGAGACATTTCAGACTTAAACATCCCACAACAGACATTTATCAAAGTAGGTTCTTATCGGTGCATCATGACTCAGAAGACGAAAAGGCAACAACTGAAGCTTCAAGTCCTGTGCCTGCCACATCTGTTCAAGTAATAACTGGACAAACCTATCTTCCTGTGTCGCTAATGCAAGCTGTTTCATCATCATCTACCACCAACACTACTACTGCTACTACTACAACAGGTACGTCCGATCATACACTCGAGTTAAGCACATTAAGCAGAGGGAAGGTACAAAGATTGAAACAAAATAGAATACAAGCCTATTCATCCAGACCTATGTCAACAGCTGACGAACAGTTGTTGAAATGGATTGCAAAAGATTTTTTACCTTTCAATATAGTTGAGGCTGAGGAGTTTCAGAACTTTTTATCGATGTTGAATCCTAATTATAGTATCCCAAGCCGTAAAACACTTTCGAATAGTCTCTTGAATAAACTCTGACACAACATTGCAAGATGTCAAGGCTAACATGTCAGAAAATGCTCCATATGTAGCCCTTACATCAGATGGGTGGACTTCATTGAAAAATGAAAACTATATAGCAGTTACCACTCATTTCATATGTAAAAGTGATGGCACACTCTCTTCAAAGCTTCTGTCCTGCTCAAAGTTTGTAGGAAGACACACAGCAGACAACATTGCCGAAGAACTCAAGAAAGTGGTAATAGAATGGGATCTTCAGGACAAAATCGTGGCCTGCACAACAGATAATGCTTCAAATATGGTTAGTGCGGTTCAGAAGTGCAACTGGTGGCACGTTCCGTGTTTAGCGCATAGTTTGAATCTAGTAGCACAATCAAGCCTGGAAGAAATAAGGCCAACGAGAGAGAAGGTAAAACGTATTGTCGAATTTTTTAAAAGGAGCCCACAATCCTTGGAGAAACTTCACAGCACTCAAAAACAGATGGGTTATCCTGTTCTGACTCTAAAGCAGGACTGTCCAACACGGTGGAACTCAACATACGAGATGATGAATAGAGTGATTTAGACCATAGAACCACTACAAAGTACTCTTGCAATAATGAACAATAATTCTGTGGAAGTTTTAAACAATGAAGACTGGTACATAATTGAGAAATCAGTTGAAATTCTTCGGTGTTTCGATGAAATGACGAGGGAAGTCAGCAGTGAAAAGCACGTTACCCTTTCAAAAATTGGATTGATGAGTAGGAACCTTCGAACTCATTACCAACAGCTGCGAGAGATGGAATATGACAGTCCGGCCATTTCTCGACTCCTTGGCAAGATATGTGAAGAACTGACAAGTAAAATTTGCAATAAGTACCACAATATAAATATAATGTGGGAAGCAACACTTTTAGATCCACGATTTAAGACGTATGGTTTTATGAAGGATGAAAGCAAACTTAAAGAAATAAAGGAAAAACTTTTTAATGATGCCGCTACTGTTATTGGCACTGCACACCAACAAACAACTGTTAACACAACAAGTGGAACACGAGAGCCCTCATCAAATGAGAGTCAGGCATATGGGTCTGCAGTATCATTTTCGAGCATACTATAGAAAAACTTTGATGCAGCCATTGAAGAGCTCGTTCAAGCGCCAACTGTTAATCAAAAAGCAGCAAGTATCATACAGATGGACAAGTATTTAAATATGCCTCTTCTGCATAGGATAGAGAATCCTCTTCAATGGTGGAATGACAACAAAGATACCTTGCCAGCCCTCTACGACTTAATGAAGAAGAGACTTTGCATTATGGCGACATCAGTTCCCTGTGAACGAGTGTTCTCAAAGCAGGGACAGACCATCACAGAAAACCGTACACGTCTAAAAAGTGACAAAGTTTCTAAAATCATGTTTCTGAATGCAAATATGCCGTGAACATTTTGAGCACCATTTAAAGTGTTGTAGCCTATTGGAAGATTAACATTTGTCGGTAGTTTCCTTTTATTATTATTTTCGTGCTCTCCTTGTACAGTATATAGTGTTTAATTGTTATTTTCGTGTTCTCCTTATACAGTATATAGTGTTTAATTTTTATTTTCGTGTTCTCCTAGTACAGTATAATAAAGCGTTTAATTTTTATTTTCGTATTCTCCTTGTATAGTATATACTGTTTAATTTGTATTTTAGTGTTCTGCTTTAATATCGTGTACGTAAATAGAGTACCGGTACTGACGAATATATATATACAGGGTGTTAGGTGTATACGTGCAGATATTAAGCTAGTCGGCTAAGAAAAATACATCTCATAATATATGCTATGTACTTTTTACCTTGTCCTATTAGTTTGCCCATAACTGAGCCAAATATTTCAGGACCTAATGTGTTTTGAACGGCCGTAGCAGGATACGCCGGTGATGTCATTCTGTCCACGCGTAACGGAAGTACAGTAGCCGAGTATAGGGCTTGTTGAACCTGTTTCTTATCGCAGGCCAACACATGTTGTTGTGCACTTCCCCTAAAGGCTTGGCAAGTAGAAGAGGATGACTCACGTGCCAGGTCACTTGCTGTACTCGAAAACCGGTGTAGGGTACTCTGTGTAAAAAGTACACAGAATCCTTACAGTGACGTCGAAGATCCGTACAAGCACATACGTGCGAATCAAGTGTTGTGTATTTGTGTGCGATTTTTAAGACGTCAATGGCATTACTCAGTGATCCAAGCTGACAAAATGAAAGGAAATGGTTAATAAGTAAATGAAACATTTCTGTGCTGTTATTGCGACAGTCTACGATGAATTTCTGACAATAGACAATGCGGGTTGTCTATGCTTATTCATAAACTTTTTAGGTCATTGAAAGGACGGTGGACACTGAAAGAAAAGGCTATAAGTATTCAGTGAAATTGTTATTAATGAGACAAATTTCAAAAACCGTAGTTGCATCCATCGTGAACATTGCTCGAAGGAAAAAGACCTGCTGTGGAATTGCCGCCGGGCATTTCTAATAGAAGGCTTATTCTTCTTTTTCCTAATCTGTTTACCCTCCAGGGTTGGTTTTTCATGGGACTCAGCAAGGGATCCCACCTCTACCGCCTCAAGGGTAGTGTCCTGGAGCGTGAGACATTGGATCGGGGATACAACTGGGGAGAATGACCAGTACTTCACCCAGGCGGCCTCACCTGCTATGTTGAACAGGGGCCTTGCGGGGGTATGGGAAGATTGGAAAGGATAGACAAGGAAGAGGGAAGGAAGCGGCCATGGCCTTAAGTTAGGTACCATCCCGGCATTTGCCTGGAGAAGGGGGGAACTACGGGAAACAACTTTCAGGATGGCTGAGGTGGGAATCAGACCACCTCTACTCATTTGACCTCCCGAGGCTAAGTGGACCCCGTTCCAGCCCTCGTACCACTTTTCAAATTTCTTGTCAGAGCTGGAAATCGAACCCGAGCTTCGGGGGTGGCAGCTAATCACACTAACCACTGCACCACAGAGGCGGACGGAAGGCTTATTACTGAACAGTAAGTACCGATAGGTAAAATGATGACTGTAATGGACCCGTTTAATTAGAACTTCCGTAAAAATAATATTACTACTACTACTACTAATAATAATAATATCTTTACGTTCCACTAACTAATTTTCACGGTTTTCGGAGACGCTGAAATGCCAGAATTTTTTATCGCAGTATTTTTTAATGAAAATAAATCTACAGACACGAGACTGACGTATTTGAGCACCTTCAAATACCACCGGACTGAGCCAAGACCAAGCCTCCCAAGTTGGGTTCAGAAGGCCAGCACTTTACGCAGTGCTGCACCAATCATCTTGCCGGGCTGAGTGGCTCAGACGGTTGAGGCACTGGCCTTCTGAGTCCAGTCTTGAGAAGGTGCTCAAATACGTCAGCCTTGTGTCAGTAGATTTACTGGTACGTGAAGAACTCCTATCGTACTAAATTCCTGCAAATCCGCGTCTCCGAAAACCGTGAAAAGTAGTTAGTGGGACGTAAAGCCAATGACATTATTATCATCATCTTACCTGCACAGTTCATAGGGGTATCTTACCTGGAGTTCCTCATAGGTACGTTATTAGAGCTTTCAGAGGATGCTCCGTTTCGACTACGCCGAAACATGTGGTTTTTACACGATGGTCCACCACCTGATATAAGCCGCTTACTGCGTGATCATTTGGATCAGTCCTTTGGTCTATGGCGAATAGGACGACATGGACCCATCAATTGGCCCGCCAGATCTCCAATGGATATTACGGAAGACTGGATTCGGAGAAGTGATTTTATTTTGTTAGTTGCTTTACGTCGCACCAACACAGAGAGGTCTTATGGCGACAATCGGACAAGAAAGGCCTAGGAATGGTTAGAAAGTGGTCGTGGCCTTAATTAAGGTTCAACCCCACAATGCCTGGTGTGAACTTGGGAAACCACGGAAAACCATCTTCAGGGCTGCCGACATTGGGGTTCGAAGCCCCAATCTCCCGGATGCGAGCTCACAGCTGTGCGCTCCTAACCGCATGGCCAACTCGCCGGGTACGGAGAAGTGTAGTCTGCAGAGTAGTCCAGGGAGGTCACTTGAAAAATTGCTACGTGTTTCACATTGGTATCTCAGATGTTACACCATTTCTGCAGCGTATTGAGTTGGGAGTTCAGTTCTCAATCGATGTAGTATTTTGAGTCTCGATAGTTCGATATTCTCATAAATCCGAGCAGAAAAATTGAAGTACCGGTAACAAAAATTATAAATCTAGAGTTTCAGTTCGCGATTGCCTTGTACGTGGCGCAAGCTGAACACAACACACGGAAGACGTGCTTGTTAAAACGCTAGATATTGACCTTGAACACAGCATGGCAGTTCTTCGCTCTACACTGTACTGGTTTGGGTACATTGCGTGTGTGTGTCTGTTGGTGTGCATGTTTGATGTTTATACACAAAACCTGTTTGTCACACTTTGTCCTCTAGTGCTAACCACAATACGAAGATACACCTGACTCATCGCAAAGAGACCTGGTTCTGGTCTTACGCATGCTATCCTGTAGTAAACTACTGCGAGCGATGTAGGCACGGGTGAAGTACATTTCATCTTGTTTCCTCCTACACCACGCATATTTTACTATTTTCTTCCCTGCCTTTCAGCTCCTAATGACCTGATAATACCGGTAATGTTATTTGCTTTACGTCCCACTAACTACTCTTACTGTTTCTGGAGGCGCTGAGGTGCTGTAATTTAGTCTCGCAGGAGTTCTTTTTACGCGCCAATAAATCTACTGACACGAGGCTGACTTATTTGAGCATCTTCGAATACCATCGGACTGAGCCAAGATCGAGCCTGCCAAGTTGGGGTCAGAAGGCCAGCGCCTCAACCGTCTGAGCCACTCTGCCCGGCAGCAAAAATTATTATTATTATTATTATTATTATTATTATTATTATTATTATTATTATTACCGGGCGAGTTGGCCGTGCGGTTAGAGACGCTGGGCTGAGAGCTTGCATCCCGGAGATAATGGGTTCGAATCCCACTGTCGGCAGCCCAGAAGATGGTTTTCCGTGGTTTCCCATTTTCACACCAGGCAAATGCCAGGGCTGTACCTAAATTAAGGCCACGGCCGCCTCCTTCCAACTCCTAGGCCTTTGCTATCCCATCGTCCTATAAGACCTATCTGTATCGGTGCGTCGCACCGACACAGATAGGTTTTATGGCGACAGATATAACTAAGGACTAGGATCGGGAAGGAAGCAACCGTGGTCTTAATTAAGGTACAGCCCTAGCATTTGCCTGGTGTGAACATGAAAAACCACGGAAAATCATCTTTAAAGCTGCCGACAGAGGGATTCGAAGCCAGTACATCCCCAATATTGGATACTGTTCGAACTTTGGCGACTGCTACTATCAAGCTCGGTGATGATTTAAGAGTGGATTTCTGCCGCTGGTTAATTGAACAAGCACTCAATCCAGAATTTCTGTCAAGTGTATTAGTGACACATAAGGCAATTTTTATAGAAGGAGTGTTTAATATTTAGTATACCAAGGCAACCTCTAGCACCGGCTCTCAATTAATATCTGGATGGATGCAGTGAGAAGTCTGTCTCTTTGACCAATCGTCTTTTTATTAGCGTTATTTTGCTTTACGTCCCACATACTATTTATACCGTTTTCTGAGACGCTGAGGTGACGAAATTTCATATCGCAG
This sequence comes from Anabrus simplex, assembly GCF_040414725.1. NCBI lineage: Eukaryota > Metazoa > Arthropoda > Insecta > Orthoptera > Tettigoniidae > Anabrus > Anabrus simplex. The sequence continues at coordinate 477,022,620 of NC_090266.1, forward strand.
GAGTTCATTTACGTGCCAGTATTTCTACGACACGAGACTGACGTATGTGTGCCCCATCAAATATCATCAGACTGAGCCAAGATTGAACCTGCCAAGTTGGAGATCGGAAGATAAGGACCTCAACGGTCTCAGACACTCAGACCGGTACCAATCACCTTACTTGCATAAATTTGATCGGTGTAGGTTTCCTTATGGTGACGATGGGACGGGAAAGGGCTAGTATCGGAAAGGAAGCGATCGTGGCATTCATGACGTTACAGCCCCAGCATTTGCCTGGTGTGAACATGGAAAACCACGGTAAACCACCTTTAGGGCTGCCGACAGAGGGGTTGGAAACCACTATATCCCACTCATGAGCTGTGGAATATCCCCATTCAATAGGACAAGGCAGTTCCCAGCACCGGTTCTAATTAATATCAGGATGGGTGTAGTTGGAGGTCGGTTACATCTTTTTATTAATGTTATCTTGCTCCTGTACAGTAGATACAGTACGTTACTGGAGCTTTCAGAGGAAGTGTCGCTTCGACTACGCCGAACCACGTGGATTTTACACGATGGTGCAGACATTTCCTCAACGGTAGACAGGACGATGTGGAACTATCAATTGGCCAGCCCTTATTCCAGTGGATTGTTATGCCTGGGGGGACATGAGAAACAAAGTATACCGAACTGAGGTAACCACTTCGGATGACCTCCGTGAACGTATGTTTAAGCACCAGAGGATATTATGAACCACAGTGGTGTCTTGGCTCGAATGACAAGTTGCTTTACGTCGCAGCGACACAGATAGGTATTATAGCGATAACGGGGCAGGTAAGGGTTAGGAGTGGGAAGGAAGCAACCATGGCCTTAATTAAGGTACAGCCCCAGCATTTGCCTGCTGTGAAAATGGGAAACCACGGAAAACCATATTCAGGGCTACCGACAGTGGGGTACGAACCCACTATCTCCCGAATACTGGATATTGGTAGCACTTAAGCGACTGCAGCTATCGAGCTCGGTGTACCAGTAAATGTACCGACACGAGGCTGACGTATTTGAGCACCTTCAAATACCACTGCACGGGGCCAGGTTCGAACATGCGAAGTTGGAGTCAAAAGGCTGGCACCTCAACCGTTTTAGCCACTCAACCAGGCAGGAAGCACGAAATGTAGGTACGTTTAATTTACTTCGTTGTATAATATGTCCATTTTTCGTTTGAAACAAAACGTTCGATGTGCTTCGATAATTCAATTCTGATTCTACTCATATGGATATCCTATGCCATGCATTTGTTCGTTGGCGCAAGGAACTGTCTTCCTTCTTCTACCTTTACGCAATGCACAACGGGGATCGTACCGCATTTCACGTCCCGGCGTGCGTATCCCAACCAATAATTATATCACACGCTCGTACAGGTCGCGCACCGACACAGGTTTTCAGGTCATTTCCATACTCACTAGACCACAGGGCTGACGACCACAGATATCCCTATCCCCTAAAGGACGTAACAGCAAATGAACCAGTATTAACGCTGAGAATTCAATACATCTCCAGGGTCCGAAACCGATAACTAGTGTTGTCTGAAACCCCTAAGACGGAAACTAAATACTAACAACATCAAACCAGTCTGGCGATAATGTAACGTAACATGTTGTAGACTGGTAGCCTTCAGCTGTTACCGTAGGTCAGTTGCTCGTAAACATAAAACCAGTTTGGCAAGTATATTACGTAACATCTCGTGGCATTGAATAGGGAGCGCTCAGCTGTCACAGTAGTCAATTTGCTCTTAAACATAAACAGAACAGAAACCAGTTTGGCAGGGATGGCGCGTGACTTGCCTGTTATCAAAGGAAAGCTATTCATTCACAAGAACAAGGCATACTACCTATTCTAAAAACATTGTACCCCTTTGCTCTCGAAAATAACTTCCGAGGATTACTAAAAGTTTGATATATAGTGGTTCGTCACATCGTTCTCTATTGCTACAATAAATATCTGCACGTATACACCTAACATCCTGTATATTTATTGTTAAATAAGAGGTTAAGAAGTGGCTTTTATCAACCACTGTTAGGAAACATTGTTTGGTGACATCACTGCGACAACTGTACATGTGGAAGAACCAGTAAGAATCTACGTCAGTAAGTTCCGATGAACACCGGAAACTGATGTATACAAAATTATGTTCTCGGAGAAGCAAGAGGGTTGAAGCGGAATATCTGTGATGAAGACCTGCGACTCTGGACCTTCAACATTTCAAGAGAAATATTGGTTAAGTTGCTTCAAGAAAAAGTATCGAATCAAAAGTAGAAAAGTCACGAAATTTGTATCCTTTGCGCACAAGAAAAAAAGAAGAGGAAAAATTAAATAGAGTCGAAAAAATGTGAGGAAGTACTACTGAGTGACTTTTAGTTTGTACTCCTTCTTCAATAACAAAACAGATTTGAATGTTTTCGGCACTAACTGAAAGCGAAAAGGACTCTATCGTTTGTTGGTGAGAAACGTTCAGAAGCAGTTATGCCTACAGTTAGTATGGCCGGTACTCTTTTGCCCTTTGCGTTAATGCCAAAATATTTGTCTTTTTATCTTGCGATTAACACGGTTCAATTGTGCTTCACATTCGTCCTCCAGCATTAAAGTGACCTAGGCGCGCGGTAACCTGCCAGTGCGTTCTCTCTCTCTCTCTCTCTCTCTCTCCCCAGCACAACTCCACTCCGCTCTGCGCTGCGCCAGCAAGATGCAAGGGTTGTCCCGTAGGTGCGTTGTTACACGGATTTAGAATCAAGATTTCGACACTTTCCAGTTTAAAATGGCAGCTAATTATTTGTACATAGCTATTTTATGGTCTCCTCATCATCTCAGCGAAATTTCATTGTCGGTTTCGATATGACCGTATTGATTGTTCCGTTGTAAGGGTAGGTAAAGTTAAAATATGAGTCGCCAGATTAAGTAATATATGTGTAATCGAGTTGAGATAGGCACAGTATAAACCCTCAAACTTCTACACATGAAAAAAGGAAGATGCCAAATTTAAAAGTAAATCACGACGTCAAGAATGGGTAATTAATTCATGTCAATAAAGTCAAAAAACAATATTATAATAGAACAACGTAATACCTTAAATAGTTCTACAACATAGGATAAGTGTTCTCCTTAGAAAATAACTTAATTTCGTCAGCAAACGGCTGTGAAAGCCCAATACACCCTACTTTATTTCGTCCTTTACGAATTTGAATATAACATAAAATCTACCGTTCCAATAATATAAGGAATGCTACCCCAATTGATATGCAGATAATTAGTATAACAATACGTCCGGCTCCATGGCTAAACGGTTAGCGTGCTGGCCTTTTGTCACAGGGTCCCTGGTTCGATTACCAGCAGGGTGGAGAATTTTAACCATCATTGGTTAATTTCGCTGACACAGGGACACGGTGTATGTTTCATCTTTATCCTCATTTCATCCTCATCACAACGCGCAGGTCGCCTACGGGTGTCAAATCATAAAACCTGCACCTGGCCAGCCGAACGTGTCCTCGGACACTCCTTGCACTAAAAGCCATACGCCATTTCATTTTTTACTATAACAACACCTAGCATTCTTTTTAACCCTTTCACCATCAATATTATAGTAATACTCTTATTTTAAATTCCAAATCCATTGCCAAAATAGTATAAATATCATTTTAAAAACTATTTTCAGATATTTGGTCCTTTCGTACTAAAAAGATAGAAATTCACCTTGTTTACGCCGGTCTGATATCGATCATATAAGGATTCAAAAGCAGAACAGATTTATTAATTACATTTCTAAGCGTGAGGTAGATTTTAGCGTAACAGGAGCCGAGTGCGCACATATTGCTGTCTTGTAGAACTAACCGCCTCCGATATGAAGTCGGTATCCGAACAATGGTTTGAACTGTTCAGTTTCTCTATTTTACATTAGTCATGGTGCTCTCGTGAATATGAGATTTGTCCGATGTCAATGTATAATTCCGCCTCAAAACAGGACGAATTGACCTTTCTGCTGTAGGCCTACGCATGGTATGATATATATGACCCGTCAGGAGCTTCTTCGCTCTTTCCTCACACTCCTCTGACGGTGATCAGCCATCAGACCAATTATGCACAAATCTGAGAAAACTATCTTATGTTGTCGCGTCAATTTTGCCTGTTGCAGATTCTTCACGATTCCTGCAAGGCAACTATTACTAAAAAAATTTCATCCCTTCCCTGAAGGGGGAGGCGGGCCTCTTAGACGATGACGCCATCTCTCAGGCCGGAAGATTTGTTATGGTGAAGGAGATGCTCTGAGAAGGTGAGGGGATTGGCAGCCGTGCGCTATACTAGGAACTGTCCCGGCATTCGCCTTAGTGCAGGAGAACGGAAAACCACGGAAAACCATTCTCAGGACAGCCGAGAGTTGGGTCCAGCCGTGAGGTCGAGTCCTGTCGCGTCTCCCGAATGCAGAGGCTTAGAGCCACGGTAAAGCCGTGGCCAATTCCTCCTCTGCTGGGTTGGTGGAGAGCTGTTGGACCATGCACCAGCAGTGACCACTTATGGGCAGAGACCCACTCTGCATCTCCCGACCGTGCAAGGCAATATTTGCAAGTTGTGATTATCAGCTTCTGTTGCTGACCGCAGGTGCCCACAGCGAAAATGATAGTGAACAATTTTTATCAAATGATATCGGTTTTACGTCCTAAAAGCGTCTCTACGATATAAAGCTGTCAGGTGGACAATCTTCTGCACAGGGAAGCATTAATAACGCAGTATAATAATGTGCGTACGATCAGATGCTTATAATGACCCTTTGAGACATGCTTTCACATTGAAGAGGCCACATATTGTACTCTGTACATGCTGTGTCTAAAGGTTTCAGTCACAGTGCACTCTTGTGGACTGTCCTGTGATTGCACATCGTATTTCCACGTACACCTGACAGGTGACGTTGTACTGCAATCCGATGTCTCTTTTTAATGAGACCCGTGTCTTAACGGATATCCTTCAGGAGTAAGGTAAGTAAATCTGATGTAGAACTGTAATGGTTCAAATCCCGTTACAAGATGATGATATGTATTATTATTATTATTATTATTATCATCATTATTATTATTATGATTTCATCTGTATTATTATTATCATTATTAATATAATTGTTATATCTGTATTCCCGCCCAAAGCCCAAACACAGAGCAGGAAATAAATCCATGTATTTCCTTTCAGATTATGTTAGCTACACTACAAAAAACAATGCAAAACCAAAAATCTGCAGGAAACGTGGTCCACAAAGAAAATATAGGGGTGTCACCTGTATGTGACATTTGTCAATATAGTTACAGTTCGCAGCTTGCTAGTAGCCTATATTCAAGTGTGAGGACAACTGCTGCCCCTAACGCATATTCGGACTGTCCCGGATTCGAAGCCGATTTAGACCCTTGGTAAGGCTCAAAGTCTATGAGGTAACCAAATCGCTTAGCAATTGACCACAGTTATGTCTAGCATATGGTTCATGTGCAGAGCGTATAACTTGGACATTTTCACAATGAGATTCTTCTTCTCCTTCAATGAGCGGTAACTCAAAACACTGAACTGCAGACAGTTGCGGTCCGTCATATTCAGAATGTTCCTCATGCACATCACCTCCCCCCAATTGGAAAATAAAATAAGAATACGAATTATTCTTCTCGGTAGCTGCCCACAATGTATTGTATCTTTTCGTAGAAGATGCTGGTTTATTTGTCCTAGAAAGACCAGATTCCTGCTGCATTTCATTAGAAGGTATCGGCGTACCATCATAAGCTGATGTACAGTATATTGACACTGTCAACCTCGACATTCTACCAGGAAGGGGATTGACATCGACAGAATCAGTTGCTTCATCGCCACCTGCCCCATCCGTAAATTGCCAATCATTTTGAGGAAACATAATAATATCATATGGGGTGCATTATTACTGTCATCTTCCAACATTTGTAGTAGCTCATCCAGTGTCAGACTGGAGAGAGAGAAAAAATATGAAGTGAATATCAGATAATATTTATAATTGAAACTGGAAAAAAGGCATACTTGATGTGACCAATGTCACCTACAGGTGACACCAAGATTTTTCATGGCAATAACATATGCTTAAATTATAATATTATGCTTAAGAATATATCACTTTCATTATTAAACCTTTAAGCAATATACATGCATAAAATGCAAAATAAAATTACCTTTCATCACACACTTTTCATGCCACAATAACTTGCAGTTGCTTCACCACTCCAATCCAGTCCGTTTCCTCTTTTATCTGAGCGAGAGCTGACTGATCAGTGCACGCTACGAGTTCAAAAAGGGCCCATTTCAAATTATAAGACCTTTCTTTAAATACTTCCAACAGGCAGAAAAGGTCAAGCAGCCTGACGAGCAGGAAATGTTATTAATATTAGGTGTCACCTATAGGAGACATTGGGCTTTGACGGGATAATTATTGTGCCTGTATTATTATTATTATTATTATTATTATTATTATTATTATTATTATTATTATTATTATTATTAATATTATTGTAACTATTATTAGTGTTCATTTCAATTCTGTAATGATTATCGCTTGCGTGATTGTGTGTAGTTTAGCATTAAAGACATGCACAGTGAGAGTTGCTGTATGATATCAGATGAGGATGTACTGTGTGTAATAACTTGTGACATTGCAACATGTTGCAATATTGCTAGCGTAACTGCCGCGTCATCGCTCTGTCATTGTGTGCATTTAGCGATGAGCTCATTTCTTGGGAAGTTCCTAGAGTTCAGCAAGCAATTTAACCATAGTATGTAGCATTTGGAGCCGGGTGGGAGAGATTTGGTAAGGTCCGTATATAACAGTACAGTATGATACGCAACGTTATTCGCAGAGATAAATTGAGAGATTTCTGTATTAGCACGTTGACTGGAAATAAAGAGAAATCAGCGATGCAGCTGAAATGCAGTGAATGCCGGCATTATGAAGCCGAAGTAACATAGTATAGAGAAGTAGATATTACGATGAACCAGTGGAAATATTAAATATTTGAAAGGGCCTAATGATACTTTTATGGGCTAACTGTGACACAACATCGGTTATTGGTATGTAAAGTTTTGTTGAATATGTAGATCGCCACTGAAATATTGTGTTGGCATACTGAACACCCAATTGATTTATTAAGAATGTCAGATTTTGCTTACTTTCAGGAACTATTTTTTTGTGACACTACGTATTATTATTATTATTATTATTATTATTATTATTATTAAAATATATTTTTCACTTTTGGCATAATTTTTTTTGTTTGCTACGATCCTTAATGTTGACACGAACCTTATTTCATGAATTGATATGATGACTTTCATTCTGGGTCAGGTTGAGTAAACCACGAGATTAATTTGTTTCAGTTGTTTCAGTGAATTACTATCATTTGGACACTGAAATTAACCAAAAATTAGATGAATAAAAATGTATTAACCTGAAATAATGATATTTCTTGGAGAATTCTTGTGAATATTGATTTCTAGTGTATATTTTTTACATAATCAATGGTAGTTTGCGGTTCTTAATTTTGATTGACTTGTTAGGCTATTACATATAGCTGTGTCGCTTGTTGTAAATAGTTATTTTTAGGACCTATTTTTATTTAAATGGGAGAGTACATTCTTCCTTGGTGTAATATCGAATAAGTTAGGGTAAGACTCGCTCACAATGTAAGAAAATGTTTTAGTTTCTCAAGCAACAACAACAAACCCATGAATTTAACATGTTACTGAACCTCATGGCCTGAATTTACATTTGTATATTTTAAAAAAGTGTATGTTATGGAACACAAGTTATAGATGAAAGGTTCAGTAACTATTTGGTAATGAAGTTATTATTATTATTATTATTATTATTATTATTATTATTATTATTATTATTATTATTATTATTATTATTATTATTATTATTATTATTATTAGGAAAATATGCTTTAGGCAGTTGATATCTATTTCTTAACACAGTGGACAGTTTATTTCTTGTGAGTTGAAACAGGTCATGGTAATTAACATTTAAGACAAGGATTCATCAAATTATATTATGGAGAATAAATTGTAATCACCAGAGATGTGATATATCGGAATGTGAATGTTCTGAATTCTAAATTACATATACACAGTGGTAACGAATTATGGTGGACACGAGTGGCTAATTTTTATTATGACGATAATTACTATTATTATTATTATTATTATTATTATTATTATTATTATTATTATTATTATTATTATTATTATTATTATTATAGTATGCTATCACTACGATTCACAGGTTATTTTGGAAGGCCTAATGAGGCGTGGTATTAATCATTCAAACCAGTTAATTGTGCATTTCAAAATTAATTGCAATTTAATTAATTAAATATTAACGTATTTATTTATTTTATGTAACTTCTGAAATATGTTATAATTGATTTTTATCGAGTTTGGTGGATGATTATTCGTACTGGTTAGCCACTGTAACTTCATTTAGATAGAAATTGTTATTATTATTATTATTATTATTATTATTATTATTATTACTATTTTATTGTCCACTAATCATTACATTTACACATGGTTATTATTACCATATTACCGTGCTGGTGTGGACATTTACATAAGATATTTTATAAATTTTATGCAAGAGATTTGGTAATTAATTATTAATTTTTGATAATTAATTAATTATTTCAAGAATTAATCAGTGATGTCGTAACTCATTTTCATTTATAAACAATACTTTTGGACATTGTAATAATGTAAAACTATGATTTGAATCTGAATTTACATTACATTAATCAATATTTGATTGGTTTCATTCTTCATTTTCCCACACTCTAGAGATATTCAAGACTCTCGTTCTCTTATTCCTGCATTGAGTTGTAGCTGGCGCCCATCAAATATTGTGTGATTAATTAATCAGGTAAGAACTAAGTGTGAGTACAAGGTCCGACGATTGCGTCTTTTATTTAATGAATATAAATTTTCATATTTTCCATTCTAATTCATATATGATATTATTTTGAATTTTGAATTTTGAATTAGTCAGTATACTCGAAAATTCTCAGATTATTATTTTTATTTTTAGATGCCGGACTGAGTAGCTCGGACGGTTGAGGCCTTCTGATCTCAGCTTGGCAGGTTCGATCCTGGCTCAATCCCGTGGTATCTAAAGATACTGAAATACATGAGTCCCGTGTCGGTAGATTTACTGGCACGTAAAAGAACTCCTGCCGAACTAAATCCCGGCACCTCGGCGTCTCTAAAAACCGTAAAAATATTTAGTAGGACGTAAAACCAATATTTTTTTAGGTGTATGGTTTATAATTTTATGAGGATGGGTGTATCGGAGGAGAGTATATTCTGGACTAATTCTAGAGAGAATGGTCATCTGGAAGCATTTCTATGAGTGAATTTCAGCCCCTGTGTTAGAGTCATTTTCTGTGAACCTTGTGTATTGTCTTCTATAACAGCTCGTAACTGCTTGTTGCACAATCCGTTGACCAACCAAAGAAGAGATTGTGAGCTAAATGGTGCATTGAAGGATATGATTATTCCTTTTCGGACATAGTTCCACTATTTCAAAAATACAAAATAGTTGGCTGCACAATTCGGGCCGTATACCCATTAGCTTGCATATGTCTGACTCGTTGGCTGAAGGGTTCGATTCCCGGCGGGGTCGTGGATTTTAATCGCTTCTGATTAATTCTTCCGGCTCGGGGACTGGGATATGTGTCCTTCTCAACACTCTCCTGTTCATATTCAGACAACATACCACTCTACCAACCACCAGAGAAACACGCAAAAGTGATTACACCCCTCCATACAGGGTTGGCGTCAGGAAGGGCATCCGGACGTAAAACAGGGCCAAATCCATATGCGTGACGCACCAGGGAGACCCTACTGTCGGCAGCTCTGCAGACAGCTTTTCATGGTTTTACATTTTCACGCCAGGCACATGCAGGGCTGCATCCTAATTAAGACCCCAGTTGCTTCCTTCCCAGTCGTAGCTTTGCCCCTTGTCTTCGTCGTCGTAACACCTGTTTGAGTTGGTGTGACGTAAAATAAATAGCAGAAACACATAACAAATGTGACAGTCATTGCTAATAGAAGGGGCATGATCAAACTACAGATGCAGCATTTCAGTTGCTTCCCGAAAGAAGTGTTAAAGCCGCGCTGAGTAGCTCGCCCTTTGTCCCCCGAATTGACAGGTTCGATCTTGGCTCATTCCGGTGGTAATTGAAAGTGCTCAAATACGCCAGTCTCGTGTCAGTAGAGTTACTGGCACGTGAAAGAACTTTACGGGACAAAATCCATGCACCTCGGCGTCTTCGAAAACCGTAAAAGTAGTTAGTGGGACGTAAATGAAATGGTGTATGGCTTTTAGTGCTGGGAGTACCGAGGACAAGTTTGGCTCGCCAGATGCAGGTCTTCTGACGACGACACAAACCCAGCCCCCGTGCCAGCGAAATTAAGCTGTTATTTTTAAAATTTTTAACCATGCCGGGAATAGAACCCGGGACCGCTGTGACCAAAGGCCAGCACGCTAACAATTTAGCAATGGAGACGGACATTCGTACGTAAAAGCAAATAACATTAATTGTTGAAATGTTAATGAAATTCGGGTACGGGGAATCACAGGAACCTATTAACCTAAAAGTGCCAAGTGTGTGCTTCTCTGACATCTCATTTCGTCATGCTCTGACACTCAAGTATATCTTGTTCTCCTTAGAGACGGTTAATCTTTGCAACATAAATGATTATCGGGAAGCAAACATTCATTACAGCAGTGAATAAATAATATAAAATCCATATAAAATATTCTTCTTCTTCTTCTTTATCTGTTTGCTCACCACGCTCGGTTTTTCTCTCGGACTCAGCGAGGGATTCCACCTCTACCGCCTCAAGGGCAGTGTCCTGGAACTTCAGACTCTGGGTCGGGGGATACAACTGGGAAGGATGACCAGTACCTTGCTCAGGCGGGCTCACCTGCTATGTTGAAAAGGGGCCTTGCGGGGGGATGGGAAGATTTGAAGGGATAGACACGGAAGGGGGAAAGAAGCGGCAGTAACCTTAAATTAGGTACCATCCCGGCATTTGCCTGGAGGAGAAGTGGGAAACCACAGAAAATCCTTTCCAGCATGGTTGAGGTCGTAATCGAATCCACCTCTACCCAGCTGACCTCCCGAGGCTGAGTGGACCCCGTTCCAGTCCTCATACCACTCTTCAAATTTCATGGCATAGCCGGGAATCGAACCCGGGCCTCCGTGGGTGGCAGCTAATCACACTAAACACTACAACACAGAGGCAGACCGAATATTTTTCTTGTCAACAATATTTTAAACTTCTCCGTTTAGTTGCTAACTGTTCTCCATATTTGCGAAAAGTTCTCAGTTAAACAAGTTCGTCTATTTAAATAAAATAAAATCTTCTTTAAGTCGACGCAACAAGCACTCATAGCTTCTAATCGTTGAGTGGACTTGTAGATGACAAAATCAGATTACACAAGTTAGGGGCACACGCAACATACGTCTCTACACGTTGTATGTATGAATATGACATTTACAGTGATTCATAATAATATATTCTGTGAAAATCGGAGATTATCAAAATATTCACGCTATAGCAGACGTGAAGCTTCCGCGGTCCTTACAGTTTGCCGACATTTTCGAATACATTGATGTATTCTTTATCAATGCGACTGAAATACCCCTAACTCAATCCAAGGTAATCATTCTCCCCGGGCAGCTAGAAATCAACTACGAAAGTGGTTGTTATACCTCGCCTTTAAATAGCCTCCTCTTTCTATGATTGACGTAAGCCCCACGTGGCCCCTCGAAACATCAGGAACGTGTGTGCCATTCGGCGAGGTAGTTGACAGTTACCATTACTGTTACGTAAATTCAGTGTGGTAGACTCCAGGAGGTTTTAATTCTATGATGTCTTACTAGTTAGAATAGCAGCAGATAACGGGTTAAGTTTCGTCATCTGCCTCACAGGAATAGCGATCCTGCATGTTCAATCAAAACGGAACCACAATGGGACTCTCAGCCACCCAGTATACAGGAAATCCACATACATAGATATGTGCCTGCACGCCTCTTCCCACTTTCACCTATCACAAAAGCAAGCTGTCCTAAAGTCACTGTGACCGGGCGAGTTGGCCGTGCGCGTAGAGGCGCGCGGCTGTGAGCTTGCATCCGGGAGATAGTAGATTCGAATCCCACTATCGGCAGCCCTGAAAATGGTTTTCCGTGGTTTCCCATTTTCACACCAGGCAAATGCTGGGGCTGTACCTTAATTAAGGCCACGGCCGCTTCCTTCCAACTCCTAGGCCTTTCCTATCCCATCGTCGCCATAAGACCTATCTGTGTCGGTGCGACGTAAAGCCCCTAGCAAAAAAAAAAATAAAGTCACTGACAAATAGGGTCAAAGCGATATCGGACGCGGAACACCTTGAAAAAGGGAATAAGATAGAAAACTAAGTTAAAGAATACCTCACGGGGATCCTAAGAAAAAAAAAAAAGATACTCGTTAAGCAACATCTGACGGGTCAAAGATACAATAGGCCCACAGCGGTACCTGTTACGTAGGTTAAACGATGAGTCTGATTTCTACCCGATATAACGAATATATCCGTTACATCAAGGACCAAAGCACATATATTTCAGCTCTATCCAAGCATTCCTCCGAAACAAGACTCGAAATTTCGTTTGACAGAACCAAGATTTTAGGACCAATTCCCTGGAATCTCGAAGGAAAATCCGACAGTTATCTGAAATTAAGAAACACCCGAATAACATGAATTTAGAGGAAGGCTAAAACATCAGTAATTCTTGGATACTGATTATACACAGATTACAATATGCTGGACAGAGCATAAACATACTATGACGAACACTGAAGTTACGTAACAGCAATGGTATATACAAGCTACCTGCTGAATGACATACACGTTTCAGACTTTTCAGGAGGATCCATGGGGCTGACGTCAGACACAGGGAGAGGAGGCTATTTAAAGGTGAGGCAGGACAATCATTTTCGTAGCTGAGTTTAGCTGCCTGTGGAGCCTGATTATCTCGGATCTAATAGGGGATGTCGTCTTGACAAAGAAAACTGCAATGTACTCGAAACGTCGGCAAACTTTACGGAAGGCACATAAAGCAACATAGTTTAACACGGAATAACTGTCTCAAGCTGTTAGGATATTTATGATCACTAGCGTAAGAATGACTGCACGTTCTGTAAAAGAACTATGAGTTAAATGTGAATAAGCTTGGGCAGTACCATGTTAACTGATTAAATAAATCTCAGTCTTCCAAAATGTTACGGGTCACAAGTTCATCTGTCCTCCCTGGAATCCTGTACTCCGTGAACGTGACGAATGATTCGCAGACGTGAAGAGCAAGACAACAAGGTAAGGAGCACCGACATGTGCTCCAGATGTAAATCACGGTCACGTACCCTGGATTTAGATAACAAGTCTCCAGTTTGAATCCAAACTGTAGCCACTACGTTGTATAGTATATGAGTATTTTCTTGGAAGTACAAGATGTACAAAAACTTATATGATGGAAATAGGAATCCGTATTTTAGAAGATTATTCATGAGCTACAGTGAGAGTCAGTACTTATTTCTCTTTTATCTTCACATTATGTATGTATGTATGTATGTATGTATGTATGTATGTATGTATGTATGTATGTATGTATTATGTATGTATTATGTATGTATTATGTATGTATGTATGTATGTATGTATGTATGTATGTATGTACGTATGTATGTATGTCTTTTATCTTCACATTAACTGCAAACAAAAATTCAGGAGATGCCTTGTATCAAGTCTGGGGTATCAACCTGAGTTCTGTTATCCAGTAATACCAATATAACTCAGGTTATAAATAAATCGTCACGAATGTTGATACTTAAGCCTGTTAGGACGCATGTCCATGAGAGGACAGCAGAGACCAGGCCTGTTTTCAAACTGTACCCTCTCTGGTACGGTGTGACTTGGACGCGGATAAGCTTGCCCGTAAAGCGTGCTACAAAATGGGCTTCGGCCCCCTTTTTATATATTATACAGTGTTTTGTTCAGTGTAGTTAATACTTTCGACTTATAATTTACATTATTTTGTCTTTGCACTCCTTGAATTGCATTTGTGCAAACTTTGGGAAGATCAAGGCTTAGTGCGTGATGTACAACTAGATCGACCTGGACAATAAACTAGTAATTTCCCTAATACCTTTTTTCTAGTGACGAAAATGAGAAGACCACAGTAGCATGGAGACTGTTCGCATTCATGATTCCAATTCGAGGCGGAATTAGTATCAGTAAGGAAGTTACAGACAAGGTTTGTGTCGGGACTCTACGAATATTATGGTTTCCCCGCATTGCGTTTTCTTCATTAAATCATTTCCCTTGTACATTGTTGACCTGATTTTTTTCTTAATCTCTAATGTTTGGAAGTTTTTACTAATCATATCCATGTACTTCTGTCCAACTTTCTCGTCCTGGAGATTCTCTACCCGTATCTGTCAGCAGAGTTTCACTTCTTCTATACTAAGCCTAACCTAACTAACCCCGTGGAAATAGAGCCCTGAATGGCCTTGGTCTACCAAGCGACCGCTTCACAGCCCGAAGGCCTGCAGATTACGAGGTGTCGTGTGGTCAGCACGATGAATCCTCCCCGCTGTTATTCTTGGCTTTCTAGACAGGGACCGCTATCTCGCCGTCAGATAGCTCATCAATTCTAATCACGTAGGATGAGTAGACCTCGAACCAGCCAACAAATTACGTACAAATCCCCGACCTGGCCGGGAATCGAACCCAGACCCTCAGGGTAAGAGGCGGGCACTCTACCCTTACACCACGTGGTCGGCCTATACTAAGCCTAGAGGTACTTAATTCACCACAGATCAGACAGCGGTCTGTATCATGGATAACTTCCCCGGAACACCCGCATATTCCTAAGAGATGTCCTGGATTCCAAGTCGGCTATGATATAGTCTATTGTTGATCCGTGGCCCCTACCCTTCCCTGTGCTTAATGAATGTGTTCGTTACTGCTAACTGAGAAAATTCTCGTCCTTATTCTTCCATCAGCTAACTCTACCCAAGTATTTACCTCATTTTCGTGACCAAGAGAAATTATGTGGCGTGCAGTACTAGTCCTGATGATGGGAGGTATCCCACACTCTGCTCTCCCCATTATAATACGTGTTAAGAAAATAATTTCCTATATGTTCCACATTATCTACACTTACCTGAATATCTTTAAACACATCCAGACGCATCTTCTTCGCTCACTCAGCCAGTCCTACTTCCTTTGTACTGTGAGCTCCATTAATATCGATAACTCCCCATCGAATTACATTTTCAAGTAGTCCCTCGCCTAGGCTTGCTCAAAACGATCCAAGAATCCTCTGTAAAACATTCAGTGAAGCGATATCCTGCCCTACTTACACAGAGTCCCAGTGAATCTTTCCTCTAACGGCTCAGGAACCAGCGGTGGATTGTACCTATTGTAGTCCTAACCGCCTGAACGAATGGAAAGCCTCTTCCTCCTGCGGCGTTCAATCCAAAGATTGGTTTGTAGCGGCTTTCCATGAACAAGAAGGACCATGACTCAGAATATGTCCGAGATGATCACTACTTTTCCACAGTAACTGGTATCCGGACTCTCAAGACCACTTACTTGGTCACTCAGCCGTTGCCCGTGTTCTAAACTGGTGTTAAAAATGGGAGCGCATAGTACGGGGAGGACTTTTCATCAGGAATACTATTGCACATAAGACAGATTCTGTTAGGCAGCAAAATAGGTGTGAAAATGTGGGTAGATTTAGGAGGTGAGAACATCGTGGTGGAAACAATTATCATCACGCACCTTATGAGCGTTTCTCATATTTGTTGAGGTTCATCTTGGAAGAAAAGAAATCCTCACAGATGTACTTCAGAATAATGGCATAATGGAATCAATGACATTGTCTGACGTGCCTGTTCTAGTGGATACGGGTCCGCTGCCTTTGTCTTGGGAGTAGAATAGTAACTTCATGAATAAATATCGTCGCTTCACCGGTAAAAGGTTGTAATCCACAAAGCTCTTCCTATCGATTATTCTCCTTAAGACTGGCTACGCCTCCCAGCCACATATGGTTATGCAGTCCATCAGAACAAATTTTGATGTGTTCATTTTCCTATGCCCATGTACAAAGGAAAATTAAACTTACTGTACGGTACTATACGAATGTATGCTTGCATTGCGTATTTACGCACTCCTATTGTATAACTAGCGAATGTACCCGTGCTTCGCTACGGTATTCTATATTGTATTCGAATATCGAAGTAAATAGTGTACATGCAGTAAATAAGATTGTTTTAAAATTGCATATCTCTTAGCGTTATCCGAGAAAGAGCATGGGGAGGTCCCCGTAAGTTGTTTCCAATGTAAAGTGTTTGTTATGGATGTGTGATATAACGGCAGGCTCACTTGCCTACTGCTATTCAAAATCGAGTTGGGAAATTTACATTATAATTGCAGGCCCCATTGCCAACTACGCGGACAGAATCGATTTGAGGAGTTTTCGTTAAAATGGCAGCCCCCCTTTCCTACTTCCAGACAGATTACAGTTGAGGTGTTTCTATTATAATTGTAGGCAATTACCCTACTATCACTCGAAATTGAGTTGTGCAGTTATCATTATAATGCCAGGACCAGTTTCCTACTGCCAGCCATCTTATTGCCAGTCACACCAAGTTGGTGAGTTTCCATCAAAATAGCAGGCCACTATGCCTAATGCCAGTCACATTTTAGATGAGAACATTTCTTTATAATGGCGGGCACCCTTGTCCACTGCCAAACACAGTCGGGTAGGAGAGTTTTAAACAAAACTGGATGCTCACTTGCCTTCTGCAAGTCAAATCGAGAAGGGAACTATTCATTACAATTGTAGGCCTTCCTTACTAATGACAGTTACACAGGAGTTGGAGAAGGAACCCTTTCCTACTGCTAGTCAAAGTCGGTGTGGGGAGTACTGATTACAATAGCAGACCCACCCTTTCTCGATAGCTAATAATCGACATCAGCGAATATACACAAATCGACATACGAAAACATATGCGTGTTTACAATATTGAAGACCTTCATTTACAGATTAACTGCTACTAAACGTACGTCATATCGACAAAGGATTATACCATAAGACACGCCGGATTTAGTGGCCTAAATGGCTGGTCCTATGATATGTCATCCACTCTTGGGTCAGATTGAGTTAGAAACGTGGAACAGGGTAAAGAATTTGTAAGATTATCTCACATTACATTACTTTTCGGATAATTATGTGACAGCTACATACATAGCATTTGGCTCACATATGGCTACTGGGTGGGCCAATTTTCGTGAAGAGTTTGATGATTCTGTATTTCATCTAAGTAACTGAAAGTATGAATTATGCATGTGAAAATTCCAAATTGACTTATCATCGATTAATAGAGAAAAATCAAACGTAAAAGGGATACAGATACGGCAAAAAGTCATAAGACCAAGGTTGTAGATCATTCCAAATTGAACGGAGATTGTGCAATCCGTTATGTGATAGGAATTTCCGAAGGTCTGCACTATCATTAAAATTGCCTGCATATTTCGATATTCTTCGGGGATAAAAAGTGAAAAATTTAATGATCTAGGACGTTTTCCGTTCGTTACAGGCTAAAACGTATAATTTTATCAAATTTCAATTATCTTCTTTTTCTTCTGGTAGATTATGCCGCAATGTGGATTTTGGGCGAAGCGGGTAAAAATTAGGACTTTCAGGAAACTAAACCAAAAATTATGGAGATGGTCATTATTAACCCTTAAACGGAAAGCTGTACGAAAATTTCGCCAAAATAGTCAGTGTAGAGGCACACAGTCGTTACGATTTCATTTATATAGATAAGGAATCTGCTCCATGTAAAACACCTTTTGGGCTATGTCCGCTGGATTTAACCTGAAAAAGTGACCATTCATGATATCTCCCTTATTAATCCTCCTGACGAAAAAATGCACATGAAAAAAAAAGTTTAGAGGTGAAATTCCATCACGTTTGTTCGATTTCCAGTCAGGTTGGTCTTGTTCTGTATATATTGTGGAAGAGTAAAATCACCTTTTGTGTTCCCTATAAACCGCCAGTCCATTCCCGAACATGAAATGTTATTTACGTTTAAAACCTACCTTTGGATAGGTGGATGCTAAATATAAATTTTGGTTCGAATGTCTTCAGTAGTTTTCAAGTTGTAAGGGATACGCTTTACACGCACCCACTCGTGAGTTAAGTCCGATGGGACTTGTACAGAAAAACGGTCCGTTAATGATATCTCCCTTATTAATCCTCGTATCGAAATGATGCACATGAGAAAAAAGGTTTAGAAATTAATTTCTACCAAGATAGGTAGATTTCCATTAAGTTTGGTTGTGTATATTTTGTGGAAGTGCAAAATCACTGCTTCGGTTTCGTATAAACCCCCAGTCAGTTCAGGGATTTAGAAACAATATTTGCCCTAAAACCTATCAAGGACAAGTGTATTCTAAATATGAGTCTTGGTGGAAATACATCCAGTAGATTGTAGCATTCGCGTACATACGGCGTAATTAAGGAAGAAATATACCGGGCGAGTTGGCCGTGCGCGTAGAGGCGCGCGGCTGTGAGCTTGCATCCGGGTGATAGTAGGTTCGAATCCCACTATCGGCAGCCCTGAAATGGTTTTCCGTGTTTTCCCATTTTCACACCAGGAAAATGCTGGGGCTGTACCTTAATTAAGGCCACGGCCGCTTCCTTCCAACTCCTAGGCCTTTCCTATCCCATCGTCGCCATAAGACCTATCTGTGTCGGTGCGACGTAAAGCCCATAGCAAAAAAAAAAGGAAGAAATAATACAGTTAAGAAAGTTGAAAGTAATAGAAGAGGACAGCCGGATAACGACAAATATGTAAATGCCAAGTGAATGTATTGGAAAATCAAATGCCCCTCAATAAATTATGCTAGTGTGAGTTATGGATATAATAAAGCAAAAACAGAGGAGAAATTTAGGTCCAGTGATTCTTAGGTAAACAAATAATAAGATGATGACTAATAATGTTATTACTTAATCTATTCTAGGGCGGTTATAACATCCAACGATATTCCGCCTATATCCCGCAGATAGGCCGATTGACGCCTCTCTTGCCTTCTACCCAGGGAACAACCACGAATTTAAAAGCATGATGAGGAAAATGGCAATACGTTACATCCCTGCTGGCATGCAGTCAGAGACGTTGCCATGGTAACCAGTAGGTTCGTTGTCGGTCTGTCGGTCACTCATGATACCAGCGGAAAATTGTAAATTTCTCCGTCATGTGAAGAGTAAGGTAAATTATGAATATAACGAAAGTTGTTTATAATGAAGAGACGTTTAACGTACGGTAAACGAAGTTTACAGAAAATCAATAGTATAGGAGAAAATGGCGGAAAACCATTCTGGTTTTTCGATAAACCCCCCGTCTATTCAAAGATTTTAAAATGATATGCATATCGAAACCTTCCCCGGGAAGAGTATACTCTAAATATGAAGATTGGTTGAGATCTATCCAGCCGTTTCGACGTGATGGTGGAAAAACCATTCTGGTTTTCGTATAAACCCCCGGTCTATTCAAAGGTTTTAAAATAATATGCATATCGAAACCTTCCCCTGGATGAGTATACTCTAAATATGAAGTTTTGAAGTTGATCTATCCAGCCGTTTCGACGTGATGGTGGAAAAACCATTCTGGTTTTCCTATAAACTCCCCGTGTATTCAAAGATTTTAAAATGATATGCATGTCGGAACCTTCCCCGGGATGAGTATACTCTAAATATGAAGTTTGGTTGAGATCTATCCAGCCGTTTCGACGTGATGGTGGAACAGACAAACAGACAGACAAACAGACAAACAGACAAACAAAGAGACACGAAACGTAAAAACCACCGATTCGGTCTTGAGTTGACCTAAAACGGATAAATATCTGAAAAATTGGCAAAACAAAAGAAATTACAGATAGCGGACCCCTTACAATTTTATTTATATAGATGCATGTTAGGTTCATTTTCGGTTACTCGGCGGCATAGGAAAACGAACACAACGGACATTGTTCTGATGGACTGCATATCCATATGCGGCTGGGAAGCGTGACCAGTCTTAAGGGGAATAATCGATAGGAAGAGCTTTGTGGATTACAACCTTTTACCGGTGAAGCGACGATATATAAATAAAATATTTTAAGTTTTGGTTTGAGTGGTTGGAGTGGGACGTGCGTAACTCTAGGTGATGTAGGCGAGAAGAAAAGTGGGTTAAAACTCACTCCCAGTTATCTTTCATCTCCAGGACAATTTTAGGATCCTGCCGTAAGATTTAGCTCACGCCCCTTCCATCCCATTAAAAGTCCTATGTAATAACAAATACTCCTTCTGATGGTATGTCTCAGCTACATGAGTTAAAAGGCATACATCGGAATGTTGATCAAATTATCCTCAACCTCTTATATGAAACAGCAACTGCTATTTGTTGCAATAATATATTACTACTTCCCTCAAGGCGCCGGATATATTAATGGTTCTTTCAAGAACTCCGTAGTTCAATAGTCTGATATGTTTGTTTCAACCCTTGAAAGCCCAATGAGACAGCCACCCGAACTATCTAGATACCATACTAACATAGATTATCTCGAAGTATAGCAAATGATTTGCATCTCATTACCAAGAAGGTCACCGTCTCTTAAGTTCTTTCTCTAAATTCGCAGAGAAGAGTTCTGGAATTGATTTCATGCTTCTCAGTGACAGGCCCAATGAACTGCTTCTTGGCAACATTCAAGCACTCAAACAAGCTTGTGAGTTTATGTGACTGTCGATAGCCTCCCGGCATTCCATTTTACTTGGAATTTACAATTTGATTTACGTTGCGCCGACACAGATAGGTCTTATGGCGAACGATGGGATAGGGAATGCCTAGGACTGGGAAGGAATCGACTGTGGCTTTAATTAAGGTACAGCGCAAGCATTTTCCTGGTATGAAAATGGGAAACGAAGGAAAAACATCCTCAGGGTTGCCGACATTGGGTTTGGAACCAACTATCTCCCGGATGCTGCGCGAACATGACCGCACGGCCAACTTGGAATTTGAAGCACGTGGACATAATTTCTCATTTAAAAATCTTACATGTATTGCTTGGAAAACCTTGAACACCTTGTTGAGGTGTAGGTGATTTTTTTCCGATTTGCTATCGCGATCTTCTGCCAAATCTCGACCTCAGCAAGTCGGTATTTATTACTTTAAAGTCTTCTACGGCTTCAAATCGAAAGACTTTCACCAGGCCTCTTTGGAGGCTACTCGCTAAACTTGAAGGTTTATATTGCATAGGATTCTAACTTCAATGAATTTGGTCGTGAAGTAATGCATTTCCTTCCTTCCTCCTTATTCTTCTGGGAAAAGTGTGTACCTGATCTATAGTAGAAAGAGATTCTTCGAATATTCCAGCATTCCTCAAATATTAACAGAATAGCTTCAGCGTTAATGGGTGCGGATGTTCTGACACTCCGTATAGTAGTACACTGAGTGCCTGAATCCATGACCAGTGTAATTGATGTTGAGAAGGGCTCGAGGTGCCGTGATAAGGGTAGGGCTAGCGGTTCCTCGGAGGACGGGAGGGAGCGAGAAATGTCCAGCGTTTTGGCGTGGGCAGAAAATAGCTGAGTTAACACCAACCAAAAGCTAATCCATCAAAGGCACGCCCTTTGTATGTAGTCCTAATAGACACGCTATTTGCGAAGTAGTTCTAGTATTATTACTATTGAGGCGAACCGAGCTAACATTGGCGACGAACCACCTCTCCAGCAGATTGCATATGCTTCACGTGGCCCTCAAATGTCTCCCGTCACCGACATGCAGTTATTATTATTATTATTATTATTATTATTATTATTATTATTATTATTAACACTGAAATTCATGAAGAAACCTGAAAAAATACGTTAATCAAAATGTTTTGTCTGTTCATGACAAGTCAGTCTATGCAATCACAGAATTCAAGTGAAAACTATCCTGGAGTATTCATTTCATTTCATCTCTGTTCAGAGTCATCCCTGATAAATGATCTCTTTATGTGTTCTTGAGGTTACATTGTGCTCAGTGTTTTCTTTTTTTTTTTTTTTTTTTTTTTGCTAGTTGCTTTACGTCGCACCGACACATATAGGTCTTATGGCGGTGATGTGATTTATTTTACTTGATGTTACTTTTGCAGAGAACGAGAAAGTTGCCTACGTGGTATGGGCCGCGTATTTGTAAGCTTGCATTCGGATGTTAAGCTTGCGTGATATGTTTGCGTTCTTGTAAGTCAGTATATGAATTCGAACCACTGGAGACAGTTTTCCGTAATTTCCCACTTTCACACCAACTAAATGCTGGGTGTACACCTTAAATAAGGATAAGACCGCTTACTCCCCAGTCCTATCGCTTTCCTAACCCACTTCGCCGAAACCTGATCTGTGTTACTATGACGTTAACCTGGTAGCAATATAATAGCAGAAATTGTAGGAAATATGAACATATTAATCTACGGTAAGTTTGGGAAGGAAGGCGTCAGACTGGATTCCGTGGTTCAAATCCCGGTCACTCCACGTGAGATTTGTCCTGGACAAAGCGGAGGCGGGACAGTTTTTTCTCCGTATGCTCTGGTTTTCCCTGAAATAATTCATTCCAATAACACCCCCACAATATCATTTCATTTCATCTGTCATTCATTAATCATTTCCCCTGAGGTGTGCGACAACCTTCGGCAGCCAGCACAATTCCTATACTCGCCGCTAGATGGGGGCCTCATTCATTCCATTCGTGACCGGGTCGAATGACTGGAAACAGGCTGTGGATTCTCAAGGTGTCAGAGTAAAGGGATATGCACTATCCTCATATCCAACGCAAGTCAGAAGTCGGGCCGTGATTATATGATGTAAACCAATTTTGAAACATTATTTAGCGCATCGTGAGCATTTAGCTGTTAAGAAAAGTATTCGTGATTGTCGATATTTTAACTGAAGCCATGAGACTTAACTAGCCATCATAGTACGTTAAAGCTTAAACTTCAGAATCACAACAGTTGTATTTGACGACTTACTGTACAACATATTTACCTCGCACGCCAGCTCATGCACTACGCAAAATAGACGTCAAATCTATATAAATAAAATTGTAGGGGGTCCGCTGTCTGTAATTTCTTTTTTTTTGCCAATTTTTCAGATATTTATCCGTTTTAGGTCAACTCAAGACCGAATCGGTGGTTTTTACGTTTCGTGTCTCTTTGTTTGTCTGTTTGTCTGTTTGTCTGTCTGTTTGTCTGTTCCACCATCACGTCGAAACGGCTGGATAGATCTCAACCAAACTTCATATTTACAGTATACTCATCCCGGGGAAGGTTTCGATATGCATATCATTTTAAAATCTTTGAATAGACGGGCGGTTTATAGGAAAACCAGAATGGTTTTTCCACCATCACGTCGAAACGACTGGATAGAGTTCAGCCAAACTTCATATTTAGAGTGTAATCATCCCAAGGAAGGTTTCATTATGCATATCATTTTAAAATCTTTGAATAGACGGGGGTTTATAGGAAAACCAGAATGGTTTTTCCACCATCACGTCGAAACGGCTGGATAGATCTCAACCACAATTCATATTTAGAGTATACTCTTCCCGGGGAAGGTTTCGATATGCATATCATTTTAAAATATTTGAATAGACGGGGGGTTTATAGGAAAACCAGAATGGTTTTTCCACCATCACGTCGAAACGGCTGGATAGATCTCAACCAAACTTCAAATTTATAGTATACTCATACCGGGGAAGGTTTCAATATGCCTATCATTTTAAAATCTTTGAATAGACGGGCGGTTTATAGGAAAACCGGAATGATTTTCCACCATTTTCTCTTATACTATTGACTTTCTGTAAACTTAGTTTACCGTACGTGAAACATCTCTTCATTATAAACAACTTTCGTTATGTTCATAATTTACCTTACTCTTCACATGACGGAGAAATTTACAATTTTCCGCTGGTATCATGCTCTGCATTGAGTGACTGACAGACCGACAACGAACCGACAGGTTACCATGGCAACGTCCCTGACTGCATGCCAGCAGGGAAGTAACGTATTGCCATTTTCCTCATCATGCTGTTAAATTCGTGGTTGTTCCTTGGGTAGAAGGCAAGAGAGGCGTCAATCGGCCTATCTGCGGGATATTGGCGGAATATCGTTGGATGTTATAACCGCCCTCGAATAGATTAAGTAATAACACCATTAGTCATCTTCTTATTATTTGTTTACCTAGGAATCACTGGACCTAAATTTCTCCTCTGTTACCGCTTTATTATATACATAACTCACACTAGCATCATTTATTGAGGGGCATTTGATTTTCAAATATATTAACTTGGCATTTACATATTTGTCGTTATCCGGCTGTCCTCAGTTATAATCCATTTTTTATTACTTTAAACTTTCTTAACTGTATAATTATCTTCCTTAATTACGCCGCATGTACGCGAGTGCTACGAACTACTGGATGTATATCCACCAAGACTCATATTTAGAATACACCTGTCCTTGATAGGTTTTAGGGCAAATATTGTTTCTAAATCCCTGAACTGATTGGGGGTTTATACGAAACCGAATCAGTGATTTTGAACTTCCACAAAATATACACAACCAACGTTAATTTAAATCTACCTGCCTTGGTAGAAATTAATTTCTAAACCTTTTTTTCTCATGTGCATCATTTCGATACGAGGATTAATAAGGGAGCTATCATTAACGGACCGTTTTTCTGTACAACTCCCATCGGTCGTAACTCACGAGCGGGTGCGTGTAAAGCGTATTCCTTACAACTTGAAAACTACTGAAGACATTCGAACCAAAATTTATATTTAGCATCCACCTGTCCAAAGGTAGGTTTTAAACGTAAATGACATTTCATGTTCCGGAATGGACTGGCGGTTTATAGGGAACCGAAATGGTGATTTTACTCTTCCACAATATATACAGAACAAGACCAACCTGACTGGAAAACGACCTAACGTCATGGAATTCCACCTCTAAACCTTTTTTTCATGTGCATTTTTTCGTCAGGAGGATTAATAAGGGAGATATCATGAATGGTCAGTTTTGCAGGTTAAGTCCAGCGGACATAGCCCAAAAGGTGTTTTACATGCAGCAGATTCCTTATCAATATAAATCAAATCGTAACGACTGTGTGCCTCTACACTGACTATTTTGGCGAAATTTTCGTACAGCTTTCCGTTTAAGGGGTAATAATGAACATCTACACAATTTTTGGTTTAGTTTCCTGAAAGTCCTAATTTTTACCCGCTTGGCCCAAAATCCAGATTACGGCATAATCTGCCAGAAGGAAAAGAAGATAATTGAAATTTGACAAAATTATACGTTTTAGCCTGTAACGAACGGAAAACATCCAAGATCATTAAATTTTTCACTTTTTATCCCCGAAGAATATCGAAATATGCAGGCAATTATAATTATGTTGGAGACCTTCGGAAATTCCTATCACATAACAGATTACACAATCTCCGTTCAATTAGGAATGATCTACAACCTTGGTCTTAATGACTTTTTGCCGTATCTGTATCCCTTTTACGTTTGATTTTTCTCTATTTCTCGATGATAAGTCAATTTGGAATTTTCACATGCATAATTCATACTTTCGATTACTTATATGAAATACAGAATCATCAAACTCTTCACGAAAATTGGCCCACCCAGTACCCATATGTGAGCCAAATGCTATGTATGTAGCTGTCACATAATTATCCGAAAAGTAATGCAATGTGAGATAATCTTACAAAAACTTTACGCTGTTCCACGTTTCTAACTCAGTCTGATGCACGAATAGATGAGATATCATAGGACCAGCCATTTAGGCCACTAAATCCGGCGTGTCTTATGGTATAATCCTTTGTCGATATGACGTACTTTTAGCAGCAGTTAATCTGTAAATGAAGGTCTTCAATATTGTAAACACGCATATACTTTCGTATGTCGATCTATATATATTCACTGATGTCGATTTGTAGCGATAGAGAAAGGGTGGGTCTGCTATTGTAATCAGTACTCCCCACACCGACTTTGACTGAAAGGGTTCCTTCTCCAACTCCTGTGTAACTGTCATTGGTAAGGAAGGCCTACCATTGTAATGAATAGTTCACTTCTCGATTTGACTTGCAGAAGGCAAGTGAGCATCCAGTTTTGTTTAAAACTCCCCTACCCGATTGTGTTTGGCAGTAGGCAAGGGTGCCCGCCATTATATAGAAATGTCCTCATCTAAAATGTGACTGGCATTAGGCATAGTGGCCTGCTATTTTGATGCAAACTCACCAACTTGGTCTGACTGGCAGTAAGGTGGCTGGAAGTAGGAAAATGGGCCTGGGATTATAATGATAACTGCACAACTCAATTTCGAGTGATAGTAGGGTTATTGCCTGCCATTATAATAAAAACTCCTCAACTGTAATCTGTCTGGAAGTAGGAACGGGGGGCTGCTTTTTAACGACAACTCCGTAAATCGATTCTGTCCGCGTAGTAGGCAATGGGGCCTGCAATTATAATGTAAACTTCCCAACTCGATTGTGAATGGCAGTAGGCAAGTGTGCCTGCCGTTATATCACAAATCCATAACAAACACTTTACATTGGAAACAACGTACGGGGACCTCCCCATGCTCTTTCTCGGATAACGCTAAGAGACATGCAATTTTATAACAATCTTATTTACTGCATGTACACTATTTACTTCGATATTCGAATGCAATGTAGAATACCGTAGCGAAGCACGGGTACATTCGCTAGTGTAGGATATGGACACAATGAAATGAAATGAAATGGATTATGGATTTTAGCGTCGGGAGTGTCCGAGGACATGTTCGGCTCGCCAGGTGCAGGTCTTTTGATTTGACACCCGTAGGTGACCTGCAAGTCGTGATGAGGATGAAATGATGATGAAGATATAGAGTCTTGGTTGTAGGCGGCTCCACATCGTTTCCATAAATAAATCAGCCCTCATGGACAACAGGTTTATTTACACAGACACCACATACAGTTTTACACTTCTGCATATAAAATACATTGCGATGCATTGAATACCGAGACACAAAGAAACGTGATGCTCATGCTCATACGCACTCCACGCCGCCGAATGACGCTAGTACGAGAAGCTACACCCTGATGCAATGTTGCATCGTGCACAAGGGTGTGTTCTGTATATGGGGCGAGTTGATTCTTCCCGACGCCGCCATAAAGACGACGCATACACCCAGCCCCCGTGCGAGCGAAATTAACCAATGATGGTTAAAATTCTCGACCCTACCGGGAATCGAACCCGGAACCCCTGTGACCAAAGGCCAGCACGCTTACCATTTAGCCATGGAGCCGGATATTCTGATAATAATTGTGAAAAAGCCCTCCGAAATTGACGGCATTCGCGCCCAGGGCATTCAGGTTGTAAGTCAATTGGGTAGAAAACTATGCTAGCACGAAGAGTAAATATGAATTGGCTATCATTGCACGTATTACGAATACATACATAAATACATACGCCCCACATGCATAAGTACATACACTCCTATAACATGCCTAACTCGAGATGACTGCTGCCCAACCAAATAGCGAGCAGCTATTATAATTCCACGTGGTCAGCGTAAGTACATTCTCTGCCTTATTGCTTACATATACACATACTGTAGGTGCATATATTCGACCACTTAAAGAATGAAGGTGCTTAGGTAGAGAGGCTTTCTTTTATGATCAATGTTGCGGGATAGAATCTCACCGCTGTTGTACCTTATGACCGACAGCTGTAGAGATGACGTTAAAACACAAACGCCGCTTCTTCTTCTTCTTCTTCTTCTGCTTCCTCTTCTTATTGTTATTACTTCTCCCGGGCATTTTAACTAAATTTCTGGGGTCAGAACTCTGTATAGGTTTAGCTCTTTTTGTTTTAATTCGGGGATCGTTACTGGCGCTAGAACTATGTGGGAGGGATGTATTCACTATGGTGTGTATTTGGAATGGTTTGAATTTTTATATGTTGGGTATGTAAATGGATTTAATTTTTACAAGTTGTTATTTACGTCGCACCGACACCGTCTTACGGTGACGATGGGACAGGAGAGGTCTAAGAATGGGAAGGAAGAGGCCGTTGCCTTGATTAAGGTACAGCCCCAGCATTTGACTGGTGCGAAAATGTCAAACCAAGGAAAACCATCTTCAAGGCTGCCTACAGTGGGGTTCGAACCCAGTATCTCCCGAATATTGGATACTGGCCGCACTTAAGGGACTGCAGCTATTGAGCTCGGTTGTGTAAATGGAGGAGTGTATAAATACGGGACAACCACCCAACCCTCAAACCAGAGGAATTAACCGGACAAATTTAAAATTCCCGACTCGGCTGGGAGTCGACCCAGGGCCGTCTTAAGGTGAGTTTGAAAGCAAAAATGTGAACTTTTTGACATTTTTCAAAATAACTCCTAGAATATTATTTAGTGTTCCATGATTAAAATGGTATATAATTTATCTCTGTGTGAGTGCTAGAAGTATTTTATTTTTAATTTTATAACATTGCTTGCATAACCGTCAGGCTGGTTGATTTTGGACATGCACCTCTTTATTTTTGAATATCTCTGAAACCTCTGCACGCACAAGGCTGTGGTTTTTACCTGTCGATAGAGAATATTCAGCGCTCAATTTTCGTTACTCTTCTGTTTCAAATATGTCTGCCGCTATGCTTGCTTTTGTGTAATGAATGTTGAATTTCGTGTGAATTAGTGTCTCTGGAAGTGATTCCGTGTAGTTTGATTGCACTTATTTTGGTAAACAAAGTATAAATATGCCCAGAAGTGCTAGTCTATTTGGGAAACGTAAGTTTTGTGGCAACCAGAATACTAAAAACACAAGACCATGTGTTTCACTAACAGTGTAGAAATAGATTGTCAAAATGTGACGCCAAACAAGAAGACAGACACGACCCCTACCAGTGCAAGTGAAGCTAAATTAGGTAAACATTTTGATGAACCGGGATCTGGAAGGCTGAAGTTTCAGGAGAGTATTTTGAGCACAATAATCCTATACCTGTAGCAGTTATGGAAGCTATCAAGCCAATCTACAGAGACCTAGCTCATCCAGACCTTCGCACTCAGAATCCCAACGAGTCTTTCAACAATATAATCTGGACTCGAGTGTCCAAAAAGGTATTAATTTTTGGGGTTAAGAGTCAGTGATGCTGTATTAACATTCAATGGTGGAAACATGGATGAGTAAGAGTGTTATTGCATCTCAACATCAACCCTGGCCGTCATACTATGAAGGGACTGAAACATTTAGACAAATTAAGAATTGCCAAGGCACAGCGTGCAGCAGAGTTCAACACCAAAGCAGCAATCTCATCGCGAAAGGAAAGGCTTTTAGAGAAGGAGGGGTACCAGGAAGAGGATACTGACTATGCTGTGGGGTGCTTTTGAGCCTTAATTTAAACATCTGAGTGAGTTCTTACAATTTCAAGTTTTAAACCTGATTTTCTCAAAATGACTTTTTTACAATTAATGTTCCTGTACCTGAAAAACTACTTGTGGTACATACATGAAACTTTGTGAGATGTTTTATTGTATCTTTCTGTCCTTACTGAAGTAGAATCATAGCACAGGTTTCCATAGACATGAAATAAGGGGTGTCCACCTACAAATATTTTGTGTAAAAAAATGGCACCTTTTAAAAAATTAATATATCTTGTTCTTTTGGTTTCAGTGCTCATAAATAATATAGAAATGTCATCTGTAAAAATTCAGAGTCGTATCTTCATTGGTTTCAAAAATATAGGAACATAATCTTGGCTTATTCAACATTGGCAGGATAGGCTTTTCAAACTCCCCTTAACCGAAGATCACTGTGCTGATCATTCAGCCAAGGAGCCGGATGATTTTTATTATTATTATTATTATTATTATTATTATTATTATGATTGCTGTTGTTGTTACGGGTTTCTGTGGAACGCAGACGTGTAAGAAGTTGCGGGCTTGAATGGGTGGACAGAGAAAAGATGAGAGCATAATTTAAAACACTAAAATTTGAAAATGTATTCTTTCCGTTCTTGTTTTCTGACTTTAAACTGGAAAAATCACAAATAACAGTTGAATGGTATTACGATGAGCTCGTCAGCTCTTATAACAAAAATGATTTGAAGTCCTCAAACAATCAGGTACCATAGAGAAAATTGTTAACACGGTGAATTCAAAGAGATGTGTTTTGTAGCTCGAAAGTTACACTCTTTCAAGGAGCACTTTTGCTCCACTCAATTACACTCTAAGAGACTGAGTACCAAAATTTACTGCATTCCAGTCTCTCAAAAGACAATCTTCTAATCCAAATTTTACATGGGATTACTTTGGACACAGTTCCTACTGTCTTTTCTGCTCGTCAATCTGATTCACAATTGTTTTTAATTAATGGCACTCTCAACAGAGGCAATAAATGGCCTTAGTGGACAAAAAAAAAAAAAGTTTAAGAAATCGGCCATAAACAAAATGCTAGAAGGAGAAACCCTTGCACACCT
Source organism: Anabrus simplex (assembly GCF_040414725.1). Lineage (NCBI taxonomy): Eukaryota > Metazoa > Arthropoda > Insecta > Orthoptera > Tettigoniidae > Anabrus > Anabrus simplex. The sequence continues at coordinate 477,053,289 of NC_090266.1, forward strand.
TTTGAACTACCCTTGGAAAAACTTAAAATCCTATATGGGCTTTTGGCCTGAAGTTACAGAAGCTAAGCCTATAAGAGGGTGACTAGATGGTGACAAATATTAACTTCCAAAACTAGAGTTAAAATTTAATGTTTTAGAAAATAGTAGTCACTCCAATACCAACTTGAATGGAAATTAAAAGAGGGTGAACAGTCTTTATTCCCTAAGTTACATCTTTTCCAATAGGGATTTTGAATAGAGTCCTTAGACTTGCCTGAACATTACACTTATACGGCGATGTTGAACTTTATAAATTTACATTAAGAAAGAATTTTGAAACCTTCCCCTCGAGTCAGCTTTCTGGAGCTATCACATATTTAAAATATGTCTGCCATACCTTGAGTTGGTGGGCCTTCTGACGGCGGGCAGGACTCCCCTTGCCTCCACTAACGTATTCACTCTGAACAGGAGCGAAGAAGAAGGCAACATGGCCCAATAGCTCCCAGCTTTTATAGCAGAGGGGAAAGTTCCAGAAAGCTCTAGGCCGATGGCCTGTACACACCCACAATTTTGAAAGGTTATCAAATACATGTACAAAATTTCTCATTGGCTAATAATTTCAGGAAGAAGGAGGTCATGCCTTGCTGACAACATCAGCGCATAAAGAAAACAATTTACAAACACTTCAGGTAAACAAACATACAGGATAGAATTTTCCCTGGAAAATTAATTGCCCTTCCTCCCACCAGAGGGCACATAAGACGCCAGTAGAGACATCTGAAGATTAAAGTTCCAAACTTCTTCCAATACACAGTTCAGGGTTCAGATGGCCTTCTAAAAGGCGCTCAGTGCAAATGCACGAAGAAGGTGTACTTCCGGTACAATTAATAATAATAGTAATAATAATAATGATAATTTATACAATTCAACTTTAGAGTTCAACCGTCCAATATAGGATTAGAAATACACGTCAATCTGAGGTCCGGTAATCGAATATCGGAAGTTTTCCCCTTGTTTTGCTCCTCTTTTCCTAGAAAATATTGCAATTGTTTCTTATTGTAAGTACCCAGGTAACTCTCCTAATCTTAGGTCGAGGTTGTTACAGTTACAGCAGCTACAGTACACCCAAAAATATGGTAATATACTTATCAATTACTTTTAATAAATCAAAAGTGCCAACGTGCTACAAATGCAATCCATCTCCGTTCGCAGAGCTCCAGGTTCGATTCCCGGCCAGGTCGGGCATTACAATCTTAAGTGCTTAATTCCATTGCCTCGAGGACTGGGTATTTGTCCTATTTTCACATTTCTGTAACTCACACAAGGTTAACACATGTTAACTTCTCCTAATGGAGAAGTTAAGTTTGTAGCTTTACATGACTAATACTTTCATGTTCACAGTCACGGGGCATACAGTTTGATGCGCAGTCTGAGCCAAAGGGAGGTGATTTTCACTTCAAAAATCCTGCTTGCACTGGGAAAGATTTGAGCTGCGGTCGCTTTTGTAGTATTGCGGTATGTTATATTTCCCATTAGGGGCTGCCTGGCCTAGGCGGTAAAGGCGTGCTCGGTTCGCCCGGAAGGACGTGGGTTCGAATCTACGTAAGGAAGTCGTAAAATTTAAGAAACGAAATTTCCACTTCCGGAGGTGCATATGGCCCTGAGGTTCACTCAGCCTATACCAAAAATGAGTACCAGGTTAATTCCTGGGGGCAAAGGCGGCCGAGCGCAGAGCTAACCACTCGACCCCATCACGTGCCGCGGTTAACAATGGTGGAAGCCTTTACCTTCCACTCCTCCAAGGGCCTACATGGCCTGTACGGAGGTGTCTTTGTCTTATATTTCTCATTCTCGCAGATAGAGGTAGTGGAACATATTTTCACTCATAATAAATATATGTCACGAACTGCATTAGTTCTTTATCCAAGCACTCTTCAATGATCGGTGGATGTAGAGTGGGTCTCGGATCACAAGTGGCCACGGCGGTCCGTGGTCTAACAGCTCTGCACTCCGACCAACCAACCGAGCAGAGGAGGGGTGGCCACGGCTCTACACTGGCTCTCTCTGCTTTCGGGAGACGGGAAAGTGTTGGACCTTACGGCTGGCTGCAAACGTCGGCTGTCCTAAGAATGATTTTCCGTGGTTGTCGATTCTCCTGCACTAAAGTGAATACAGGGATAGTTCCAAGTATAGGCAGCGGACGCCAAACCCCTCACCTTCTCCGAGTATCTCCTTCACCATAAAAATTATCCCGACCTGAGAAATGGCGTCACCGTCTAAGAGGCCCGCCTCCCCCTTCAGGGGAGGAGTGAAAACATATTAGTAGTAGTACTCTTCAATATCAGGCCTATCCAGGTATGCGTAATCCATCATCCATACATTTGAGTGACCTGAAGCGCGAATATTAAGCTTTTTTTTTGCTAGGGGCTTTACGTCGCACCGACGCAGATAGGTCTTATGACGTCGATGGGATAGGAAAGGCCTAGGAGTTGGAAGGAAGCGGCCGTGGCCTTAATTAAGGTACAGCCACAGCATTTGCCTGCTGTGAAAATGGGAAACCACGGAAAACCATCTTCAGGGCTGCCGATAGAGGGATTCGAACCTACTATCTCCCGGATGCAAGCTCACAGCCGCGTGCCTCTACGCGCACGGCCAACTCGCCCGGTAAAATATTAAGCAATACGTGACTATTCCAGATCATCACGTGGCATTTCAAGAGGTAGGATCGTGGTATAAGCCTATATATTTTTCTGTCTTCGTGGCTGTAACTAATACTCCGGTTAATTTGTACACTATAACTTGACTTTACTACTTTTAACGTAGTTTGACGTTCAGTAGAATTTTTCTTTACAGGAAGGTGGATGAACTAGTCATTTACTGAATATCTGAAATTTAGATATTTCCACACCAAAGTGACACCACACCCTATTAAAGTCTTATGCTGCCAAGGCAACTGCTCCCAAATCAAATGACCTGCTGATATTGGAATTCCAGGTGTCAGCGTAGTGACATACTCAGCCGTAAGGCTCGGCTTTCGCGACCGAGTCCACTGTCTCTCTTATCAGACAGTTCCTCAGTTGGTCTCACGAGGCTGAGTGAACCCTGTTCCAGCCCTTAGTTCAGAATTCAGAATTAAAATCCTTTGACTACTGGCTGGGATTCAAAGCCGGGGCCTCTGGTTAAGAGGCAGGCACGCTTCTTTCCTTACACTACGGTGCCAGCTAACGTTCAAATCACTTTGTAATTCGTAATCTGTTCAGTCAACCAATTGGTTTGAGATCAGAGCAAACCGATGTATGACTATTCAGTCTCACCGGAATACTACCCTATCTCTACATTAGTTGCGAATATAAAGTAGGCCCCTACCCGTATTGAAACACTTTCCTTAACTAAAGTTAACTAACTACAGTTCGTGAGAATATTTATTTCCCTTTCCATGAAGTAAGTCCTTCAAATATCTACTGCAGCATTCAGATGGCCATCGGTTTTCTCTCAACCTCTTGTCCATGTAATTTGTTACGGTGCCAAGAGGCTAGTCTAATACGTGGGGAAGCTGCAAACCCATGAAAGGCAATTCGTTCAGCGTCCAAATTAGATACAGTGACTTACTTCAAGATATCATTTACTTTGCCGGAGAACCGGATGCCATTATCGAGCCTGTAATCCAATTACAAGGCAAATGATACAGTACCACTTTTCGAACATTAAAATCCAACGTTTACGTCAAATAAGTGAAATAACCACTAAAGAATTCGTTCAAAATATGGACATCAACGATAACAAAAAGTTTTACCATACACGAAGTATCCTACTTTGATATTTCATGAGAGAGTCGAGTAGTCTTAACGGCTGAAGTGTTAGCTTCCAAACTGGAAGGTCCAAGATTCGATTACCCTATAGTGGCCTCAGTAAATATATCTTTCCTCCCAAATTGGTATTGAAAGGAAAGGCTGCTTCTTTACAGAATACCCGATGTGGGAAATCTTAGGTATTATGCTAGCCACTCGTCGCCACTTATTTTTATACCGGAAGAAGCATGTTGGGTACCCAGTACTGGTTAAGTAGCTGTAAGCTTGCATGCGGAAAATGTTGAGTTCAAACCTCACTGTCGGCTGCCCTGAATATATATTCTGATGATCTATCTTTTCACCAGGAGAATACTGTAACTGCCGTAACGAACACCTCGGCTGTTTCTTTTCCAGTCCGGGTCTTATCCTATCCCAGTGACACTGGAAGTCTTGATGAACTATTGAGACAGTAAACAATAAGCAAAAAAGAAATTCTAATACCAGAGATCGCTGAAGAATGTTTTATTGTCATTGGCCTCTCTCAACTTACCGCTATTTACTGCCTTTATTAATTTTGGAAAGGAAATGTTTTTCAGTGTTACTGTTGTCCAGTTGTAAGATCAGGAGTGGATCCTCCTGACAGGGATTTATAAGCATATTTCATCTTCCAGTTGCTTGCTTACCGATTTCAAGTCATGGTGGTTTAGGTGTAGAGTGCCTTAATCTTATCCGAAAGTCTGAAGTTCGATTCGAGGATCGTTCAAAATTTTTAATCATAGAGCGAGGTTTCGAAAGGATTTCACTCAGCCTTGTGAGTTACGAAAGGCAGCATACTTCAGGAGTTCGCTGCCTAAAATTAGAAGTAGTGGATCCAGTTATGATCATCAAGCTATAGTTGGATTCGAATCACCCTTCGGGCAATCTCAAAATGTTTTTCCGGGGTTTCCCTTTTCAATTCCAGTCATATTTTTCAATGATACCTTTATCAAGGCCATGACGTATTGAACCCATTCCTTTTAACACAAGCATTGTCGAAAACGGGAAAGTCTTCTGTAATTCTAAAAAAGACACAATATCTACTTGATTGTGCCTACAAGAACAATATTTCTGGAGTTGAATTCATTTTGACAAGTTGCATTACAAAAACTGTATTCTAACAAAGAATTTGATGCATTTATTGTGTCCCAACTTAACTGTAAAGTCAACGAAGAAGCAAATGAATTGAAGATGCAATCCGCTAATGCCAGAAAATGTGAGAGGAGAGAAGTGGCTTGTGTTACGACGGTAGAGTCCGACTCGTTGGCTGAATGGTCAGCGTGTTGGCCTTCGGTTCAGAGGGTGCCGGGTTCGATTCCCGGCCGGGTCGGGGGTTTTTCACCTTCATTGGTTAATTCCAATTGCCCGGGGGCTGGGTATTTTTGCTGTCCCCAACACCCCTGCAACTCACACACCACACATAACACTATCCCCCACTACAATAACACGCTGAAGTGTTCATGCCACCTTACACTGACATGTCCTGCCGAAGTGTCCACAATTTCACCCTGCATTGAGTTGTTTTGCACTGAAGTGTCAGCACTTTCGTCTTGTACTGAGGTGTCCTACACTTAAGGGTCCGTTATTTAACCTTACGATAACGTGTTCTGCGCTGAACTGTCCGTTATCTCACGTTGCGTCGATGTGCCCAGGGCTGTACAGTTCCGTTCTCAGATGTCGGAGGCGTTGTACATTTTAACCGTCTTTGATTACCATATTTCGTCATGAATTTTATTTCCTTTGCTGGAGCAAATTTTGGTGTAAAGAATAAAACATGGAAGGAATTTTGTTCGATTGAAAGAATGTCTTCACAGCTGCCATATCAAGTACAGGAAGAAAGATTTAATGATCAGTTCAAAATAACGTTCTTCAGTACAGAACATCAGTAAACATTAGGAATTTGCTTTCTTCAGGTAGCATAAAGGATTAATAAAATGATAAGCATATAGGGCGTGTATAATGCTAAAGGAAAATTTTAGGAATTTTTATTTCCCTACACTTGGCAGATACCTTCCGAGACGAGGCAGTAAATACGTGCCGGGCTGAGTGGCTCAGACGGTTAAGGCGCTGGCCTTCTAACCCTAACTTGGCAGGTTCGATCCTGGCTCAGTCCGGTGGTATTTGAAGGTGCTCAAATACGACAGCCCCGTGTCAGTAGATTTACTGGCACATTAAAGAACCCCTGAGGGACTAAATTCCGGCACCTCGGCGTCTCCGAAAACCTTAAAAAAGTAGTTAGTGAGACGTAAAGCAAATAACATTATTATTATTATTATTATTATTATTATTATTATTATTATTATTATTAGTAGTAGTAGTAGTAGTAGTAGTAGTAGTAGTAGTAGTAGTAGTAAATACGTACTCGATTCACGAGGAAGAACGTGGTTTTCTTCTTCCTCTGGCGGGAAGGCAAAAATGTAAGAACTGTGAGTTGCACACTTGGAAATATGTATGACTCAGGGGTTATTGCAGCCTATTCCAGACATAAGTTTTTTGTTTTACAATTTGCATTACTTCGCAACCTCACAGATATGATTAATGGCAACAGTGGGATAGGAAAGGAAGAAAGGAGTGGGAAGGAAACAGTCATGGCTTTAATTAAGGGCATTTGCCTTGTATGAAAATGGGGAAACCTCGAAAAAACATCTTCAGGTCTGCCAACACTGGGAATTGAACCCACCATCTTCCGAACTCAAGCCCACATCTACGCGACCCTAACCACACGGTCAACTCACTCGATCCAGACATAAATTCATCTAAATTCTAGAGGATATTCAGGACATTCATAACCTGCTCGGTGGTAGCATTGCCTTTATTTTTCGTATGTAAAGCGAGCTCCGTTGTGCGGACTTTCGTATAATTTATTATTATCATTATATAATTATTACTATTATTATTTTTATTATTATTATTATTATTATTATTATTATTATTATTATTAAAAAATAGATCTTCAAATATGATATATCTGCATTCTGTTTGATTAACGGTTGTACCGGCCACTGAGCTAGACCGTATGAATAAATCTGTTTCCAGTGAAACAGAAACTACGTTGCAAACTGATAACCACGCATGGAAAGTATTATGAATACTGTAACTCAATAACATACTGTGGAAATTCCGTTGTTCCCTCTTACTCGTATATATCGCTCATCAAATACAACATTTTACAAACTGATGAAATATTGCATCATTTGAAATTAATGGGGTAGGATTACGTTGAGATATCACAATGTGTATTGACCACTTGTAGCTTGTCGATTTATCAGTGCCCTATTACATCTCCGGGAAAGGATTGACATGATATTGACTGATGGATGTTTCACTTAATATGGTTTCCACGTTAACAGTCGTTCTGATTTGACAATGGAAGTCACAGTTTCAAAGTTAATCGCATGCAAAATTACATCGTTCTTTCGTAGCTGGAATTCATATCCAATGTTTGATCGCTAGTTAAGAGATTATACCTGTTGACAGCAGATCCTGCGAAATTACTTAGAAATGTGATTTGCACACTATGTTAATTTTCCAAACGTAGGCCTATAGTTTCAAATCAATTAAGCCCCCGTTGCTCAGACGGCAGCGTAATGGCCTCTCACCGCTGGGTTCCTTGGTTCAAATTCCAGTCACTCCGTATGAGATTTGTGCTGGCCAAAGTGCAGGAGGTACAGGTTTTTATCCGGGTACTCCGGTTTTCCCTGTCATCCTTCATTCCAGCAACACTCTCCACTATCATTTCATTTCATCTGCCCCAGAGGAGTGCGACAGGATTCGGAAGCCGGCAAAATTATTATCCTCGCCGCATATGGGGCTTCAGTTATTCCATCCCTGACCCGGTCATTGCATGGAAAACAGGTTGTAGGTTTTCATAGTTTCAGTTCAATTACTATAACTAAATTAATTTTCCCTTGGTAAGTCATTACCTTACAATAAATATGGTGAAAGTCAAATTATTAAAAATCATATTGGTACTGGTGTGATATCATCTGAGGAACTTCGGATATCATGCTAAACAGTAATGTATGCTAAGTGCATACACAATGTATGAGAATAATAAACAAATATATTAATTTTTATGTTACAATGACTATATTTTCAATGTATTTAAAGACGCAAAGGTGATGGAACTTTGTCCCGTAAGAGCTGATTTATGTGGCGGTATATCTACGGGCACGTGTTTAATGTAGGTATATTTGAGACAGTGCTTCACCGTCTTAGAAACTCAGCTCACTTGTATGCACAGGCAAAATGTCTATGAAGTAGAACTCAGAGAATTAGAGCGGGTGAAGTGTTAAATGATTGTCTATTGAGTAAGAAGAGGGTCAAACAGGGCATTATTAATGGACCTTCATGTTCTGTTATATACAGTGCGATTCACAGCCACTTCAAGTATCGTTTGCTGCAGCCCAGCTAACGTGCACATGGTTATAGGGGTGCTATTCCCCTTCAGGTGTACTTTATGATAATAGTGTTCAGTGAGCACATTTTGCATACGATTCTGAACCCTAGCGAAATGTTATATCACCCGTTCACAAACATTACCCCTTGAAGTCATGTAGTAACGTCCTTTTACCTTGCAACTAAGTTAATTTGTCGTGCCTCGTGACCGGGTGTAACGAAGAGGGGAATCAATGCACAAAACTAGGTAGCAGTGTGGTAATTAATGTCATAAACACGGAACCGGATGGCATATGTACACTGATCTCGTTATACTACCAGCATATTTCCAGAAGTTTCGCCTAGAAAATCGACGAAATGTGCCAGCGGCGGTTCGAAATCTGCATCGTTAAAATATTTTTGCATCGGTATTGTACCGGTTACGACCTGGACATGCCGTATTTTTAAAATATTAATTGTATTCCACCATCACGCAAGACATTCAGAGCGAACTTGAGTTTGTTTACGTTCGGAGGATGGAGCTGGCGAGCCGGCGACAGCTGTGTGTGTGACATAGCTGCAGGGACAAATTAGACTACTCGCCCGACGCCACGTGTACCTGCATGACCTGGTATGTTCTGGATATGAACGTCACCCCTTCGCGAACATTCGATGTGGGCATTTTTAAAACTTCTCTAATAATAATCGCAGCGACTTGAGCGATACGTCATTTTGAAGACTATAACATAAACGTCGCAAATTGTGAATCTCAAGAAAATCCGTCGAGGGATTCGCGAGATAATCAACTTCGAAGAGATCACGTTATCTGATGACGTAGGAGCCCCAAACTGAATATAAGCTGACCACACGTCACCCTGATCAGACAGTCATAGCTGGGTGTCCAGCCTGACTCTCCACGCTGCAGTGTTCGGCGAAGTGCTGACAGAGTATAACTTCGAATAATTCAAAGTCTTCGTGTGGGACTTAAACTCTGACAGTCGAGTTGAAATTATACATTGTGCGCGTATGAACTCTAATGTATAACCGAGTCTTTATAATGTACATTGAGTCTACCAGTCAAGTTAAACTTCTAAATTTTGCATGTGATGAAGATGAAATGATTCGAAGTCTTTATATAGTAGACGTGGATTATATCAATCAAGTTGAACTTATAAATTTTGCGTGTGTTGGAACTTTGATTATGACAAGTCATGTATCGGACTTAGGTGACAACAGTTCAGTTGAACTTATATTCTGTGCGCTTGTAGAAACTTCTTGATATAACTTACTTTCGTTCTTGTGGAACTGAGTTAATTACCACGTTACCTGTCCGACTCGTTGGCTGAACGGTCTGCGTACTGGCCTTCGGCTCAGAGGATCCCGGGTTCGATTCCCGGCCGGGTCGGGGATTTTAACCTTAATTGGCTAATTACAATGGCACGGGGGCTGGGTGTATGTGTTGTCTTCATCATCATTTAATCCTCATCATAACGCGCAGGTCGCCTACGGGAGTCAAATTGAAAGACCTGCACCTGGCGAGCCGAACACGTTCTGGGATATCCCGGCACTAAATGCCATACGACATTTCATTTACCACGTTACCTGTGTGAAACTTAGTCTCTGAAGCAATATTATTAATTTAAATGTGACACTACTGCGATATACTAGGAACTGTGACATTTCCTTTTAAATCTCAGTCAGCAGGACTTAATCTCTGAACACATGTCATTAATTTCAGTGCTACACTACTACGTTATACCATTAACTGTGACATTTTTGTTAAATCTCAGTCTGCAAAATTTCATGAATAAACAAGGGTGTTTTTTGAAAGTGTTCGAACTTTCACATGAATGTTAATGCAAGTGATTACCATAAACCTGTTCTACGACACCAGTGTTTCGCTCCAACTCAAACTGTGTTCTTTATCCAATTAAAACAAAATTGTGTATTATTTCTTATGAACATTGTGTAAATTATTTTTGTGTGAATGACAGCAGTGTCTTTGATAAACTCTCGAACAGTCACCTATTTCATTTTATGTCAAGTGCGCCTAACAACGAACTGTGCTTTTCATTTCAAACTTATTTCTTCGTCAAAGTGTTTAGTATTATTCCATGACTGACAGCAGTGTCTGTGATACATTCTAAAGCAGTCATACATTTGTTTCAATGTCAAGTGCTACTTTATTTAGTGGAAAATCTCCACGAACTGTGCCAAGTGCGTGAACAATTTTCAGTTTCATAATTTTTATTCATGAACTGTGCTTTATTTTCTTTCAGTCTCGATGCTACTCCCATCTTCATCTTTAGTGAACTTAACAATTCTATCTACAAGATTAAGAGTGAATTCGACTGCATATCCCAACTATATTAAATGAAACAGTGCTGTTAAACCAAAGTGTCGGGGGACTGTGTAAATTTGGACACTCTTGTAAGTTATGTGACGAGTGATTACCCCGCAACATTGTCAGAGAACGTCGGAGATCGTCCAGAACGTTGAAAGTTTGAGACTCAAACCCATATCAAACCAACCTGGATGTACGGGCCTAATCTCAACATAATATTGGCAACCTGCAGAATGTGTTCCAGTTCCGTTCAGCCTGGTGAACTGGGAGCACGGGTCATCAAAAGGCGATGTTGAAGACAGCAACTATCAACAGTAAGGTGATGTGCACTTTAAAGTGCATTTTCTGAATAAAAACTATTATTCAATCTATTTAACATTTTCTTGTAGATAGGGCCCTGCCTCCTGTACCAATCCCTAGCTAGAAATCACCCAGTATTGTCCTGAGATGTACTTCGTGCTGACTTTAATATTAATTCATAAAGTCGGGCTATTTTACTGGTAGAGTATGATGTTTGAATATGTAAACACAGTGCTTCACCGTCTTAGAAACTCAGCTCACTTGTATGCACAGGCAAACAGTAGAATGACGCTGTTATTCATATTGTGCCCTGCGCGTACACCGCTGGGTAGGGCCTGAATGTACTGTAATCTCTGCTGTCATTCGGCATGTTTTCCACAGAGGAATACGTTGACATGCTCCTCGTAAATGGGGAAGAAAGATTGAACGCGTGTGAGGCATTACGTCTGTACCAGGAACGGTACGATATTCCGGCTGCTACGATATTCCGCCGTGTTGAAAGACGCCTAAAGACAACAGGAGTGATATCCAACCAGCCACCAGACCGCGATAGGCCCGTTATATCGAGTGAAACAGAAGAGGTTGTTCTGCAGGCAGCTCGTAATAATCCACACATCAGTACAAGGGCGACTGCACGACAAGTGATAACCAGCCAGCCGTCTGTCTGGTGAATACTGCATGAACATAAATCTCACCCATACCATCATGAGTTACACCAAGAGCTCCATGGGTGGGATTTCGAAACTCGAATGGAGTTCTGTCGGTGGCTATTAGGCAGGATGGACAATGATGCAGCATTCGTATCGCATATCTTGCTCTCGGACGAATCGCGCTTCCACAATAATGGGAACGTCAATAGCCACAACATGCACTATTGGAGTCCGGACAATTGACATTGGGTGCGACAGGCGGCCCATCAAGTACGATGGGGAGTCAATGTTTGGTGTGGAATCTTGGGGGATCGCCTGATTGGACTTTGCCCGTTCGTAACCGTCTGAACGAGGAAATGTCAGGGAAATTCATAGGATGAGGAGGCTCTGTTCCTTGGCCTGCCAGATCACCGGATTTAACGCTGTTAGACTTCTCCTTATGTGAACATTTGAAGAATGTCGTTTACATTCAAGCGCCGAAAGTCCCCGACGAGCTCCGGCAACTCTTCATGGAGGCCTGCCGAGCAATTACACCTGGAATGCTTCAGCGCTAAAGACGATCTATTGGAAACTGCCCCGAATGAGCATAAACCGAAACGGTCACCGCATTTGCTGCGATAAAACATTGTCAGGGCTGTATGTGTCCGGCCTGCTAACTAATCGGTCCTTCTTACGGCCACAAACACATTCATTCACACACAATTTGCATGAAGGCGGGTATTGAACTTACATTGCGTGCGGTACGTATTAAACAAATATTTCAAACATTTGCAATCTCCGCTCCGGACTCGAACTTCCAACCTGAAATGCAAGCCCGTTCCGCCACGCCTGTACCTACTACAAAGCGGTTCCGCACGGCACACTAGGCAGCTTATAGCAAGTATTAGGTTTACTGAAATGAAATGCGTATGGCTTTTAGTGCCGGGAGTGTCCGAGGACATGTTCGGCTCGCCAGGTGCTGGGCTTTTAATTTGACACCTGTAGGTGACCTGCGTGTCATGATGAGGATGAAATGATGAAGACGACACATATACCCAGTCCACGTGCCAAGAGTATTATCCAATGATGGTTAAGATTCCCGTCCCTGCCGGGAATCGAACCCCGGCCCCTGTGAACAAAGACCAGCACGCTAACCATTTAGCCATGGCTGCGGCCACAATACCAATTTAGTGTTTCGCCGGCGTGTCAGGTTCATATAAACTAGAAAACACACGCATGCATTCCAGTGTTTAATACGAGTATAACATACTCGTTGTCTGAGCATACCTTCAGGGCAGATGTTTTCTCTCTAGAGTTTAGTCCATGAGAATACAGTATAGCACCTATCTTGCATAGTAGCACTCGCCTCAGTTCCATCAAGTTACGCTAGTAAAACTAATAGGTCATAAGTTACAAGTCGCGAGCCTTTGAGGCAGCTCTCTAGTTAGGTCTATACGAATAGAGTACATCAGCTATCTTGCATAGCAGCACTTGCCTCAGTTCTCGAATGTCAGGCTGATAAAACTAATAGGTCATAAGTTACAAGTTGTAAACCCCTGAGGCAGCAGTCTAGGGTTCAGTCCATGAGAATAGAGTATAGCAGCCATCTTGCATAGTAGCCCTTGCCTCAGTTCCAGAAAGTTAGACTAGTAAAACGAATCGGTCATAACTTACAAGTTTTGAGCCCGTGAGGCAGCCCACTAGTTAAGGTCTATGCGAATAGAGTATAGCAGCATTCTTGCACAGTAGCCCTTGCCTCAGTTCCAGAAAGTTAGACTAGTAAAACTAATCGGTCATACTTACAAGTTTTGAGCCCGTGAGGCAGCCTACTAGTTAAGGCCGATACGAATAGAGTATAGCAGTCATCTTGCATAGTAGCCCTTGCCTCAGTTCTCGAATGTCAGGCTGATCAAACTAATAGGTCGTAAGTTACAAGTTGTGAGCCCCTGAGGCAGCTCTCTTGTTAGGTCTATACGAATAGAGTACATCTGCTATCTTGCATAGCAGCCTTTGTCTCAGTTCTCGAATGTCAGGCTGATCAAACTAATAGGTCGTAAGTTACAAGTTGTGAGCCCCTGAGGCAGCTCTCTAGTTAGGTCTATACGAATAGAGTACATCTGCTATCTTGCATAGCAGCCTACTAGTTAAGGCCGATACGAATAGAGTATAGCAGTCATCTTGCATAGTAGCCCTTGCCTCAGTTCTCGAATGTCAGGCTGATCAAACTAACAGGTCGTAAGTTACAAGTTGTGAGCCCCTGAGGCAGCTCTCTAGTTAGGTCTATACGAATAGAGTACATCTGCTATCTTGCATAGCAGCCTTTGTCTCAGTTCTCGAATGTCAGGCTGATCAAACTATTAGGTCATAAGTTACAAGTTGTGAGCCCCTGAGGCCATCTCCTTAAGTCCTACTTCTCCCCTGTGCCAGCTTTCTCCATAAGAGTCTATTTACAGCCGCCATCTTGCACAGTAGCCCCTGGCCCAGGTCCCAGGAGTTAGTCCCATAAGAGCCCATGTATAGCGGCAATCTTGCCCATTAGCCCCTGACCTCCCTCTCTCTTATTATCACTACTACATGTTCATAATATTTGTTCTTCTTTTTTCCTACCACTTTTCCCACACGTCTGGGGTCACGGGTGCGAACATGTGGATTTGGCCCCAGTTTTATAGCCGGATGCCGTTCCTGCCACCAAACCTATATGGAGGGATGTAATCACTATTGCGTGTTTCTGTGGTGGTTGGTAGTGTAGTGTGTTGTGTGAATATGAAGAGGAGAGTGTTGTGACGGACACAAACACCCAATCCCCGAGCCAGAAGAATTAATCCCAAGCGATTCAAATCCCCGACCCGGCAGGGAATCGAACCCGAGACCCTCTGAATCGAAGGCCAGTACGCTGACCATTCAGCCAACCAGTCGGACCTGTGCATAATCTTTAACAACCTATAAAATGCGAACTACTTAGTGTGAAAGTATATTTGTTTCTATATATTAATAAAAACGTTTCAATCCGTGTCAGTTTTACACGAAGTCCTAAAAATTAAAATTTATCCGACCGCTCGTGGTATTTCATTTTAATTGTACCAGCTGCAAGAGAGCCATATCGATGGCTTACTTCTAAAATTTCGTATGTCCCAACGTTATTCCTATCTTTTATATTCCTTAAGACTGGTCGCGCCTCCCAGCCTCATATTTGTATGCAGTCCCTCGGAATAATTTTCGTTGTGTTCATTTTGCTGTGCTAGTGTGTAAAGGGAAATAGACTTTACCGTACAGTATTGTAGGGATATTGTTTGAAAGGGGAATTACTTACTCCTACTGTAAACGTATTTAAGGTTCATTTTCCTTTACAAACAACCATAGAAAGATGAACCGAACGAAAATTGTTCTGATGGGCTGTATATTCGTATGTGGCTAGGAGGCATGACCAGTCTTAGGGAATATAATAGATAGGAAGAGCATTGGGACATACGAAGTTTTAGAAGTAAGCCGTCGATATGAGACAACACAGCTCTCCTGCCGGGCGTTGCTGGTTTGGGAGACATGCCTCAAACGTCAAGAGGTTTAAGCTCGCTGTAGTTCATTCTAATTGTCGTTACAACACACAGCCTCAGTCTCGAAATTTCTCGTGTGCATTTACGTTTGGATCTGTGGTGGAGTCTCTGTCTCCGGATTTCAATATCCCGGGTTCAAATCCGATAGAGATAGTCCGAATTTGATATGTAGACGAAAGTCAATTTGGCATTCCATGTCGTATGATATCTCTGGTGGAGTATTTGGTGTTTACCGGACAGGATTAACTAAAATTCAGCCATAAGTCAACCAATAGATGTTCAGTTCCTCTATCATTTGGTACAATAAAACAGAACGTCAAAACTGACATGCAAGCAGCCTAAACAGCGTAAAATTAAAATGCTTGCCGCGGTAGCTGAATTATACTCTCATTGTACCACTGGGTATTAACGTTGACAATTGATACATTGATAGATCAGAAGAAGAATATATCTAATATAATGTAGTATATCGATGGCTTACTTCTAAAACCTCGTATCTCCCAATGCACTTCCTATCCATTTTCTTTCTTAAGACTGGTCACGCCTCCCAGCCACATATGGATGTACAGTCCATCAGAATAATTTTCGTTGTGTTCATTTTCCTATGGTTATTTGTAAAGAAAAATGAACCTTAAATACGTTAAACTGTAGGAGTGCTTAAATTCGCCATTAAAACAACATCCCTACAACACTGTATGGTAAGGTCCATTTTTCTTTGCACGTCTGCACAGGAAAATGAACACTACGAAAAAGTTTCTGATGGATTGCATATAAATATGTGGCTGGGAGGTATGACCAGTGTTAAGGAATATAATGGGTAGGAAGAACATTGTAACATACGAGGTTTTAGAAGTAAGCCGACGATATAATGAACTCTTTTGATTGAACACGTTTCTCAAATATTTTTAATAAAGAAAAGAAGCCTAAAAACTTGTTAAAGTGGTGCGTTTAACACAATTCTTTTTACTGTCGTAAGTAATATTTAGACTCTTGGTAGCCATTTGTGTTGCGAAAATCTTCCGTGTCCAGGTAGAACAATACATGCTTGCGCAACAAAGTCAGACGAAGCGAGAAATCAGAGAGGCTAGGAAGAAAGACAGTACATCTCTAGAGCTTACCTTCAAAATGTAGTTCAGTAAACCTCTACTGTGTATTACTAAACATTGTGAAAGCTTTGTCTAACTGAACAGCCAAGTTTTGGGCACTGGCTCTACGGAGTTGCGGATTAAACGTTTTTGTGGTCTGAGATAGTCAGGAAATGCATTAATAAATACCTATTTCATTTAACTGAACGAATATATCGGAGAGATTTCGACTTTATATTTCATTTCAAGCTTTTCATTAAAGTTGGATAATTTTTAGTAGGTACATAATTATCAAGCCACAACTAGCATGTTGGATCATTAATTGATTTTAAATTGACCACCAACCTAATTAAATTGAATATTCACCTCATGTTGATGAACTCTAAAGCCCAAGATAATGTATTACCTCAAACTACCCATCACTAACATTTATTAATTCTAAACAATCCATGAACTGCCTCATATTTCGGCTGTATATTAGTAGTTTGCTAAAAGGAAGAAAATCTCCTGTAGTTTCAGTATATCTAGAAAAAACTAACCTGAAATAATATCTTAATAGTTGAATAATTTCAATAGCAGAGATATCTTCATTTCTGAAACGCAAAGCCGTTTCCACTGGCCATGAAGGCTCTTGGAATAGTGTAAGGTAAAGGCTTCCCCTACTTGTAACAGCTTTATTACATAGAATAGACCGGTTAGCTTGATTTCCCCGGGTTTTGCACTCATTGTCGGTGAAGGTTGAGTGAATCCCAGATATATATGCCTCTCCAAAAGTAGAAATTTTTCTTCGAAAATTGTAATTTTCTGCCTGGGCATCAAATTCACTTCCTTCTATGAGAATTTAGCATGGTCTTACCGCGTTCGCAAAGCAGAAATTTTCAAAATAGAATCTCATTATTGAACCCATAATTCTACGGTGAGAAAAATATTTTTTTTCTCCAATATTTATTTGGTAGTAAGAAAGTACTTTATGTTCGAGGGCAGCCATGTTGCGCTCCTAAGAGCCCCGATGTCGCGTGGGAAGGTTCTCACTCACGGCAAGCTCGTGAATTGCCGGGACACCTCGGTGGAACTCGAGTGCCCGACAATTCTTTAAATTCATGGAATTCGATACAACGAGGGATTTTGGCAATACAGTAAATAAAGAAATAAATAAGCAAAATTATTCGTACACCCTACGTGAAGATAGTGACACCAGGGAAAAACTTAAATGTAGTTAAGCCTAAGTACATGTTAGCGTGAGATCAGCGAACCAGCTACACGTGCCAAGGTCAGGGGAGGAAGAAAACGCGCGAAACGCACGGGCAGATATAATTTATTTCCCCGGTTGTGAGTGTAGAAAAATTATAAAATTAACATCTAACAAAAGTGCAAGTCTGTCCGGAGTTCTGGGACAAGTCTCATCAAAATCCGTCTATTAGACGCAAAATTGGCATATTACACAATCAAGCCTCATAGAGGGGATAGCGTCCCTCCTGAGATTATAAAAGAAACCCCCCACCGTAGATTTTGCAGTGTCGATCTTGAACTTGAAGCCGCGGGAGCTGGTGCCCGTCGTCATTGGAAATTCGCGCCAGATTGACCGACAAATAATTAAATACATGTCCGTGGCTAAGGTCCATATACTCGGTTAAGAAGAGAAAGTGATTGGAAAGGTTCTGAACGTTTGCCGACGAACTAGGAAAGTGTAGGCTGGTTTTAATATACACAGCAAGTTTTAGTTGTATAATCTCATGTACGCTTGAAAGTGAAGAGGTTTTTGGGGGAAGCTATTCAGAGTAGTTCTGCTCCCTTTATCTGCTGAACACCTGTTTTTATTGAAGTAACGGAGAGAAACCGCTCTGGGAACGCATCAGACAGCTGTAGTCGACTGCAGGACGAGGGAAGCTCGTGGTGCAAATTACAGAGAAAGTGCCTGATTTATGTGGTAATTTTAATATCGTGTGTGTGAAGGGTAGTGTTTGTACGAGTGAAATTTTGGAAATGAAAATGTTATCTGTGAAAATGAGCGGCTAAGCCCGAGGTCAGCTGGTGACGATGTAACCAGAAGGCTGGGAATGTCACCATTGTGCAGGTCTGTCTATTTTATATTATGTTGTAGTTAGTTAGTTATTGTTCTGTCCCAACAAAATTTCCAGATGATTGTCGGGTTGATATTCGTAATTATCAGGCGAAAGGTGTTGTAATTTTTGGTCAGCGTGTGAAAATTTCAGTGTGTAAAGTTCATGTCAAGAACGGTAAAATGCGACGCTTAAAATTTTGGTGTTGAATGTTCGATGAGATATCATCCAAAGCGTGGATTTTTGGAACGTTATAAGTGTAAATTAGTCGTGGCGAATATCTTAATCTCAGATGTCAGTTGAATTCAGAAATGTTGGTCGATAATAATAATAATAATAATAATAATAATAATAATAATAATAACAATGTCTACCGCGGGATCAGGAAATTTTTCTATGTTAAAGTGCATTTAACCAGTATATTTTTACAAGGATCGCAGGCATATTTAGATAATTTCGGTGAAATTTGTTAGAGTCACAGTCATTAATGGGAAGGAAAATTTTGAGACATCGTGTATATAAATGATACGAAAAGTCGCTGGGTGCTCTTGGACTCTCGAGGTTCGAAAGTCGTAATAATAGTAAAGTAAGAGATGTGTTTAATAATGGTTGTCGTTTTCACCAGGGGATCGAAGGATGAAAAAGGGTCTTGAAGGAAAAGGGATTGAGAGCGACGAATTTATATGTATGGGGAGAAGAGAGAGATGGATGAAATGAAGCTCGGATTTTAAGTGATACCGCTGGAATAAAGCGAGGAGAAGGAGTTTGAGACAAGCTACATTTTTGAAGAGGAAGTATTTAGGAAACAGGCTGTGTTGAGGCAGGCTGTATTGTTTTCCGCAATCAATCCGAATTTGAGACGACTTTGGTGTGAAGCATCGGAAATTTATAGAAAGATCCCAAGTGAAAACGACTCTAGTAAAATGTTCAAGTCTTGGTAGTGAACGTCCAGTGATTTTTGTTACGTAAAGCCCGTATGGATAATAAGATAATGAGCGACCTCAAGGATCAAAGATCACTTCGGACCCATGGTTGGGTTGTACTGAATTTGTTCACTGGATAGGTCATGGATAAATGGTTGGAATTGATGATAGGCGATTTGAGAATTTCGAATGCGGTAGTGATGATTACTATTTTGAAGGCATCCACCAAATAGTAAACGTGTGTTGGGAATTTTCATTTGCTTCCCTAACACTTCAGTGCACAGGCTGAGATTGTGTTCGAGGTGGAGAATCGTTCGTCACGTATTTTTATTTTGAGTTCACGTATTGTAATGGTAGAGACTTACTGTATTTTTTTCGACTTGCATTCATTTGATAGTAAGAGAAGTGGTTCCGATCGTGTGGTATTTGTCTGACCAGATTTAGTATTAAATGTCGGAGGTGTTTGAAATTGCTAGTTCGCCTGATATGTTAAGGGAGGCGTAGTACGACCCACTTTGACGCCCGACGATAGGATTAGGACGTCAGATGTTATTCTTGGAGTCACTGATGATGAGACGTCCTAGTTCACGCCCGACGATAGAATTTGGAAGGTATCATGTACATAATGATTGGTGTTAGGGTGTACAGATTTCAAGTGAGCCCGACGATAGGTCTGGGATGGTAGCTGTACACAGTCAAGTCTCAGTTTAGATGTTTCTTTTGTTTTTTTTGTTGACGCGGCCTGGATGAAGGTAGCAGTTACAGTACGATATGATTTATGAAGAGGGTCAATGCGTAGCTCTCCATTGAGATAACGGGACAGCTGTTGACGTGTGAGGGTTGTCCAAGTGTTGGATATCGGCTCGATATGGATTAAATATTTTTACTGTGATTCTTCGTGCGTGTTAAGCTGTATGACTTCGAGATGTTAATTTATTTTTACGGACTTCATTGTTTTCTCGTTTTAACGTCCGTTTTCGTTTGATAGTGTGCATATTGACACTCAGTGTATTAGTGTGAGACTTGAGTTGCGAATGCGGTTTCGATTCGTCAGCCAGTATTTTATATATATTTCAATCTTGTCGTACTTTCATTTTTATTCATAGTTAAAGTAAGTAAGTAATCACTTTACAAGTAGTGTGTTGGGACAGACAATAAATAGAGAGATCTGTACTGGTAGCATTGTTTTTCAAGGGAAAGAATTCCTTAAATTTGTAGTAAATTTTAGCGTGGACTGGTAATTTCATTAAGCATAACAAACCCATTTCTAACCTGAAAATCGGTTCGATAATAATATTTTTCAAGTGACTTTCCACTTTTTAATTATATTCAGTGTTTGGCATTTCTTCTAAATGCATGATTAGTAATTGTTTCCTGCATTTCGCAGTTTTGTTCCTTTAGAACGACATAACGTAAGAACCTCTCGGATCCTGTTGTTGTTGGTTCCTTCCGAACAGCTGTTTGGGGTGATGCACATTTAGCATCGGGATTACCTTATCACTTAAGGGTGTCATGAATGACAAATACATGGTGGGATTTTATTTCAATTGTGAATGATGCTGTTAACTTGTAGTGAACACCATGCTTTCACATAATATTTCGCAACCTATCCAAAGCAACTGATAGTCAGTTTGGTTCGATTAAGGGTCCATTCGGCGGGTGTTCCGTATCCGTGAAGGGTATTCGACTGGTGGATAACCTTAATTGAGAGAAAATCAGGCGTTCTACTTGTTGAAAGTCAGATTTTCCACGGATCGTGTGGATTAACTCTCAGTTCTCGTTTGGAATAATAGGTGCCCGGTTTTCAGGTCTTCCCCTTTCAGTTTTTCAGTTTCGCTGTCCACTAACATATTAGATTCTCCGAAGCAACTCTTCGACATTGTAAGAAACGAATTTACGTTATGTAATGTGACTGTGTTTGGAACATTCAAAAATCAATAATTTATATTTTTTTTCCCTTTTGCAAGAATGCATATCAAATTAATGATGTTATCGTGCTCTTTGAATTTAATAAAAGTTAGTAAGCACATTTTGCTCCTCATTTCAAGTAGTTAGGCTCTCTTCTGAACCCCATCGTTTGGTCAAGATCGTGACCGAATTTATTCCCGCAACGACCCAGGATTTAAGAGTTCTAAATTGTTCTACTGTAGCAGCCGTGGCCGACCAACGATGGAATGGTAAGTTCAAGGGTTCATTATATTTTAATTTTAAATAGAAAGTTAATTTCTGTAGATACTAACAATGTGTTTTGTCCTCAGGCGTATTAATCTATTATGTTTAAGTATGTTAGGGTTATCAGAAGTGCTCATTTCACTACATTTCCGAGTAACATCCGTTCTCCTCTTTTGTATTTGACTTCAGGGCAATTCTTCCCATCTGTCTATATTTCTTACCACTTATGTCTCGTTTTGATATACACATTAATCTTGATTCAAGAAAATTTCTTTACAATACTCCTCGAATATCTTCTACGTGCCGCTAAATCTATCGACACGAGTCTGGCGTATTTGAGCACGTTCAAATACCACTTGACTGAGCCAAAATCGAGCTCAAATATGTGGGCTCAGAAGACCAGGGGCGCTTCCAACACCTGAGCAAGCAGAACCGAGCTATCGAAAGGAATCTACTTCTCATCACATCCCCTGATGACTCAAGAATGAAGCACATTCATTTGTTCACGTCACCTTCTTAGTCACAGCCTTACCGCTCCTGTTTCACAAGCTGATAGAGGCAGTGTGGTAAAATTTCTGCATTGACACTAGTTATTTGTCCAAAAATTCTATTAGAATGGTAGGGGGAAATGAGAATGTGTGTACTGAAGGGTTCGTAACTAATGTATTAAGACATTACTGTAAACACTACCAAAATCTTCTCATTACCTCTTAATATATCATCTGGATACTGTCTAGTTGTACTTGATATCTTCGTCTCCTAAGCTATTTGTCCAAAAATTCTATTAGAATGGTAGGGGGAAATGAGAATGTGTGTACTGAAGGGTTCGTAACTAATGTATTAAGACATTACTGTAAACACTACCAAACTTTAATGAAGTGTTGAAAGGTGTTCCAAATTCCCATTGTTGTGCTGCTGATATTAAGAAGTGTCCAGTGCATGGTCCAAATCGCTTCGGTAACTTATATTTCGACCTGTATTAAAATGGAAGTAAGGTTCTGCTTCTACGTGAGTATTGTCATGATCGTAGCCATGGGACCTCACGTTTTTCATAGAAAATTAACCAAACGTACAACTTCAGAACAGAAGCTAGTTCACGAACACATATCATTCACGGTATTCTTATTATAGGTTAATACTTTCATTCCCCCCAACCCTGTGAACATATTCATTTGATTTCGTGTTCAACAGACTTTTTTGCAATACTTTCATTCCCCCCAACCCTGTGAACATATTCATTTGATTTCGTGTTCAACAGACTTTTTGCCCACTTACAGAACATTTCCCTGAGTTGTTTCTAATGATAAAAATAAATAAATACATCTAATTGAAATGAAAATCAACAGCCTGTTTCCAGTCATTCGACTGGGTCAGGAATGGAATAAATGAAACCCCCATCTAGCGGCGAGGATATGAATTGTGCCGGCTGCCGAAGTCTGTCGCACTCCTCTGGGGTGATGACTAGTGAATGACAGATGAAATAAAATTATATAGGAGAGTGTTGCTGGAATGAAATATTGCAGGGAAAACCGGAGTACTAGGATAAACATCTGTCCCGCCTTCGCTTTGTCCAGCACAAATCTCACATGGAGTGACCGGGATTTGAACCACGGAACCCAGCGGTGAGAGGCCGGTGGGCTGCCGCCTGAGCCACGGAGGCTCACAAATACATCGAATTAAAATATTAAATTACTACATTCTGAAAAACGAAAGATGACACCGAAGTACTGTACAGTGTTATGTGTGTATTTTAATTGATATCTTCTCAAATCCATCTATATATACATTTTAAAAATGAATTAAATGACAATACTTTAAGAACTAAATCTATACATATTATTGACGCATAAGAATAGGTAATATAATAATGAAAATCCACGGCCTGTTTCCAGTCATTCGACCGGGTCAGGAATGTAATACAGTGACTCTAAATGTACAGTGTGGCCAACGAGTGCTTCATACTGATTGACTCCGCTATGTTTTAGCCAAATGTCCCGTCATCTGATTTAAACGTATGTATTCAGCACAGGGTAAGATCACTCTTTATGTAATTTCAGCGAAGTTCAGGCTACCTGTTTTAACAGAAATATACCGAAAATATGTTCTTATTAAACATGGAAGATTATTTAGTATTGTTACTTAAGAAATGTGTGTGAATTTACGTATTTCTGAGGTCTGAGTTTTGAAGAAAATTACGCCAGGCTGTTATGCTTATGGTTGCAGAAACAGATCAAGAAAGGTTTTTAAAATGAAATTAGGCAATTGCTTGTTTTCAGCACGTTATAAGACGCTCCCAACAGCGAGAAGAGTTGTTTTATGCATTATAATGGTAACAATAATAACAAAATGTGTTAGTAATTTTATAGAGGCCAAGACAGTAAATCTAAGATTTCTCCGTTAATATTCCCCGTATCGAAAACCTGTACATAAAGAAAGTTGTTTAGAATATAATTTCCGATATTTTACGTTGTGTGCGATTTTACCGTGTAAGGAAATTAACAGATGTTTTCACGATTATATTATGTTTCACAAATTCTCAAGTATCCCCAAAAATATCTGTTTTAACTGAAAGTTTACTTAACAAAGCTTACAGGAAAGGTCACTCCCGATCATTCACTATAAGTCTCATTCATTTTCACCGTATGAGGTATTATGATTGATATATTCTCGAATTCAAACTTTTATGGCTATTCATCTATTAAAGGACGTGGTTATAAGTGCCGTCTAGCATCAAGTTAAGTTTTCTCATACATTATAATGATAACAATACTAGTCTGACTCCATGGTTGAATGGTCAGTGTACTGCTCTTAGGTTCATGGTGTCCCGGATTCGATTCCCGGCTGGGTGGGGTATTTTAATAGCTCGGGCTTGGGGATTGGTGTTTGTGTTTGTCCCAACACTCTCCCCTTCATACTCAGACAACATACCACACTACAAATCACCACAGAAACACGCAATAGTGATTACATTCCTCCATATACGATTTGCGTCAGGAATAGCATCCGGCCGTTAAACAGGACCAAATCCACATGTGTGACGCAGTTCTCACCCACAACCCCACAGTTGTGGGAAGAGCGATAGAAAAAGAAGAAGCTATAGTAGCAAATAGAATGTATAAATTACAGCGGATATCTACCAGTACTAACCGAACCGGGGCACAGAATTAGTCGCACATCACGGAAATCGAACAGCGGGTGGTCGATAATTGAGTCCTGAATACAAGTACACCGGGACGAAGAAAACTGCTTGTTTTCACCGAGCAACAAGTAGTATCTTTTTCAAAGGATAGGCCGGTTGTATAGTGATACTAGTATTTAATTCCTCGCTGCATGGATCAAACCGTAGCCATCATTAAAGGACAACTATACACAACCCGGGGACCACGGCAGTTGGTTGTTTTCGTCACTAAAGAGTAGCAGGTTTTCGCTATTATTTCTGTTAGTACCACTAGTAAAATGGTACTGTATATTATGTTAACTTATATTAGGTTAACATAAATATGGAGCTAGGAAACACAATTTTGTCTACCCATCGGTTAACTAGTCATATTATTTTCTATCTTCTGCGAGTGTTCAGATTATATACATACCGATAAGTCATATATAAAGAGTACATTTCTATGTATAGTTTTATGATACTGCGTTGTATATTCTGATATGTAAAACCATGTAACCTGATATATGGTAATGTTATAATTTTTAAAAATTTAAATGACCGGGCGAGTTTGCCATGCAGTTAGGGGCGCGCAGATGTGAGCTTGCATCCGGGACATAGTGGGTTCGAACTCCACTGTCGGCAGCCCTGAAGTTGGTTTCCCGTTGTGTCCCAAATGCTGGGGCTGTGCCTTAATTAAGGCAGCGGCCCCTTCCTTCCCATTCCTAGGCCTTTCCTGCCCTATCGTCGCCATAAGACCTATCTGTGTCGGTGCGACGAAAGCAAATGGAAAAAGTTAAATCTAGGCTAACTTTACAGTCATCTTATACATTATTTAAGACAATGACTATACTATTTTATGCCACACGTATTATAATATAAATGTTATGATAGGCCTAGCTACCAACACAGAATTACTAACCTCTTCAATAATTGTGACTTTTAGGCCTTAGCCACGTATAACTCTAAATTTTGAAGTCTTACGTCAGGTAGTCAGACTCTGAATATAACAAATACTGATAGGCCTATATACATTCAGCATAAGCAAAATAAATAACATCTTAAAACATTGACCTAGTCTATTCTTTATTCAAATAATAATAATATCAC
Source organism: Anabrus simplex (assembly GCF_040414725.1). Taxonomy (NCBI): domain Eukaryota; kingdom Metazoa; phylum Arthropoda; class Insecta; order Orthoptera; family Tettigoniidae; genus Anabrus; species Anabrus simplex. Next base: position 477,078,797 of record NC_090266.1, read on the forward strand.
TCACCTTCATCTATCAGCTGATTGAGTACTTGGCTCAGACATGGCGGGTGGACTGGCCTTGGCCACACTGTACATACAGAGTCACTGTAGAATTTAATGAATGAAGCCCCCAACTAGCGGCGAGGATAGAAACTGTGCGTGCTGCCGAAGCCTGTCGCACTCCATTGGGGCAATGATTATTGACTGGCAGATGAAATGAAATGATAATGGAGAGAGTTGCTGGAATGAAAGATGACAGGGAAAACCGGAGTACCCGGAGGAAAACCAGTCCCGCCTCCGCATTGTCCAGCAAAATTCTCACGTGGAGTGACCGGGATTTGAGCCGCAGACCCAGCGGGGAGAGGCCGGCGAGCTGCCGCCTGAGCCACGAAGGCTCTAGGTAGTACAATAATAATAATAATAATAATAATAATAATAATAATAATAATAATAATAATAAGCCAGCTCCCTTGCTGAATGGTTAGCGCCGAAGCCTTTAATTCAGAGGGTTCTGTAGTCGATTCCCGGAATGGTCGGGTATTTCACTGGGTCTGGTTAATTCTCCTGGGTATTTATGTTTATTCCTAGGCACTTCTCTTCATACACACACAAAACACACCACACAAACAACCACCAGAAACATGCTGTACACTACAGAACATATCCCCCCCACACAGTGGCGGTGTCAGGAAGGGCATCTGATCCTAATACATGGCTAAAATCACATGTGCGACACAGACCACACCCACGATCGTACCACGATGAGAGACAAAACCGGTGGAATAATAATAATAATAATAATAATAATAATAATAATAATAATAATAATAATATACTTGCTTAAGCTGTCTGTTTTCAATAAATATCAACATGAGTGATAATTTTCCCCAATATCTCCTACGTAGAGCTAAGAAAGAACGTAAATTTTGTTGCGAATGGATGATCGCGAATAATTAATGGTTGAAATGACGGACGCTGGTAAGATAATGTATTCATTATTGACAGTCAGTAAGATATTTCCTCATAAATATCGAACCCCCACTAACGGGATAATATTATTGTTATCATGGTCATTTTCGCTATTGTTATTATTCGAGACGACGAATTTTACTATTATCACGAACTCGCCAGTCGTAAAGCTCGCACGCGAAGCGAGCCACTTATCCGCGGGAATGATGGATATGCTTTCAGGACAGAGATTTCTTATCATGTTTTGTGTCCCTGACTGACTCCTTTTTTCACTGTTCCCACTGAAGTAGTATTATTTGTGTGTCATATGATGTATTACAAAATCAGCCAACTGTGAGTGGTCAATCTATTTCGGACCATGGTAAGCTAACAGAAATGGCAAGAAAATGGACCAAAAAAGAATGTGATGAAAAAGGAGGCAATTGAGGTGTCAGAGGACAGCGAGTATTTACGGTTGTCATAACAACACTAACAACAACAACAACAACCCACAACGATGAGGGTGGATTGGTGGTTCTGCTTTCCATTTCGCCCCCTCCTAACCATTTGGCAAATTGACAGGCCTTGCAATTGAAAACCTGTCCAAAACCAAAACATAGGTTACAGGAACACAGAAATACCTGAACTTAGCCGCCCGCTCTACTCTTAAGTGATTTTTTGTTCTTTTGTTGTACCAATTTAAATTTCCAATGAAACAGCGCGCAAGCTTTTGTTACCTTCTGTCATTATTTGCATGATTTACTGCGGGTCGTCTTGAGTGAGGGCCCTGCGTGTGTTCTTGCTTGCGGTTTTACCTGGCAAGACCCCCATTATTCACCTGGTAAACACCTTCTAGACAACACGTGATTACTCCTGTTCGGAGGATGTTTTACAAGCTGGAGGCAAATCTGCAAATCCCTTACCGACATCAACAAAATAAATTCCATCTACGATTAGCCTACCTTCCTTAAAACATAGACAGTATATTTCTATCACTCGATTTTCATTCTTCTCCATGCATGCCAGTAGGAGAGAATTTCTAAGATCCCTAAAACGATGGTATACAGGCAGCGTCGAAGTGACATTTTTACCTTACGAACTGACCTTCGTCCGCTATTGAAAATTGTGGTCATTTCGTAGACGTCTCACTCCCTGGGTTAGTTCTATATACTTACAAATTGGAGGTTATATTTCCATCATCTCTCTACCAATCTTTTCATACTGAAATCAGCCTCCATGGCTAAATGGTTAGTGTGCTGGCCTTTGGCCATAGCGGTCCCGCTTTCGAATCCCGGCCGGGTCGGGAATTTTAACCATCATTGGTTAATTTCTCTGGCACGGGGGCAGGGTGAATGTGTTGTCTTCATTATCATTTCATTCTCTTCACGACGCGTAGGTCGCCTACGGGCGTCAGATCGAAAGACCTATACCTGGCGAGCCGAACACATCCTCGGACACTCCCGGCATTAAAAGCCATACGCCATTTCATTTCATTTTCATTGATATTGAAGGCTGCCAAGCCGAGGAAGTAAATTGGAGCCCGTTTTATCCGGTGGAACATGGGTTCATTTTATATCATGGAATGGAGAAGTTTAGAAACAAGGTTTCTCTTGTACATTTGGAGCTTCAAACGTCCCTAGGATTCACTCAGATTACACTGGACTGAGTATCATTTAGTGCCGACCGGGTGAGTTGGCCGTGCGGTTAGGAGCGCACAGCTGTGAGCTCGCATCCGGAAGGTAGTGGGTTCGAACCCCAATGTCGGCACCCATGAAGATGATTTTCCGTGGTTTCCCATTTTCTCACCAGGCAAATTCCGGGGTGTACCTTAATTTATACCACGGCCGCTTTCTTCCCACTCCTAGGCCTTTCATGTCCCACCGTCGCATAAGACCTATCTGTGTCGGTGCGACGTAAAGCAACTAACAATTTAATGCCGAGGTTACAAATAGTGGGGACTTTTACTCTCCACTCTTCCAAATAATTTCATCTCCTGTATGGAGATGGCTTTCTGCTTGTCTTATTCATATTTCATTCTTTCACACGTGTTTTGTAAATGTTAAAGTACTGAATATTGTTCTTTTTTATCTATTTCTTCCTGATCTTTTCCCAGATATTTTGGGGTCAGTACTTGATGTGGATTTGGCTCGCTTTTATGTCCTGATGTCCTTCCTGACACCAACATTTTGGGAAGGGATATAGTCACTCTTGCGTGTATGTCCGTGGTGTCTGGTAGACTGGTGAAATATATTGAGGTGAACGCAAAAACACAATCCCCGAGGCAGTGGAATTAGCCATACATAGTGTAAATCCTCGACTCGGCAGAGAATGCATCTCGGGGCCCTCTGAAACCTATAAACCAGGTATTGACCTGCTTACCGAGCAAGCGGCTAAGGGGCTTCGGTCACGTATCTGTCAGCTTGCATTAGGGAGGTGGTGCATTCCAACACGATTTTCGGAAGCCCTGAAGATGGTTTGCTGTTGTTTTCTACTTTAACACCATACAATGCCGGGGATGTACCTTAATCAGGGCCACAGTCACTTCACTCCCACTTCTAGCACTATTATATCCCATTGTTGCCATAAGACTTACCTGTGTCGGTACGACGTAAAGGAAACTTAAAATTTAAAAGTGCCCTACTTCATCGTAATTACTAATGATCTCTAACTGAAGCTGTATTCACACTGTTGATGATAAATAATGAAATTCAATCAGAAATGTGCGTTCGGTTATGGACTCGAATCCCGGCAAAATCTGTTGGAATTTAAACTTATCTGGATCATAGTGTCACGTAAATTTCCTTCAAGAAATGAAAGAGATTTTTAACGTTATCGCACTAATGTCATATTTCGTCACTGAGACAGTTCAACTGTGGGTATGGAGAAACATGCCGGGGATTACTTGTACTGAAATGAAGCGCAACATCGAAGTCCTTAGGGAGTTAAAGAGAAAAATGGAGTATGGTTACTGAAATCTGTATAAACGTTAATAATATTGATTTGTCAAATTCTGTAGTATGATGAGTTTCTCGGCACCATCACTGAAGGAAGGATTGTCCAGAAAAGGAGGAAGGGTGGACTCAGAATGTATTCCTTCAGGAACCTCCTTTTGAGGATGAACTGCAAGATATAAATTGTGTTGAAAAAACCTTGCTCTAGATAAACACCTATAACTGCAGCCTTTAGAATTATGATGATATTCGCTATCGCGTCAATTTTTGTGCAGATCCTCTCGAATTGTGTTTTATTTCGGGGAATTTAAAAGTTATATTTTCAAAGCTACCTTCCCACGTTGATGAGAGTTCGACGACACTTCGAGGCACAATTTACGACTTCGCAGGGAATTTAAGTGCTAGAAAGCGTTCCAGCTACGCACCCTTTGTTTCTGGCTGGCTGAGTGCCTCAAACAACAGAGGGGTGATCTTCTGAGTCAAGGTTGGTGGGTTCAGTCCGATGGTATTTCAAGGTACTCAGGTACGCGAGCCTCATTTCGATGGATTTACCGCTGCTTAACACAACTCCGATAGGACAAACGTTCTGCACTTCGGCATTTCCAAAAACCATGGAAGTAGACATGATGTAGGCTATTGGGCTTATGCCGATTCAAGAAAATCAGGTGAAAATATTTATGTTTCGCAGAGAACATTGCTCTGCGTCTTGACTGTTCACGAGAAATACTTCTCCAAGAATGAAGTTTGCATTTATACGTTAATAATAGAAGTGAAATTGGTACGTTATTTCATCACAATATGGCTCACCGGACGCGGTACTGCGCTAGCGTTCGAAGCGAAAGCTTACGGAACCATCAGAATAAATAATCAAATTCAATCAGACATGTGCGTTCGGTTATGGACTCGAATCCCAGCTTAATCTGTTAGAATTTAAACTTCTGATGTCCAAATTATCTGGATTATAGTGTCACGTAAATTTCCTTCAAGAAATAAAATAGATTTTTAACGTTCTCGCACTAATGTCATATTCTGTCACTGAGAAATTGTTAGGATTTCTACGTATTTCCACAGCATCCCGTATAATCCTGGACCTGTAGTGCCTTGTGTGGATGAGAGCTCGAGCATCTTGGAACACGACATAATGACCCAACGATAGGGAGTGCTCAGCTATTGCTGATTTGTCCGGCTGGTTGAGACGAATATTACGTGCATGTTCCTTGATACGAGTACCAATGGACCGGCATGTTTGGCCAATGTATACCTTACCGCATGTACAAGGAATTTCGTATACCGCAGGATGTAAAAACAGGGATAATTTGACCTTGGTTTTACCTAGACTGTAAGTAATTTTAGTGACGGTGCCAAACGCGGCTATTATATTGTTTTTGTGGAGGACCTTGGCAATTCGATCTGTGGTGTTATGAATGTAAGGCAGGTACGCAGTTCCCTTCACTTCTTCCTTCCGTGAGTTTTGATTGGTCCTTTCTGTGGGATGCAGGGCACAATGAACCTGCACATCGCCGTAACTATTACTCTTGAACGTGACTTTGAGTGCGTCCATCTCAACCTGGATATTTAATGGCTCACAAATTCGCCTCGCCCTCTTGGTGAGTGTAGTGGAAATGCCTTGCTTCTGTGCTGGATGGTGGTGAGAATCTGCATGGAGATAACGATTTATGTGGGTCGGCTTACGATACCCGGTATGTCCTCCTAAGGAGCCGTCCATGTTTTCTTTATTACTAGAACATCCGAGAAAGGAAGGCATCCGTCCGACTAAATCTCCATAGTGAATTTAATTTTAGGATGTTGCTGATTTATGTTGTTTAGAAATAATTGAAGTTTCCGAGGACCGCCTGTCTAGACCACAAATATATCATCAACATGCCTTCACCAATCATAGGTTTGACGGGCGAAGAAGCAACAGCCTCCTCCTCAAAATGCTCCATTTAAAAATTAGCCCCGTCCATCTGTTCGTAAAAATTCCCACGCCACACGAAGTCATGAAGTTGTGAAATAGCTTAGTAATTTTTTCAGGGAACAGATGATCAATAATCGACATGACCGGGGGAATCGGTACTTTAGTAAACAAGGACTCACCATCGAAACTCACCAAAAGTGCATTAAGTTGAAGGTTTACTGTCAAAAACATTTTGAAGAAATAGAGAGAGTCCGTAACATATGATTCAATACGTGCTGCATGTGGCTGAAGCAATTTTCTTATGTATTCAGCCAGGACATACTTAGGGGAACCTATCGCACCAGCGATAGGTCTAAAAGGAGCATCTCCTTTATGGATCATAGGAAGTCCACATAATCTAGTTGGCACTGTGTCCCCGGGGACAGACGTTTAGCTTCATCTTTTGTAATTAAGGATTGCGTTAATAGTTTCACAGTGGCGTTGGACACAAGAGTGGTGGGCTCTGGCAATATAGCTGAGATCTTATACTTACAAGCGTCAGTGTCCATAACCACTGTCGCAATACCCTTATCAGCTGAGAGAATGATTAGTTATGTTATGTTGTGTTATGTGACTCCCTCTCAGACTGATTCTGATGATTCCGTCAGCTTTCGTTTCGAATCCTAGCGTTGTACCACGAACGGTGGGCCATCAGATGACGAATGAACGTACCAGTTCCACGTCTAAATTCAAACTTTCATTCTTGGAGAAGTCTTCCTCGTTAACATTCGTGATTTCCTTCTGAAAACGCAGAACAAATTTCTCCGCGAAACGTAAAGATTTTTCACATTATTTTTTTTGACACGGTATAAGCCCAAAATCCTATATCCTGTCTGTAAGTACGGGCCGTGATTGCATCAATTGTAACACCGTGGAAGTAGTTAGTGAGACGTGATACCAATAAAATAATATTAGTTTCATTATTGTTATTATTACCAAAGGGATTTCCGTGGTCTAGATGACCAGAAGCGGTGGGTCAGATATGGACAATTTTAAATTTAGAATATATTTTCAAAGTTACTTTTCCTTTTTGACAACAATTTAACAAACAGTAACAACAGGTAGGATTCAGGTGGATATTTACAAAACCGTAAGTTTTGAATATGGTGAAGAAGCTCCCATTTTACGATACAAGACTTAAAATCTTCTACGGACCAATAAGTCTTACAAGTATCATTGGTTAAAGAAGGAGAACAATGAAGCCTCGGCCTTTAGAAATGAAGTTCCCCTTAAAAGAAAATATCGAACCTTACCTTGTTCAAAGTAGAGAAAGAAGCTAAAGCTTCCAAAACAGACTTACCAAGAGAGGAATCGAAACCTCCCTTCAAAGGTTACATTTCAGAACGGTCTGGAAAATGAAGCAAAATTTCAATTTTCAACGCCGTAATAGATCAAGGATGCCAACAAGTACTTCAGTTTACTTTTGGAGTTCGAATCAGAATACTTCTCACTATTCTTGACAGCTAATCTGTTTTGCCGCTCGCTACCCGTACTAAATAGGGGAGCCACACACAAATTGCAAATCGAAAGATCCAGAAACGCTGGATCCGAACCTTTTACGAAACGAGCAAGGAAGGGAAAACGAAAGGTTAATCGAACGGCCAAGAACAAAATGAAAGCTATGCAGGACACCTCAGGTGATCCCTTGGCATGGCTTGCAATAAAACCTAACAGGGCAGACGACCCGGTAACACACAGTCTTAAGCCATACTACAAGGTGACTAAGACCAGAAAGAAGTTAAAGTCCGAAACAAAGGATAGAAATATAGAGTTAGAAAAGATAGCCACCAGAAAACAAAAGTGAATAAAGGAAACGTTGGTATAGGCTCGTACGTCCTTAAATATACATAGTCCCCGTAAGGGGTTCTTACAATACGTCCACAGACAGCCAATAAACCTGCACAATGTAACCTAACTGAAAATAAGAAAACCGTACATTAAATTTAAGGTAATCGCAGAACCACCTAACAGTTACATGGCAGAGGGAACACTGGTATCTTCCCTTCGTTACACGCAGATAATTTCACATATTAGTTCATGGTCCTGCCTACCTTATTGCCGCTGTCCCAGCCTTGCCGTCGTCTCCTGGAAGGAGAGCCTCTCTTACGTCGCACACTTAAAGATCACATCAAAAAGATACATACATGAGGGACCGGATCAATGTATTCACAAGGACAAGCTGGGTAATGTATGTTGAAGATATAAACAGGCAGTTCGCAGATTGGTTGATAATGGCACAACCAGACACTAGTGGCAACTTAGAAACAATGGGATGTAGCCCACTATGAGCCACCCCAATACAGAAACAATTCTCCACTAAGTTATATACAATTCCAGTCTTTAGATGGCACTCAGAACTAACGGTAGTGACATCTAGTAATGATCGAGTAATTTGAATGGAGATAGCACAATTCATCTTGTCCCCGTTAGACTTCACTACTTTGAGATGTTAGAAGGTTTGGCTACAACTATTGAGAGGCTGTACTAATGTCACAATTATTTTTATTATTGTCGGTCCTGTCTCATTGGCTGTGTTGTTAGCCTAGAGGCTTCGGGTTCATAGGGTGCCGGATTCAATTTCCGGTAGGGTCGGAGATTTTAACTGCTTTTGGTTAATTCCCCGGACTCGAGGTGTGGTGTTGTGTTCTTCTCAACACACAACTTAACAAAATTTCTGTGACAGATATGTGTGTTACGCATGCTCAGCGCTACAATAAAAAGTTATTAACGATTTAACAGCTCTGGTAAAAATGTTTTTAAATGTTACGTTCGATTACGCCTCCTTCAGAAATCAAACAGTACCGTAATCGGTTAAAAAGTTAGATCTATCTTAACTGCTGAATTGAAATCTGAGCATAATACTATTTCATTAACAATACATTTAATTCCACACTGCAATAACTCATTCCTGTTTTGTTATTAACCAGAAGCATTAATACTAGAAAATTCTAATAAAGAATCTTCATCTCATGGCTTTCATTTGTTTTATAACATTTTTATGTTTTAAAGAGTGGTTTCCCATTTTCACACCAGGCAAATGCTGGGGCTATACCTTAATGAAGGCCACGGCCGCTTTCTTCCAACTCCTAGGCCTTTCCTATCCCATCGTCGCCATAAGACCTATCTGTGTCGGTGCGACGTAAAGCCCCTAGCCAAGAAAATGAAATGTTTCATTGCTGATCTAATAATTAATGAAAGTGAACATTTCCAATTTTCTCTAATTTTCAATTTAAAAAAACATGTTCTTTGCTATTGTTGTATTCTGATGTGTTTAAACACATAACACAATAGACCTGTAATGTTTTTTCCTTGAAATGAACAGGGAGGAACCCGATGTTCTGTATTTTGATATCAACAATGTATATCTTCTAACATTACTACAATCCAGTTATAAAATAAGTATTTGCTCTTTGAACGTGAAGTTCACGTGTTGGTGGAACACGCACGACCATTTCACTTTTTGACGGGGAGTTTAAGATAAAACGCTAGTCCTTTTGCCACGCATTTGTGCTAGTGAATATACAACCTGAAGTCGCAATGATTCAAGCGCCGAACATACCGGTTGACAATCACGTGGCTGAATACTGTGCAAGGGCAGTTATAATATTATAAGTTATGTACATGTAATGAAACAGTTCTATTGAAACGTAAAAATGAAATTACCGGGCGAGTTGGCCGTGCGCGTTAGGGTTGGGCAGACCGGAACATTCAGTTGTTCCGCAACATTAGGAGCTTGGAGGCGGAGCGTTTCGGTACAGAGTGCCGCCACATGGGACGCGGGACTGTAACTGCATAGTAGAGAGAGAGAGAGAGAGAGAGAGAGAGAGAGAGAGAGAGAGAGAGGCAACATGACATGCTCCGCGTCAGCTGGCTCCTCTCCATACTCGAGATCAACTCAACACCTGTATTTTTTTCGGCTGGGGTGCCCTCAACTCTAAAATCGCAACCCAGTCGGCCCACACAAGCAGAAATAGGCAGACTCCTAGTTGGTTGTCGCCTCCCCATAAAATCATGTATTATCTCTCCCTCATCACAGGTGTAGAAACCAGCCTACCAGAACATGTCATCAGGACCCAACTACGGAAAGCCGGCCTCAGAGTCTACGATGTCCGCAGACTCCTGGACAGCGCAACTTCTAAACCGTCTACGCAAGTCTTGGTCTACCTTAGAAATGACGTTGACGCATCAGTAATGGAAGTCGACGGAGCAAAAATAAACAACAGGATATACACAGTGGTACCAACTCCAGACTATATAATGCAGCAACTGGATGAAAACCCCAACACTCTTCCCACTGTCATGGAAAATCAACCCGCAACCCAGGAACCCCCACCACCTCCCTCCGCCATTTCTTCCATATCAATAACCACTACCACTACTACCATCACTACCTCGCCATCACTCCTACCCACACCTCTATCATTACTACCACCACTTCTATGCACCCCTCTCCCATAATGTCAATACCCATCACCCCCCTCAGTCCCTCACAACCTAGCACCCAGCAATCCCCTGTCAACAGAGTAGACGCAACCATCACACCTCAGCCAGCCACTCAAGAAGAAGCAACGCCCAACCGAGTAGAACCAACCAGCACAGCTCAGTCAGCCATACAAGAAGAAGCAACTGCCACACCACCAGCACCCCAGCAGCCGCCAGCACCGAGTTGTGTCATTCGGGGCATTGACCCTACAATTACCACAAGTGACATCCTCGAACAACTCAAAGTAGCAGGCATCCCAGCCCTCAGAGCATTCAGAATATTCAACAGGAACGGCCCGACATACATGGTCCGCATCCATCTCCCTGCTGAAGAAGATGTACACCAACTCGTCACCACCGGCGTCCGAGTCAACTCTCAGTACCACCGAGTAGAGCAATCCCGCTCCCCACCCCCACCCACCCGTATACCTTCTAACAACTCCCACCGCCGCCCACGCCCACCGCCACCCCCAACCCCTCCACCAGTCATCCATCCACCCATTCCTCAAACCAACTACTTTATACCACCCCTCCCAATACTAGACCTTCTCCGACTATTAGCCACCTCCATCACAAACATCACAACAACCCTCCACTTCCTAACATCCCAAACCTACCTTAACACTACGTCCAACCCGCAACCATACCACCACTTTATGTAAACCTCATTGTAATCTCTATATATGTATTTGTAATCTCATTTGTATTGTAAACCTAACATGTATTGTAACTAAAATGTATCTTTAGTAAAACTCAATAAAAAGCACAAGAGCAGGTACTGCACCCTTAGCCAGGAGGCCAAACACCCCCACCTCATAAAAACCTAACACCGCCCCTCTCTAACTTCAAACCACTCCAAATCCCCGAACCCCGCCAAATCTCCTGGCCAGAGAGAAGGCGTTACCTTCTAGGAGGCCCGCCCCTCCCCTTCGGGGAGGGGAATGAAAACATCCCCCTTGGTCCTTGGAATGTGCCTGTAACGAACGTGCTGTGTCGAAGGCGGCACTAGATAAACTAGTTGGCCTTGGCTGTGTGCAGTGGGCACTTCGGACGCGGGGCTGTAACTACGCACTGCGCAGTAGAGAGAAGTTCGAGAGGCAACATTACATGCTCCGGGCCAGAGGGACTATGCCTGTATCAGTGTATCGAACGTGCTGTGTGTAGTTTCTAATGGCCATGGCCAGCATAAAGCTGCACGAAACGCGAACGAACAGTTGGAACAGTGAAATTCGCGCACAATAATCTCGTTTAAAGGCTGCGTTTAGGTTAAGATTTTTTCGGTCAATACGAAATACAGATAACACAGTTACAATGGAAGTACAGGTGTTTAAAAGTAACTAATCCAAGGATATTTCCACCAGTTGAATGTATCGGCAGGTATTGTAATTATGGCCAGGATAAAACTTCACGGCACGTGAAAAATCAGTCGAAAATCTGAAATATGCACCCAGAAATATCATGTCTAAAATGTTTTTAGTATAAGAATGTCTTCATTCATTCTGAAATACACCTGTCATAATTACACTGGTAGTAGATGTGTTTACAAATGTCACAATGTTATTTTCATTAATTAAACATATACTCGCACAATTAAAGAGATATTTACCGAGCTCGATAGCTGCAGTCGCTTAAGTGCGGCCAGTATCCAGTATTCGGGAGATAGAAGGTTCGAACCCCACTGTCGGCAGCCCTGAAAATGGTTCCATTTTCACACCAGGCTGTACCTTAATTAAGGCCACGGCCGCTTCCTTCCCACTCTTAGCCCTTCCCTGTCCCATCGTCGCCATAAGACCTATCTATGTCGGTGCGGCGTAAAGCCACTAGCAAATATATATATATATATATACAGGGTGTTAGGTATATATATATATATATATATATACATATTGTATAAGTAACCTCATTAAAGGCATTCAACCACTTTTTAGCCCCTTTTCACTCCTCCTATTGCGATTTTCCGAAAACAAAACAATACGTGTTCCTTTATTTTTAATGAAGGTTCTAAATACCAATTTTTACATCTGCAAACTTTAAAAGTTTGGAGATATAGATTCACTCATTTTAAAAATTCACCCCCTTTTCACCCTCCCATTAATTGGATTTTCCCAAAACAAAAAATACGTGTTTCTTTATTTTTAAAAGAGATCAAAAGTACCAATTTTCAGGTCTGTAATATCTTCAGTTTCTGAGATATAGGTACCGGTATCCTGATTAAAGGCATTCAACCCATTTTTCCCAATTTTCACCCTTTTTCACCCCTCCTATTGGGATTTTCTGAAAACAAAAAAATACGTGTTTCCTTATTTTTAAAGAAGATTCTAAATACCAATTTTTACATCTGTAAAATTTTAAGGTTTTGAGATATAGAGCAACTCATTTTAAAATTTCACCCCCGTTTTCACCCCCTTAGCGAAGGAATATCCAGAAATCCTCTCTTAGCGAGCACCTACGTCTTAATATGAATATATCCCCAAAATTTCATCTCTTTATGTACAGTAGTTTTGGCTCGGCGATGATGAATCAGTCAGTCAGTCAGTCAGTCAGTCAGTCAGTCAGTCAGTCAGTCAGGACAAGTTATTTTATATATATAGACTAGCAAGATACCCGTGCTTCGCTACGGTATTATACTGAAATTTATAATTGAATGCTTATTGTTTTAGATATATAATCTGCCGAAATTCGCGATCTGACTCGTTTTTTGCGAGAATCCACCAAAATTCCCGATCTGACTCGTTTTCTATTAGATTACGGCACGTTTCCTCCCATTTTTCAATCTTCCTTTCCAGCAATCGATTCCGTACTTCCCGGTCCGTAAATCTTTGCCATCTCTTCCTATAATCATTTTTAATATGGATAAAATCCTTCAGAAGATACGGCGTGGTGTCATATTGGGTGCCTTGGCGGCAATGAACCCGCGGCTGGACTGCATTCTTAGTCATTGCCCATCCAGGAGCCGTTTCTAGCGCGGATCGCACGTTTGACGACGGTCCGGAAAATTATTTTTATTATTATTATTATTATTATTATTATTATTATTATAGTAATTTAGGGATATCTCGACACGCTAAGCACAAACCTGTAATTTTGATAATGCTTTATTTGCAAAATAGTTCAATTTTTACCTGGTGAATTTGTAGACAGTTAGTGTATGTTTTCTATTATTTATGGCCAAAAATAAAACTTCATATCGTTGTAAATTAGAAAATAAATAAACGATGCAAAAATGTCCACTTCTCCCGCACTTAGGGAGAACCTGACACTAGGTAGGACCTCGGAAGTGTTACACAGCTATTGTACACAGTGGGCACATATAAACTGTTCGTCGTTTCCATTTTCTACACACATCTCGTGGAACCATTTCCTGCATTCCCCACTACACTGGACCCATGCCTCATTTCGGTTGTCGTCATAGAAATAGCCATCACATACTGCGCAGTAATTCTCAGAGCAATTAAGACTGCTTGAGGAACTAGCTTCCCCACTACCAACACGCCGATTTCTCGTTGTTTTGTTTAGATTTGAGGGATTCTGTTCATTTACGCGTTTCGTCTTCCTTAACTTTTGTCGGTAAGCCTGAGAAGTCACCATGGCGGATTCTTGCACTCTTCTTCCTCTTCCTTTTCCAGATAGGAGTCTTAATATCGGAACAGGAGATAACTCCTGGACTGAGCAACTCGGAGGTGTAAATGCAGGTGAGGCTTCATGTTCCTGTGATAATGTAGGACTACTGGCCTTAATTTCGACAGCAATATCTTCTCCAACATGTACGTGATTTGAACCATTTTCGTCTTGCACAAGGTCGTATTCAAAAATGTCTTCTTGGAGGATTGTACGGATAAATGACAGTGTCGAGATCTCCCACGCTTGTCATGTCGACATCTCCCCGAGTTACATTGGCAGGCAAGAGGTGGCAGCACTTACCACGCTGAATGATTGGCGATTTGGAAATGACATGGCCGCTTCTCCAAAACGTGCTTTGTGCGCCTAACCTCAAACATTGCCTTAAAAATATCGCATATCTACGTATTTCGTTCTACAACCTACTCATTATCTTATAGTACGTTAATTTTACATCATATATCACTTACATACTCACCTTCAACTATTCATATGTCTTGTATTTATAGTGATAATCGTCTGCTACCAGGATCACCATGAGCACAACACCCTACGGCTCCAATACATGTAGTTACTAGTTCGACCTGTAGAGTACTGTGGTTACCAGGGGCGCTAAGCTTAAAAGTGTCGAGTTCTCCCTCTTGTCGGGATCTCCCTAAGTTACCTTATTATTATTATTATTATTATTATTATTATTATTATGTGTTGCTGGAATGAGTGATGACAGGGAAAACCGGAGTATCCGGAGAAAAACCTGTCCCGCCTCCGTTTTGTCCAGCACGAATGTCACATGGCGTGACCGGGATTTGAACCACGGAACCCAGCTGTGAGAGGCCGACGCGCTGCCGCCTGAGCAACGGAGGATCCTTATAAGTACATTAAGGACAGTAAAATCAATTGGTCTCACCTCCTTTTACACCCCACCGCCGTTAAGTTTATTTACCGCCAACCCCCCCCCCCCCCGAAAAAATTTAAAAGAAGGCGTGTTTCTTTAAGTTTAAAGGAGATTTCAAACACCAATGTTCACGTCTATTACCTCCAGTTTTGAGATATATGTATCCCCATAAAAATAATTCACTTTTTTCACTTCATTTCACACTGCTCAGCCCCCCCCCCCCCCATAGGTGAACTTTCCCGCAAAAAAACTTGTTTGTTTAATAGTAAAGGATCTTCTAAATACCAATTATCGCGACTCTAACTTCTTCAGTTTTTTATTTTTTTGTCCACATGAAAGGAATTCAACTCCTTTACACTCCCGCCCCCAAAAATGGTTTCCCCTACAAAACGCGTTTTTCTTTGTTTTTAAAGGAGATCCAAATACGAATTTTCACGTCTGTAACAACTTTAGTTTTTATTAGATGTATGTATTCTCATACAATTAAGTCAATTAATTTTTCAATTCTTTCACCCCCCCCCCCCCCACTTCATTGGATTTTAAAGAATACGTGTTTCTTTACTTTTAAAGCAGATTGCAAATATCAAATTTCACGTCTATAACATCTTCATTTTTGAGATATCAGTAGCCTAATTAAAAGGATTCAACACCATTTTCAGTAACTTTTACTCCCCTCCACCCAAGTGGTATTTCCGGAAACTAAAAATACACGTTTCTTTATGTTTAATAGAGATAAAAAGTACCATTTTTCACTTCTGTAACATGTTAAGTTTTTTTAGATTCACCGTAAAAGTTCTCATTAAAAAATTTCACCCCTTTTGAGTTCCCCTTAAGTGGAGTTTCCAAAAACAAATCACCTATGTTTCTTTATATTTACACTAGATTCCAAACCCCCACTTTTTACGTCTGTAACATTTTACGTTTCCAAGATATTCTGTAGATATAGTCTTTCAAAAAATTCACCCCAATTTGTCACTCCTATTTAACAGCCATTAATTGGATTTTCCAAAACTAAAAAAATACGTATTTCTTTATTTATAAAGGAGATCCCTTATATAAATTTTCAGTTCTGTAATATCTTCCGTTTCTGAGATATATGTATCCTCATTAAAGGCATTCAACCCATTTTTCACACTTTTACACCCCTCCTATTGAGATTTACAGGAAACAAAAATACGCGTTTCTTTATTTTTAGAGGAGATTCTAACTACCAATTGTTACATCTGTAAATTTTAAAGTTTTAAGATGTAGACACACTCATTTTATAAAATTCACCACCCTTTTCACCCCACAATATTTGGATTTTCCAAAAACGAAAAAAATACGTGTTGCTTTACTTTTAAAGTAGATCCCAAATACCAATTTTCAGGTCTGTAATATCTTCAGGTTCTGAAATATAAGTAGCCTCATTAATGGCATTCAACCCATTATTCACCCTTTTACAGCCTTCATATTGGGATTTTCCGAAAACAAAAAAATACGCGTTTCTTTATTTTTAAAGGAGATTCTAAATACCAATTTTCACATCTGTAAACTTTTAAAATTTTCATATGTAGATACACTCATTTTAAAAATTCACACCCCTTTTCACCCCCGCCCCCATTATTTGGATTTTCCAAAAACGAAAAATACCTGTTTCTTTATTATTTTTAAGTAGATCCCAAATACCAATTTTCAGGTCTGTAATATCTTCAGGTTCTGAAATATAATTATCCTCATTAAAGGCATTTAACATATTTTCACCCTTTCCACCCTTCCTATTGGGATTTTCCTAAAACAAAAATATACGTGTTTCTTTATTTTTAAAGGAAATTCTAAATACTAATTTTTACATCTATAAACTTTAAAAGTTTTGTGATATATATAGATACACTCATTTTAGAAATTCACCCCTTTCTCACCCCCCCATTAATTGGATTTTCCAAAAACAAAACATACGTGGTTCTTTAGTTTTAAAGGAGATACAAAACACCAATTTTCAGGTCTGTAATATCTTCAGTTTCTGAGATATAAGTATCCTCATTAAATGCATTCAACCCCTTTTTCACCCCTTTCCTCCTTTCCTATTAGGATTTTCCGAAAACAAAAAAAAGGTGTTTCTTTATTTTTAATGAAGGTTCTAAATACCACTTTTTACATCTGTAAACTTTCAACGTTTTGAGATATAGATACACTCATTTTAAAAATTCACCCCCGTTTTCACCCTCCCATTAACTGGATTTATTAAAAACAAAAAAATACGTGTTTCTTTATTTTTAAGAGAGATCAAAAGTACCAATTTTCAGGTCTGTAAAACCTTTAGTTTCTGAGATATAAGTACCGGTATCCTGATTAAAGGCATTCAACCCCTTTTTCACCCTTTTTCGCCCCTCCTATTGGGATTTTCTTAAAACAAAAAAATATGTGTTTCCTTATTTTTAATGAAGAGTCTAAATACCAATTTTTACATTTGTAAACTTTAAAAGTTTTGAGATATAGATACACTCATTTTAAAATTTCACCCCCCTTTTCACCCCCTTAGCGACGGAATATCCAAAAATCCTCTATTAGCGAGCACCTACATCTTAATATGAATGTATCTTCAAAATTTCATTTCATTATGTCCAGTAGTTTTGGCTCGGCGATGATGAATCTGTCAGCCAGTCAGGACAAGCTATTTTATATATATAGATGTGAATCATCACCCCCGTTTGGGTGCTCCCACGTTGAAAACAGGGCCGCCATCGGCCTTCAGACTCGTCACCAGAGATCCCAAACGACCTTTTGTAGCAGCTGTTTTTAAGGCTGATATCCTTAAAAATAGCAACAACACTCTCCTCGTCAATGTCCGCGAGCGCTAAAGGCAGAGGGCTTGTTTCTTGTGTATTCTCTTCAGTGTTTCAATGACCCCTTAATCCACTTCTTGAATAAGATCGGTTACGTTTGCTGGAATGTACATAAGCTTAAAGGCACGGTCAATGGAGTTCAGAACTTCAACTGACGGATGGCACGGTTCATTGTGGAGAAGTAGAAGGACTTCACCGCTTTCACCTTGCCGTTCACGGCACCTTTCAAATATGGGTACGATATTGCCTGCATACCATTCACAAAAAAGCTGTGAATTCAAGCACGCATTTTTTTGCACTTTGTACACAATAGGAATGCAAACAACATTTTTAAAGCATAGAGGCTTTAAAGCGTTCGCACAAAACATGCCAGTAATTCTTTCTTTAGCGTATTTAAATCCTGGAGAAGCAGATACCCCTTTTTTGAAGGAAGTGATTTTCGTGGTAGGGACTTCCATTTCAATCCTGTCTCATCTGCATCATAAACTTAATCTCTTGAATATCCTTCATTTTACACAATGTCCTGAAATTTTTGTTTCATATAAACTACCATTCATTGTAGTCATCATGGTAATCATAACTCTTGTAACCTTGTTCTACTACCTTCGGTTAATATTCCTTATATTACTTCTCTCCTTCACTGAATTAAAGCTAATTCTGCTGAACAATAGGGGGACTAAAATGAAAGAAATGTTGAATAATAAATGAGTACGATAACTCCCTTTCATTCTTAGGCCTTACTTTAATTACTTTAAATATAATCAAATGATGACGTGATATTACACGGGAAGGAACTTATCAAGGCCTTCACACTCTACCAAACAGGAAGGGATTACATCACTGGCAAGGATTCTCCCTCAATCTGTTATTCCCTTATACTGCATGGTGCCGTGATTTCATATTTTTAACCAGCCAGTACTGGCTTTGAAACATGATTATATAGCCAATTTATTATCCAGTCCTAATCCCATTCCCCACAGCAGTGGACCTGATATAGGTTCGCCTTGCGAATATTTTGCATAAACCATATTTAAACTGCCTGATCAAGAATGGAATCATTTCCTTCACAGTTCTTTTTAACCATCCTAGGAATCAAGTTTCGACGAAAGATATTCATGGTACGTATATCATAAACCCCCAATGTATTTATCACAAAGTATTCTTCCTCTTCTTACTAAATCTTTATTCACTAATCGGCCAACTAGGGACCACGATAAGCTGAAACATTTGTCAGAATGTATTGAAGTCATGTGATCAGCATACGATGTAAAACTGTACTTAACCTGTACGTGTTCTAAGAGGATTTGACAGGAACTTGGGCTTTCCGCCAACTACAGATGATGGGGAGACGTTAAGCTGTTCTTGCGAAAGTTTCTTGACCGAGCTGAAAGCTAATTAGAGTCAGATGATTGACAGACTGGGATCTGAGGGTCTGGTGTAATCCCATAACTGTACTGTTATAGAGTGACGAAGAGAGCATTATTGTCCCGTGCACCTAACAGGAATGAAACAAGCAGGGAAATAGACGTCCTACTGTATTTCAGTAATAATTGTTATTTATGGGGAAAAGGCTGAACTTGTGAAGGGACAAACATAGGTAAAATTGCCAATTTACGCCACAACATTAAAAAGTACCGTAGTTATCGATAATAGAACAGATCCACACCGTTCGATTCCGCAACAAGTCACATGTATTTGTCCAAAAATCTTATTTTACGAGTCCATATTAATTACTGATCTACGTAGGTGTTTACAGTTCAAAGCATTTTGAGGTAAATATATCCTAGTTTCAAAACATGACATTTATATGCAGCCTGTTAGGAGCTGTGACACTACACGATGATACGGTACTTATCTTACAGTACGACCACCAACCCTCGTTATTTCAGAACATTCTTATAATTCAATTTCATTCCCTTTGAGCCCTTTTAAACTTCGAAATATTTGCATTAGTCTCCCTTATTGCAAAGAAGAAATTCCTTGTGTTATCACCGGTTTACGCAACGGAAGTTATAAGATAAAGAAATAAAGAAGCTTAAGTTTCTACAAAAAGGGAAAGATGGCTGGAGTGGCGGGCAACTCGGTAATAGTCTAACTCAAATTATAAATGTCCCTTTAAAAGCGCTTCCATGATATGAAGCTGCAGTAATTTAGGGCTGAGATAAATGGTTCCCGAATAAATTCCAGTTCTTACAGTTTTGGCATTGCTAAGTGCATGTTCTTAGTAAACAACCGGACTTTTAACCCCTCTTATCATAATACCATTGCCTACTGACCATGTCACAATATCATTGTGGTCATGTTGCAGTTGCTCACAATCTTTGGACTTATTTATTACTCTATACAGAATAACATCATCCGCAAAAAGCCTTACATCTGATTCTTTACTCACATCATTTACCCCAAACCAAACCCCTTGCCGCTACAGCCCTTGAAGGGCCTTGGCCTACCAAGCGACCGCTGCTCAGCCTGAAGGCTTGCAGATTACGAGGTGTCGTGTGGTCACCACGACGAGTCCTCTCGGCCATTATTCTTGGCTGTCTAGACTGGGGCCGCTATCTCACCATCAGATAGCTCCTCAATTTTAATCACTTAGGCTGAGAGGAACTCGAACCAGCCCTCAGATCCAAGTAAAAATCCCTGACCTGGCCGGGAATCGAACCCGGGGCCTCCGAGTAAAGTGCAGGCACGCCACTACACCACGGGGCCGGCAATCATATAATTTATACTAGCTGATGTACCCGTGCTTCGCTACAGGATTCTCAGAAAGACTGACTTGGTGGTATTCCTAACTTAATCCAACATAGGTCATTACAAAAACGTCAGTAGGAATGTAGCGATTGAAAGCAATGTTATCATATAAAATACTCGATCAAATGAAACACCGCAAACTTTCTCACTTTCAACGAAAAGTACTACGCTGCCGATCTAAGAGTCCGAAGTTCCAGAGCTGGAATAACCAGGTCGCAGACTGCCGTGAACACTCCTCTGTCATTATTCCGTTAAACATGCACACTACTCATTTCAATCAGTGCCTCCGAGTAGGGATTGAATAGCTCGAATACTATGATGAACCAATGAGTTACGAACCAGATATATCAGAAAATGTATGAACCAGAGGAATGGCATGCTACTTCCCGCCAATATACAGGCAGGCTGTTTCAGTCGGTACGACCAGGCGAGTTGGCCGTGTGGTTAGGGGCGCGCAGCTGTGAGATTGATATATATAGATTTAGCTATACGACCACTAATGACATAAATAACTTATTTGAGAATAACATTTCAGGCCTTCCCCTAAACTACCATTTCACTCAGCGTGAATAAAATAATTTATAGCCTAGACTGTAGTGGATCATCACCCGACATTACAAGACGATTTTCATTAAATTCTCTTCAGCCGTTTCCTCTTCATGCGTGTACATACATACATATAGACGGACAGACAGAAATTACGGGAAAGTAAAAAAATGCATTTCCTTGTTACTGTAGACATGACAGATACAGAAATACCATTCATTTCAAATTCTGAGCAATGTACAGGCAAAACACTTATTTTATATATAGATTACATTTCAGGCCTTCCCCTAAACTACCATTTCACTCAGTGTGAATTACATTGTTGATAGCCTAGATTATAGTGACCTATTCCCAGACTTTGCATACCAATTTTCGAGAAGATACGACCACTAATACAATAAATGTTTGACAATTAAATTTTAGGCCTTCCCCTAAACTACCATTTTTCTCAGCGTGTATAGCCTATATTGTAGCGACTTATTTCCAATGTTTGTCTACTGATTTTCATTAAGGCACGACCACTAATAACATAAATATTTGAGAATTAAATTTCAGGCCTTCCCCTGAGCTATCATTTCACTCAGCGTGAACAAAATAATTTATAGCCTAGATTGTAGCGGTTAATCACCCGACTTCACATTCCGATTTTCATTAAATTCTCTTCAGCCGTTTCCTCGTGATGCGTGTACAGACAGACAGACAGACAGACAGACAGAAATTACGGAAAAGTAAAAAATGCATTTTCTTGCTACTGTGAACATGACCGATACAGAAATACCATTATTTTCAAATTATAAGCAATGTACAGACAATACTCTTATTTTATATACAGGGTGAAGCGAAATTCGCGCACTCAGGCGTCGCAGCGCGACTGCTCACATGCCAGCAATAAAAAAATGTCTCTCACAAAAGTTCGTCCTTCGAGTATATCCGGCAGAAAAGGGCGTTGAAGAGTGGCAATCTGGCAACACTGTAACCACATGTAGGGTAACTACCTCTGTCAGCACGTATTCTTTGAGCTGTACAGTTGGTGCAGTGGTTACAGTTTTGGGTTACCATTCAGGAGGTCGAGGGGTCGATCCTGGGTTGAAGCGTATTTTTTTTATTTCATAAATGTAGTCCAGGTGGTATGGTATCTGGAAACTTAATCGTCAACAGCCATTGCAGCGGGTCCTCTAGAAACCCTTTGCACTTACATACTACGATCCTACAAATGGACGAACAATCGTTTCCCGTGGTCAGCTTTGAAAGACGTCCTTTCCACGTCGTGGGCGTGAATTCATCATCATCTGTTTACCCTCCAGGTTCGGCTTTTTCCCTCGGACTTAGCGAGGGATCCCACCTCTACCGCCTCAAGGGCAGTGTCCTGGAGCTTCAGACTCTTGGTCGGGGGATACAACTGGGGAGTATGACCAGTACCTCGCCCAGGCGGCCTCACCTGCTATGCTGAACAGGGGGCCTTGTGGAGGGATGGGAAGATTGGAAGGGATAGGCAAGGAAGAGGGAAGGAAGCGGCCGTGGCCTTAAGTTAGGTACCATCCCGGCATTCGTCTGGAGGAGAAGTGGGAAACCACGGAAAACCACTTCCAGGATGGCTGAGGTGGGAATCGAACCCACCTCTACTCAGTTGACCTCCCGAGGCTGAGTGGACCCCGTTCCAGCCCTCGTACCACTTTTCAAATTTCGTGGCAGAGCCGGGAATCGAACCCGGACCTCCGGGGGTGGCAGCTAATCACGCTAACCACTACACCACAGAGGCGGCATGAATTCATTCGCACAAATTCATATACTAAATGCGAAACCTGTTTTCTTTCTACCGTCCTCCAACGATCTCATAGATTAGTAGCAACTGTTATTCTTGCCTCGTTCAAGTCCATTGTATTTCGTAAGGGCTTACGTTACCAGTAGGCCTAGCAAGGTATTTGTTGTGTTCAGCGTTACAAAATGTTGTAAATGTAGGATACATGAGACCTAAGGTACCGTGTCTTACTGTATTACAGTATGTAATGTCCGATGGAAATTAGTGAACAAAAAATTCCGCCTTAACCCAGGATCGAACCCTCCACCACCTGCATGCCAACCCAAAACCCTATCCAATGCACCAACTGCTCAGCACGGATATATGATGCTGACAGAGGTACTTGCCGTACATGTGGTTACAGTGTTGCCAGATTGCCACTATTCAACGTCCTTTCTCTGCCTGATATACTCGCAGGACGAACTTTTGTGAAAGAAATTTTTTTATTGCTGGCATGTAGGGAGTCGCACTGCGACGCCCGAGTGCGCGAATTTCGCTTCACTCTGTATATAGATTACATTTCTGGCCTTCCCCTAAACTACCATTTCACTCAGTGTGAATAACATTATTGATAGCCTAGATTATAGCGACCTATTCCCCGACTTTGCATACTAATTTTCGTGAAGATAAGACCACTAATACAATAAATATTTGACAATTAAATTTTAGGCTTTCCCCTAAACTACCATTATTCTCAGCGTGTATAGCCTATATTGTGGCGACTTATTTCCCATCCTTGTCTACCGATTTTCATTAAGACACGACCACTAATAACATAAATATTTGAGAATTAAATTTCAGGCCTTCCCTAAACTACCATTTCGCTCAGCGCGATTAAAATAATGTATAGCCTAGATAGTAGCGGTTCAACACCCGACTGTACATTCCGATTTTCATTAAATTCTCTTCAGCCGTTTTCTCGTGATGCGTGTACAGACAGACAGACAGACAGACAGACAGACAGACAGACAGACAGACAGACAGACAGACAGACAGACAGACAGACAGACAGACAGACAGACAGACAGACAGACAGACAGACAGACAGACAGACAGACAGACAGACAGACAGACAGACAGACAGACATTACGGAAAAGTAAAAAATGCATTCTCTGGTTACTGTGAACATGAACGATAGATACAGAAACGCCATTCTTTTCAAATTCTGAGCAATGTACAAACTCGTATTTTATATATAGACTAGCTGATGTACCCGTGCTTCGCTACGGGATTCTCAGAAAGACTGACTTTGTGGTTTTCCTAACCTGAAATCAACATAGGTCATTACAAAAAAGTAAGTATGAATGTAGCGATTAAAAGCAATGCTATCATATAAAATACTTGATCAAATGGAAAGCCGCACGTTTTATCACTTTTAACAAATAGTGCTGCGGTTAGATTGCGGTGCCAATCTAATAGTCCAAAGTTCCAGAGCTGGGATGACCAGGCCGCAGATTGCCATGAACACTCATCTGCCATTATTCCGCTAAATATGCACACTGTTCATTCCAATCAGTGCCTCAGAGTAGGGACTGAATAGCCCGAATGCTATGATGATCCAGTGTGTTACGTACCAGTAGTATCAGAAAATTTATAAACCAGGGGAATGGCATGCTAAAGAAGAAAGTTATCTAACTCCCCAGCTACTTCCCATCAATATTCAGACAGGCTGTTACACTCTGTACGACTGGGCGAGTTGACCGTGTGGTTAGCGGTGCGCAGCTGTGAGCTTGCATCCGAGAGATAGTGGATTCGAACCCCATTGTCGGCAGCGCTGAAGATAGTATTCCGTGGTTTACCACTTTCACACCAGTCAAATGCTGGGCCTGTACCTTAATTAAGGCCTAAGGCACTCCTAGCCCTTTCCTATCCCATCGTCGCCATAAAACCTATCTATGTCGGTGCAACGTAAATCAAATAAAAATTACTCTGTACAGAGCAGCAATCCCATCTACTGGAGATGAGGGGCAACAGAAGACAACAAAGCATATCACGACAAACAATGATCAATGTTATGAGATTTCTATATTGTAGGCCTTCACATTTAGTTTTCTTTTGACTCTGTGATTTGTAAAATATTTTATACCATAAACTGTAGTTTCTTATTCTCTGACTTTACATACCGATTTTCATTAAATACTGTTTACCCATTTTCTCGTTACTCGGCGCTGATATGGACTTAGTAACAAAAATCCAAATTCATGAATATCTTTGTGATCATAGCCAGTACGGTAACAATGTATAAGACATGAATAATAGGAAATTTAATACTATATAACCTTAGATATGTAGCATTCATCGATTACACCTCTAATAAGAAATATTTGAGAATTACATTTTAGGCCGTCCCCTAAACTACCATTTCACTCAGCGTGAATAAAACAATTTACAGCCTACACTATAGCGACTTATTTCCTGACTTTGCATACCGATTTTCATCTAAATAAGACTACTAATAACAATATTTGAGTATTAAATTTTAAGCCTTCCCCTAAACTACCATTTTTCTCATCGTGAATACAATTATTGATAGCCAAGATTGTAGCAACTTATTCCCCAACTTTGCATACCCATTTTCTTTAAAATACGACCACTAATAACATAAATAGTTGAGAATTCAATTTTAGGCCTTCCCCTAAACTACCATTTCACTCAGCGTGAGTAAAATGATTTATAGCCTAGATTGTAGAGGCTCATCCCCCGACTTCACATACCGATTTTTATTAGACCACTAATAACATAAATAGTTGAGAATTCAATTTCAGGCCTTCCCCTAAACTACCATTTCACGCAGCGTGAGCAAAATGATTTATAGCCTAGATTGTAGAGGCTCATCCCCCGATTTCACATACCGATTTTCATTAAATTCTCTTCAACCGTTTTCTCGTGATGCGTGTACATACATACAGACAGACAGACAGACAGACAGACAGACAGACAGAAATTACGGAAAAGTAAAAAATGCATTTTCTTGTTACTATGGACATGACCGATACAGGAATACCATTATTTTCAAATTCTGAGCAATGTACAGACAAAACTCTTATTTTATATATATAGATTACATTTCAGGCCTTCCCCTAAACTACCATTTCACTCAATGTGAATAACATTATTGATAGCCTTGATTATAGCGACCTATTCCCCGACTTCGCACACCAATTTTCGTGAAGATACGACCACTAATACAATAAATATTTGACAATTAAATTTTAGGCCTACCCCTAAACTACCATTTTTCTCAGCGTGTATAGCCTATATTGTAGCGACTTATTTCACATGTTTGTCTACCGATTTTCTTTAAGACACGACCACTAATAACATAAATATTTGAGAATTAAATTTCAGACTTCCCCTAAACTACCATTTCACTCAGCGTGATTAAAATAATTTATAGCCTAGATTGTAGCGGTTCATCACCCGACTTTACATTCCGATTTTCATTCAATTCTCTTCAACCGTTTTCTCGTGATGCGTGTACATACATACATACAGACAGACAGATAGACAGACAGACAGACAGACAGAAATTACGGAAAAGTAAAAAAATGCATTTTCTTGTTATTGTGAACATGACCGATACAAAAATAGCATTCTTTTCAAATTCTGAGCAATGTACAGACAAAACTCTTATTTTATATATATAGATATCAGAAAACTTAAAGGTCCAATAAAACTGCATTGATGAATTCAACCACTAATTAATACAGGGTTAGATAAATCTTCGCCTACTCTAATTCTCTAAGATCTATTTTCTAGAAATATAGCAACCAATTAAGTCACTATTTTGCCTAGTTAAATTGCACTAATTTTTGCCAGTGAAACATTCCGGAGGAAAATGAACCCTTTTCATCATACTAAGTAGTGCTTTGGAATGTTTTCACTAGCATGTGGATGTGCTATAGGCCTGTATTTGGCCTATGAGAGTCCAGGAAACTTTTCGAGTATTTAATCGATGACTTCGGTGAACATTATCCTTGGAATGGGTATTTAAGATAGTTCAAATTCTATCCTCGATCATATTTGATATGACATACACTGATATAACTTCACACATTGTTCACGGTCAGTTTCCTGTCTTTGGTATAGATACCACAACGATGCAGTTAAAGAAAATATTTAAGTCGCACAGCATTTAAAAGGATTACACTGAGGAAAAGTAAACCCGGTCTGCACAAACTATGCAATGCAATCCTATGAAGCAGTTAGAAATAAATGCCTCCACAATTCGTTACCCAGACATAAACTGGGATAGAGTAAGAAGTCCTGATTCCTTGACCCACCAAGAATGAACATAGTACTCATTTGTATTGCAGGCTATCTGGATCTCAATCCTATGTTCTTTTAGAGCCAAAGGAGTGTTCACAATTCTCAAAACGTCTTTCCAAAAAGCCAGAATTTAAGATCGAATAACCTATAACAGGTTTTCATCACCACGCTGAGATGGTTATAAGCCAGTTTACTTCAGTCGATGATGAGAAACCTCCGTACACGAGAATTAAACGAGAGAATCATATCATTTCTCCTTAGTTCAAATGGTAAAATTAGCTGGAACCAGAATCTGTAAAGCGAAATATCTTCTAAAGTAATTGCGATAGATCTACGCTTGAACTGGTCCGCATGTGTCAAATTATATTTTGATCTTAGCAAAATTGACATTTTGCTAAAAATTTTAAATGTTTGCAATGGGAATGTTCTAAAATATCTTTATGTTTCATGCCACTCTACAATATTTTACAGTAATTTGGATAATGTTTCTTAAAATTAATTGTGTGTTGAGTTAAAACACTTCCTATACGTAATTTTTATTAATTATAGTCTATAACTTCAAAACGAATATGCACTTTAAGTTCATGTGAACAATAAGACCTTTTATATTATTCACAATAGCATAAGTTTGTGTGTGTATTTTCTATTTGCTTTACGTCGCACGGACACAGATAGGTCATTGGTGACGATGGTATTGGAAAGGCCTAGGCATGTGAAGGAAGCGACCGTGGTACAGCCCCGGCATTTGCCTGGTGTGAAAATGGGAAAACACGGAAAACCATCTTCATGGCTGCCGACAGTGGGGTTCGAACCCACTATCTCCCGATTACTGTATACTGGCCGCACTTAAGAGACTGCAGTTATCGAGCTCGGCATTGTGTGTTTTAATTACATATGTAGTGCCAAGTAGTATTCATCATTAACGGCAGTGGGCACGTCGAATCACAGCATAATTTACGGTTATTATATTCGAGATGGTGACCAAGAAGCAGTGTGTTTGGAAGTACTCCAAGTACATGCTTAAAATGGAAATGACTCTGAAATCAGTTCTTATTAAACTACAGCTTCTTCCTTTGACTGTGCTTCGGTACCAGCAGGAAATTTTTGCTAGGCGGGAATTAGGATGAGATTTTCAGAACGTTTTCAGTTATGACTTTTATCAGGAAATATATATTTATGCCTCTTTCTGAGTGATTGCACCAATGTTATCTACTAATGGATGAGATATGGTATATATTGTACTTATTAGAGGGTATTCACGAGTAAAATTCTCACCTTCAGCGAAGAATGATTACAATGATTACGGTTGTCGAGAACATGTACAATGAAACATTTTGGACGGGCTGAATGTCTCAGAGGGTTTTAACCGTAAAACGTGGTTACAGACTTCCCTTGGCAATCACCACAGTAAATTATTAATATTATTAAACTAGCTGATGTACCCGTGCTTCGCTACGGAATTCTACATTGTATACAGAATTCAAGGTTAGGTAGTGTAAACGTTGTGAGCAAGATTGTCTTACATTGTATAGCTCTTAACGTTACCCTAGAAACGCGACGGGAGGTCACCAAACATCTTTTCTCATATGAAGACTGCGGGAATTTTCACTGTAATGGTAGACCCAATTTCATACCATCAGTGACAATCAGGTTGGGAGGTTTTCATTATAATGCCTTTTTACATTCTCAGAAAGACTGTCTTAGTGGTTTTCCAAACTGAAATGAACATACAATGACGTCTATAGGAATGGTGCGATTAAAAGCAATGCTTTCATATTACGAAATACTCGTTCAAATGAAACACCACACATTTTCTCACTTTTAAACAACAGGACTACGCTGCCTGTATAACAGTCCAAATTTCCAGACCTGGAATGACCAAACCGCAGACAGCCGTGATCCGTGAACACTCTTCGGCTTTCTTCGGGGGGGGGGGGGGGGTTGAATAGTGGAGACTCCCAGGGCAAAAGTCATGCCCAATTAGGAGTACCCGATGAGTCGGAAAATATAAATTCACTACACTGGCGTCGGAAAAATCTATCTGACTTGAAGGCAAATTTTTCCTCCAAGCCTGAAGAGAAACCCCCCTCTTCACTGCTAGTTTGGTTTGGAATAAATTGAATGTATAATTTAATAACAGTGAAGAGAAAGAAGCTTTTCTTAAGAAACGGCTCTTTTCAGAGTTGAATTTTGAGTTATTTAGTGAATATTGTGGTCTACAATTTGGAAAAGGCCTAAATTGTTATTCTAGACCAGGCCAAAATACTACTACTACTACTACTACTATTAACCACTAAGCCACTAAGTGAGGCTCTGCCTTGTATGCACACTGCTCATTCAAAACAGCGCGTCAGAGTAGGGATCGAATAGCTGAAATACTATGATGATCCAGTGTGTTACGTACCAGTTGTATCAGAAAATGTATGAACCAGAGGAATGGCATGTTAAAGAAGAAAGCTTTATAACTCCCCGGCTATTTCCCGCCAATATTCAGTGAGGCTGTTATAATCGGTACGCAGCTGTAATCCCATCTATCGGAGTTGAGAGGCAGCGTAAGAGACAAAAAACATCACAATAAACAATGGCCAATGTATTGTTATTGTTGATCAATGTTATGCGGTTTCAATATTGTAGGCCTTCACATTTCGTTTTCTTCCGACTATGAAATACCACTCTTATCATAGTCGGTACGGTAAAACTGAATAAAAGATAAATGATAGGAAATTGTATTCTCTATAACGTTTTTATATAGTACTTTTCGATAGGACCAATAACATTGGTATTTAAAAATAATATTTTAGGCGCCTTCCCCTAAACTACAATTTATCCAGGATGAATAAAATTGTTTATAGCTTAGACTGTAGTTTCTTATTCCCCGACTCTATACTCCGATCTTCATTACATTCTGCTAACCCATTTTCTCGTGGCTCGGCCTTGATATGGATTTAGCAACAAAAATACAAATTCATGAAAATCTGTGTTATCATAGTCGGTACGGTAAAAATGTATAAGACATAAATGGTTGGAAATTTAATCCTCTATAACTTTGATTATGTAGTATTTATCGATATGACAACTACTAATATAAATATTTGAGAATTACCTTTAGGCCTTCCCCTAAACTACCATTTTACTCAGCGTAAATAAAATTAATTATAGCTTAAATTGTAGTGGCTCATTCTCCGACTTTGCATACCAATTTTCAATTAAATAGGACCACTAATAACGTAAACATTTAAAAATTAAATTTTAGGCCTTCCCCTAAACTGCCATTTCGCTCAGCGTGAGTAAAATTATTCATAAGCTAGATTGTAGGGACGTATTGCTTGACTTTTCATACCAATTTTTATGAAGACAGGACTACTAAAAACATAAATACCTGAAAATTAAATATTAGGCCTTCCCCTAAACTGCCATTTCTATCAGCGCGAATAAAATTATTTATGGCCTAGATTGTAGCGACTTATTCCCCGACTTTGCATACCGATTTTCATTAAATTCTCTTTGGCCGTTTTCTAGTGATGCGTGTACATACATACATACATACATACATACAGACAGACAGACAGACAGAAATTACGGAAAAGTAAAACTTGCATTTCCTGGTTACTATGGACATGACCGATACAGAAATACCATTCTTTTCAAATTCTGAGCAATGTACAGACAAAACTCTCATTTTATATATATAGATATATTCTTATAATTTATATTCAGTTTTGCATCAATCTGATTGTATTATTAATTAGGTGTCACGCATCTCATTCTACCTAATAAATAAAATACGTATTTTGTAATCATATTTATATACGGTATGTAATGTACCCATCCCGGGCATATCGGGGCATCATTTGAATAATTCGGCTTCACAAATAAATATATAAATGGGGTTCTTTGTATGAGAATCTTCGGAAAACACTACCCGGGGCTCGAAGTCCCATCCTCCCTACTTTCATTGCGTCGACGACTAAAGCTCAGTAGCATACGGCCAATGGAATGTTCGAAAAAAAAAATGGGCACTACATTAAATATAACGAAAGTAAAGTTATCTATAATGCAAGAGAAATACACCAATATTATTAAATGAGAAGAGTTTTGTTCCCAATATTTACTAAGACGTTAATTAAACTGATAGAATCACACGATATTACATGAGATAATGTCATATTATTACACACAAAGTAACAATAGCAAAAATAAATCATTTGTATACACTATGCCTCAAAGTCTTTGCCAGTTCATACACTGTTTTGACTATCGCTTAGCATATTTTGAATCACCTTATTAGCGCTCACAAATACTATATACACCTTACAAAAACGCAGGTTTATTTATCAGTGAGCAATGATACTCGATGGTATCTATTCATTAAATGGATTGACCATAAGGACTGACTGAGAATATCTCATTATGCCGTACTATTAGTTGGCCGTCATGGTTATGGCATTTAGACGGGTGATTTAGTGCATCTTTCTACCCACGAGATCACATCGCGGCATCGCGGCATATGGAACACATGGTCTACCTGACCACATCAATTACACATTATATTGAACACATACACGTATTTCTGGGTTTACCTGACCCTGATTTATACGAAGCGGATCAACACAACGTTGGTTTCTTACCATCACCATAAACACTTAAGAACAACATAAATGCATGAATACATTATGCAAAGAAATAATAACACATTGGCGAACAATACATCTTGAAGATACGGCCTAGTCAAGCCATATGGTGTCAACTCAAATCCATCGTCTTGACGCGGGTTGAATATGTGTAGCTAGTTTCATACAAGGGTTAGCCAACCCTAGAATACAAGCTAGGGTACAGTCAGAAAAGGGCATTACTTTTGAGAGGGCAGTTGCACTTGCACAGCAGGAAGAAACCGTAATATTGTCAAAGAAGGCACGAGAGGGCCTACAACACAAACATAGTTCAGGGTTTAGCAAGCGCAAACCAGAACAGGAGCGCAGTGCAGCACCAAAGTGGCATACTAAGCCAACACATGCTAGTGTTAGGGTGGTCTGTTATAATTGTAACCAGGAAGGCCACATAGCAAGGAACTGTAAGAACACAGGAACGCAGGGGGCTCACACCACACAGACCGCTAGTTCCAATACGGTTACAGGGGGCACCTTCAGTAAATTAAAATGCCGCTATTGTGGGAAGACAGGGCACATTGAACGTGACTGTAGAAAGAAACAGAGGGACAAGGAAACAGAGGTACGAGAAACAGTGCGCATAGTACGCACACAACCAAACGCAGTGACAGGTGAAAACAGAACTTGTTATCGTTGCGGCCGAAAAGGGCAAATACAGGTGAATTGTCGACAAGGTGCACACACTCAAGGTGCACGCACACAAGGTGCACACACTCAAGGTGCACGCACACAAGGTGCACACACTCAAGGTGCGCGCACACAAGGTGCACAAACTCAAGGTGCACGCACACAAGGTGCACGCACTGAAGGTGCACACACTCCGGAGATGCGTACGGATAACCGTAGGTGCTATTCGTGTGGCCAACAGGGCCACATTCCGAGAAACTGTCCAAAAGCCCAAGGCAAGTGCACGGGCAACAGGGCCATGAAAGGCCAAACTCAGGGTGATCGCATAGGGGGCAAGGCCGTAAGATACCGAGCCCAATGCGAACATTGTGATAGGTGGTCACATCGAACTCAAGACTGTTGGTTCAAAAAGAAGGGCGGCAGTACGCAAGCCACGAAAGCCTCCGCGGCTCAGGCGGCAAACTGGAACGGGCCCGTAGCAAGGGGACAGTTACGGAGGCCCGCAGATCAGAAGGTCCCAAGAATTCTGACGTAGAAGGCACGGTGCTTATCCAGGTTGCGAAACAAGGAAGACCGTTGATATTTTTGATAGATACTGGGTCCGATGTCAGCCTAGTTAAGAGGCAATCGGTGCCCAAGGAATGCCTGATTGACGGGAGCAAATCAATTGAATTAGCGGGTGTAAGTAAGGGAATAATTTACACCCAGGGTACTGTACGTTTTGCCATTGGAAACACAAATCACACATTTCATGTGGTAGGGAGTGATTTCCAATTAACACAGGATGGTATAGTTGGGCGAGACATCCTGACTGATAGCGTGATTAACTACAAGGAAGGTCATGTCACCATAAGAGGGCGACAATACCCTATGGGGGCACGGGAGACGAAGGTGATCCGTCTCGAACCAAGGACCCAGAAGGTCGTTGTTATAGAAGTAGATCGAAATGTACCTTTAGGAATTATTGAGAAGGAAGAGGTGATACCAGGGGTGTACCTCGCAGGGAGCCTGACTAAATCAGCGCACCACGAAGCAGTGGTTAGCATGATGATTAGCACTGAAAAGGCGGTGACTTTACACAGTCCACGAGTGCACATACAGGAGGTAGATAAAACCTGCCTAGCACAAGTGCGAAAGGTAGAGCAGAACAGCAGAGTGGCAAACGGAGAACCGGCCACCCAGACACCCCGATCACAGCGGGTGATAGACTGTTTGCGAGTTGATCACCTCACGCAGGTAGATAAGGAAGGGATATACGCCATCTGTGCTGAGTACAATGATATCTTCCATCTTGAGGGAGACAAAATAACTCACACTGATGTACTACAGCATGAGATCCCTACACCCCAAGATCAACCTCCAATTAATGTACGACCGTATAGACTTCCCGAAGCACAGAAGGGGGAGATACAAGCACAGATAGATAAGATGCTGAATGATGAAATTATCACACCTAGCACATCAGCCTGGAATGCGCCATTACTTTTAATTCCGAAGAAATTAGACGCCTCAGGGAAACAAAAATGGAGGGTCGTGATCGACTTTAGGAAATTGAACGAGATAACGATAGGAACCAGTTATCCCCTGCCATTAATTTCAGAACTGTTAGACGCCCTTGGCAAGGCGTGATACTTTTCAACTTTAGATTTCGCGAGTCTCTATCACCAGGTGTTGTTGAAGCCTGAAGACAGGCCAAAGACAGCATTCTCTGCACTAGGACGCAAGTACGAATTCAGGAAAATGCCCATGGGTTTGATGGACGCGCCAGCCACGTTTACGAGGCTGATGAACAATGTGCTCACAGGGCTAACGGGTATAAAATGTCTGTGTTACCTGGATGACGTCATTGTGTACGGGAGTTCAATCCAGGAGCACAACGCGAAGCTAAGGGACGTATTTCAAAGGCTGGGAGAGAACACGCTGAAACTCCAGCCAGATAAGTGTGAATTCCTAAGAACCGAAGTAGCGTTCCTAGGACATGTAATCACTGACGAAGGTGTCTTACCAGACCCACGTAAAGTACAGGCCGTTAAGGACTTTCCGAGGCCAACCACTAGCCGCCAGATCAAGCAGTTCTGCGGACTGAGTGGGTACTATAGGAAGTTCATACCTAACTACAGCAAAATCGCGAAACCGCTGTATCAGTTAGTGAAGAAGGACGTTCCCTTTGTATGGGGAGACGATCAGGAACAAGCGTTCAAGATACTAAAGCAAAAGCTAATTGAGGAACCTATATTGCAATATCCGGATTTTGAAAAACCATTCGTTGTTACTACTGATGCGAGCAACGAAGCGGTTGGGGCAGTATTGTCACAAGGACCTATCGGGAAAGACCTTCCAATAGCCTATGCAAGTAGAACGCTTAACAAAGCAGAAATGAATTACAGCGTAACTGAGAAAGAATTGTTGGCAATAGTGTGGGCAGTAAAGTATTTCAGACCATATTTGTTTGGTAGAAAATTCACTGTTGTGACAGACCATAAGCCGTTGAAGTGGGTCTTCAGCGTGCAAGATCCGTCTTCACGCCTGCTAAAGTTCAGGCTGAAGCTGGCGGAATACGACTTCGACATCGTATATAAGCAGGGCAAACAGAACTGCAATGTAGATGCCCTGAGTAGGAATCCCACTGAACCCAAGTGCCAAGCGCGAGTGGTTAACTCGGCTCAGCACAGGTCTCACTCAGAGACAACAGTAGAAACTCAGGCCTCAGACGAGAATAGAGAGGAGGTACTGTCTTCAAAACCCGAGGACGCTACGGCAGAGGGAATTGAAGCGGACGGTAGCGAGGTTTCCGAGGACGCTAACGCAGAGGAGATTTCGCCCGAAGGTAGCTCATCTGAGGAAGAGGACGAATTAGGCGAAGCTTAAAAGTTTGCCATTTTGAAAGAATGTCATGATTCTTTGGTGGGAGGCCACCAAGGAATAGCGCGCACCTACACCAGGGTACGTGAACGAATTCAGTTGAAGGGCATGAAAGGGGACATTGAGCGCTATGTACGCACATGTCCCTCCTGCCAGAAGAATAAAGGGACCAGACTAGACGTCAGGGCTCCCATGAGAATTACGGATACCCCGAACACAGTCTTTGAGAAAATATCCCTAGACGTAGTTGGACCTCTTCCGTTGACAGAGGCAGGAAACAGGTACATTCTGACATGCCAAGACCAGCTGTCGAAGTACCTAGTGGCGAGTGCCATGCCCAATCAGGAGGCCGAAACTGTGGCGCGGACGCTAGTCAATAATGTAATAAGTATCTACGGGATACCAGAGCAGATTCTCACTGACCAGGGTAGTAATTTTATGAGTGATGTGTTTAAGGCGCTGTGTAAAATGCTACGCATTCGGAAAACACACAATACGGCCTTCAGGCCACAGTCGAACGGTAGAATAGGAAGATCCCATAAGGTGCTCACGGAGTACCTAAGGCATTATGTCTGCTCAGGGGAGCAGAATGACTGGGACAAGTATTTGCCTACAGCTAGTTTTGTGTATAACACCACGAAGAGCACAAGTACAGGGTTCACACCCTACGAATTAATTTTTGGAAGGAAGGCAAATATCCCAGGTGTGCTGCAAAAGCCACCTGAGATGAATTACAACGAACACCAGAACGTGGTAGAGGAACTGACGGCACAGCTTAGGCGAAATCACGAGGCCGCCAGAAAGACCTTAATAGAGCGAAAAGAAATAGAGAAAGAACACTACGACAAAAAGCAAAATGAGGTCACCTTTCAGGTAGGTGATAAGGTACTTTTGCGCAATGACGCATTGCGAAGAGGAAAATCCAGAAAGCTAAGCCCACCATTTGAAGGTCCGTACGAGATAGTAGATGTTTCAGGGGTGAACTGCACCCTACAGATGAACAAGAAAGGAAAAAGTGTTAAGGTACATAAGAACCGTTTGAAATTGTACTTGTAGATGAGTGAAATGAGAACTGGGAAGCGAATGTATCCATAGATAGAAGGGTATCACATATCCTGTCTTTACCTTGCAGGTAGACAGCAGATATGGCGCGAATGCTAGGATTGTTGTCCATCGTAGTAGCAGTGATAGTCGTGACGTCAAATCACTACAGAATAGCCGGATAAGTACTGGATGTCAAGGTGACACCATATGAGAGTATTCCAGGGGCATACTTCGACAATCAGGGTGAGATACAGTTATACCATACGGAATGGACACTAGTTACCTATGTAAACCTGAATAAATTAAGTGATGTATTTTCAAATGTCAAGAGACACATACACTGGACTCAATTAATATGTACACAATTAGAAAGAAGTACTAACCTAACATGTCAACAGGATGTTAAAATGCTGAGTGCACAATTAGTGAGAATTAAGGAATCGAGGGAATTAATTACGAGGATTACTAAACCAATAGGGGAAACGGATAACACTAGGCGAAAACGAGGCCTAATTAACGCAGTAGGTTCCATCGCAAAGGCGTTATTTGGAACATTAAGTCAAGATGATGCCGATAAATATGAGTCAAAAATTAGTGAGTTAGAGCAGGAACAGCTTTCAATTATGAAAATTGCAAAAGACCAGATGATAGTAGTAAAATCAACATTGCAATCTATGAACAGCACCATTTACGATGTCACAGTCAATGAGCAGAGATTAACTCAAAACATTGCAGAAATTAGATCTTATTTTGCCAATAGCACGCTTCAGACTACAGAATCACTTAAGCAAGTAGAATTAGAAAACTCAGTGAATAGGCATTTAATTGAGATTGAAGGCCTTCTCATACAACTGTATGAGCATTACAGTGTTGTATTATCAGGTATAATGAATGCTCAGGTAGGAGTCATTCAGGTGCAAATAATTTCACCAGATGATATTATTAAAGGTTATAAGAAAGCTCTTTCCCTAAAGGATTGTCCTTGCCATTTGATTTAAAATCAGCTTACGGCTACTTAATTTACAAAGTAGCCACAGTGGAAGTGTTCGCTAACAAAAATTATCTAGTGTACGTCATCAAGACACCCCTAACAGATAGGGTAACTTATACATTGTATCACATGATTCCATTCCCCACATATATGAAGAGTAATCCACACCATTTTGTTTATCTTCAAGAGACCAAGGGCTATATCCTTATGGACAAGGAGAAACAAACTTATGTTCAGTTAGACAAGGATCAGGTAAAACAATGTAAGGTAGTAACACCCAGTTGGAAACTATGTCATGTCAAATTCCCTATTAATACAGTGTACACTCAAAAGAGTTGCGCGATCCAGTTAATTATTGGAGTTAGTCAAATTCCAGATAACTGTGATAAAAGAGTACTTCCCGTTCAACAGTTCATGTGGATACCTATCAGAGCTAACAGATATATATACGTATCCCCAGAAGAAGTTAAAGTAACATGTATGTGTCAGGATACCACCAGTGATATCAGGTTAACAGGCACTGGTATTCTTGTTTTAAGTGCAGGTTGCACAGTATATGGGCCACATAGTAAAATACAAGGTGTAGGTGAAGTGAACACTACACAAAGTAAAGACTTTGTACCAGAAGTCACACTTGATTATGACTGTTGTGAACAGATAGGCAGTGAAATCAAGTTAGAACAGATACCCGAAGTGAATAAGTTGTCATTAAATAATTTGCTAAATCACATTAACGATTTACAATGGGCTACCCATAAGACACAAGAAG
The DNA here is from genome assembly GCF_040414725.1 of Anabrus simplex. Classification (NCBI taxonomy): domain Eukaryota; kingdom Metazoa; phylum Arthropoda; class Insecta; order Orthoptera; family Tettigoniidae; genus Anabrus; species Anabrus simplex. The sequence goes on from NC_090266.1 coordinate 477,116,777, forward strand.
TGGAAGATATGGTGGGACAAAAAGAAGAAGAACTGTAAAGACAGATGGTCTATCAGCATCTTAATGTGTACAAATATATTGTGTGGATAGTTGTTGGTATCATAAGTTTGATTTTAATTTGTTTTTGTTGTAATTGTTGCTGTCCGAAACTAGGGTTTCCAGCAAAGAGATGGTTTGACGACGCACGTGCTCACTGCCCTAATATATGTATAAAACAAACGGTAATTACGAAGTGTGATAAGGTTAAGACTTCAGATGAGGATTTAACTATATTCCAACGTCCCAGGCGGATCCGGGGACGCCCGGAGATGTCTGAGGAGATCATGGAATTACACTCCAGACCTGCTGGGGGACGCCCTAGTACGCCTGTGAGATCTATAGAAGCAATAGAAATGGATACAAGTGTTAATCAGAGTAGAGAACAACCTTCCCCTTCACCACAGGGTCGCCGATCCTTGCGTACAGGCAACATCAGAGTGTAAATAGTTTGGGACAGAAATGGACGCAACGTATGGTTGCATCCATTTCTTCCCTAAGGGGGGAGATGTCGTGTACCGACCTCCCAGGGACTCGAACCGGCGGACTGCCAGGTGGAAGGCAGCCGGGGTTCGCAGCCAAGTCTAGAGCTCAAGGTGTCAGAGGAGATTAATTAGTGTTAGAATGATGATCAATGACAGGAGACACCTTGTAGTAATTGAGTAATTGTATAATAAGTGTAATAATAGTAGTTAGATTTAATAATTGGAAAGCCGAAGGAAGCCTTCAGCTAAGTATTGGACAGCAGTTTGCGAAACGCGCTCGCTTACAAAAGTTGTTGACTAAGAGCGGAGACTTGTTGATCACAACGAGGTATTTACTGTGTATCTACAAACAGAGCTAGTATGCCAGCGGGCCAGGCGGCCCGCTCGATAACCGACAAAGGAACAAAGCAAGCTACAAGGCCAGTCGAGACCAGCACAGATGCACTTTAGAAAAACAAGGAAAGATGAGGACAAAGTAAGACAGAAGACAGTAGTGCCTAGGTAGCAGCACTTACTGTAACAACTATTGAGAACAGCTACTTGATGGCGGCAGTGACTAGGTGATCGGTTTAGTAATGCCCATAAGACCCAACCCCTTGGTAGGAGGTAGGGATAGAACTTTGAGTTCAGGAGCGGAGATATAATCCCTGGCCAGGATGGCGCGGGGCCTTCTTTCAGCCAGTAGTTCGTACTTGTCAGAACGAGATTATTTTCGAGCATAGCCCAAGTGCCGCAGGGCAAGATTCAGAGATACGCGTAGTAGAAAAGTAGGCGCGTGGAACAAGCTCGCTCTCTCTTTAGATCATTACATTCAGACTTGTAAATATACTGTACATAGTACTTTTAGTTGTCCTCAGTAATAAAGGACAGGGAAATAACTTCATCTTTTATTTCGGGAGTTGCGGGACGAGTCATACCTACAAATTACCTCCCTACATTCCGCTCGGCAGGACAGGTAATACTTCAACATCCAACGGCCTGGTGACCAACCTACGAGAACGTCTCTCAGGACAGGTAGGTCACGACAAGCCTGCTGAGATATTAGTGATTATCCTCAAATCACAGTAGAAATCCTAATTAAAATAATAAAATAATCCTTCCCAGTCACACGCATATAGTGTCTCCTACATTTAATATAATTAATTACGTAAAATAAACAAAGTAGTATTTAAAATTATATCATTATGTAAACGTGCAGATCTCATGCTTAGTATATTTGAAAATCTACTTATCATTACTGCGTGTGGTTTGCTGTCATTCCAATGGTACACCTGGGGTTTTTAGGCCTCCATTAAGACAGCTTCACTCGTAGATAATCCTTGGTTCCTCTTCCTTGTGGTGCCGTCCATGTCTCGAACTTTGGACTCCTACTGTTGGAATATCTCAACGTTCTCTGAAGAGATGAATGCTGGCACTAGGCGCGAATCTAGTTGATTCCATTCCCGGATTCGATGATCACTCATGAACATAGAGGCAAAAATGGGAAGTTGGTTATTGAACTACGTTTATGCGTTTCAAAGTACCTACTGGTGATTATATCCACTCATTGGTTCGTATGGTCTAACCCGAATAGCGGTAAGTTTGTAGAAATCACTATTTATTTCCCTTTTATCACACAGCCTGACTAATAGTTACTATTGTTTACCATGAGTGTCCATGGAGTATGCAATTTTTTTTATCACGAACCCAATTATTTTAATTTATTAAGCGTCACTCACTATTTAAAAGCCTTAAAATCGCGCACTATCACTTAATGAATGTAATCGGCTCTCTCACTAATTCTGAGCGACCTTACGCGTTTGCCCGTTCTTTGATAATTGCATCATAAGCCGTCATTGAAATCACAAATATTTAAAGGAATTAATTTTCAAGTAACACCTCTATTAATCACTACCGTACTTCTCTCGCACCACACGGCTCATTTCGCGATATTTACACCGCACTAATATGCTTTCCTTCGACACAGCATTTCACAAACTGTTATCCATTTTTGCATAGATCCACGCTGACACGTAAGTACTGCGGCCGCACAAATTATAATGGGTTCCCGCAGCTAGGTCTGGGTCTTATTTGTAGTATTTTGGCTGAGTGGTAGGAAAGTTGGAAAACCACGCCCCTAATCGAAATTCCGCTCCGCTAAACGTTATCTTCCAGCGACGTGAGGGTAATCAAATAATATCTCTTGACCCCTGTTTTACACTGATCTAGTTTCATATCTATCCGATAAGTGGGTCGTTCACAATCTTAAAAGCGTCCTTTTCGTAAATTCACGCGTCATGGATTCTCTCGTAACAACTCCCACCTTTTTCCTCACATTGCTCAATCTTAGCACTTGGCTTCATTCTGAGCAATGCTAGATGATGTACGTCATTACCGATCCACTATTAAAGTATTGAATTTATGTGGATCCAAAATTTGCATACAATACGCCTGTTCGAATGAGTGCTGACTTATAAATTTCCATAGGTTATCTCAAAAAAGGTATTCTTCTTCTTATTCTTATTAGTCAAATATCATGGGTTGGCACCAATAAATGCGCTGTTGAATCAGTAAGGACTTTTATTTCTTGGGGGTTAACACACCTTAATTCACCCCAATCTCTAACCAAATACATTTTTACGCGTGGCGTCTTCTCTTCTTCTTTTTCGCTCCGAGTGAGAGCGCAATTTCAGGGTTCCACGGTAATACCCAATCCATCTCTCGGTACAGCAGTGAAACCTGCTCCCTTCGGGCTTGCGTACCGCAACTCGTGTCCTGATATGGGGCGTAATTGCTAATTACGACACTATATGTCGCAGAATGTTGCGGAAAACGGCATATATTGCTGCCTTGGCCTCCTAACATGCCTATTGCGTGGTGATGAACGGTTACAGTAAGTAAGTGTGAATAGTTGAATTTAAAACACTTTAAATATGTCAACTTGTAACTGAAGACACTGCTCTGTGAAACACGCATAAGTTTATAAGACAAGGGGAAGTTCTCGTTCACTAAGGAGCTTCAACCGTTTCTTAAGCGCGGGCAAGCGAACAGTCTCGTGGCTTGATTTCGAAAGGCGTGTGGCTGCGTGGTTGAGATTCCATATCAGCGATTAGCTAGCATCTTGCAATTTGTGTGGAAGGGATGGATTCGTAGAGGGGAGACACATGGTATGATTAACAGGGGAGGGCACGTTCCGCGGAATCACTGAACTTATGCAAATTTTGCACACACGTTCAATGATCCAAGAATAACACAATGGCCAAAATTATTCTTTCGGAAATTAACTCGTGCAACCTACAGAAGCCATTGACGTTAGTACTTTTGAATTAATGCTCTCGGCTACGCAATACTGCAAAGCATGCTTGGTTCACTCGTCGAGAGGCAGCTACTACATATTCTACCCGCAACACGCACTGTCCAGAACTGATCTGAGGCCACGCTGACATACGCTTCTAGTCGTTATGTGGGACAAGTGGTTCTTTGTATAAAGGTAATCAACATAGGCAAAGTTATTCTTGCTTTGGAAAAAATGGAACCTATCATATTAAGCCTTTCAACGTTCAAGAACATGATGTGCTGCACGCTATTGACGGTATGTTGGTGGGTCTGTTTGTTGTTGTATTGCGGCTGTTTCAAAGGTTGTGTTTAACTTTTTACGTCCTGATATTTGCCGGTGTCATCACATGCTACCACGAAAATGATGTCGTTTCTCGCTTTTGCCTCAAATGGCATGTCACGTGATCCAGAAGCATAAGATTCCGATGGCGAATATTCGGTGGAAGGTGATAGCCAACCAGGGAACGCTAAATACGAACTTACAGATATTGACTGTAAAAGGAAGCCCGTTCAATAATGGAGAAGAAGTAAGCGGCGCCCGCTTTCGTTTTCGGCAGTGAAACAAAAGTTCCTTCATGTCAAAAGATAAGCGATTTATATTTGTGAGAAAAGCATATAGATGGCAGTGGTCGCGCCAGTATAAAATGAGGGCAATAACACGTACTGTCGGAAACAAAATCCATTTTGTCCATAAATATAATGAAATAATTCACGATGTGACCATCCAGCAGTGGGCTATGAAATTGCTCATGTAGAACAATGCGCGGGGTTTAAAGCATGCCATACGGGGTATGTAACTTCAAGAAGCGCGACGGTATTGAGTCGCCGAAAATAACATTTGAAAAGACCGAAAAGAAAACAAACGAAGAAGTGGAAACCATGGCAGCAGCACAAATGTTCGTAGAAGAATTTAAATCTGTTATAGAGTCCTACGGCCCCGGAAATATGTGTAACAGTGATCAGAGTGGGTTCAGCTTGGAGACGTGTACTTGAAGGACTTCAAAAGGGGGAAAAATCAGTACCGTCGCAGTACAACCTGTGGTGTTCACCACACATTGTTACACCATAATGACGACAGTTACAGCGCATGGAGAAATTAAAAGGCCTTTCAGCATCACTTAAAGAGAGTCGAAAAGTGTGTTTGGTAATACCGTTAAGAAGAACATTCAATACAAGTGAACGAATGATTTAATAGCATGTTGAAGTAAAATAAACCGCAATTATGGCTGCTCTCATTATGGGTTCCTTTTCTGGACATAAGTCTATACAAAATGAAGATACCATACAGCTGATAATGATCCCTCCTGGTGCGACATCTTACTGTCAACCGCTATATGTGTGCAGGTTTAGAATAGGGAATGGCTTTGTGCGTAGAATGTCTGACACTACGATTATTGAATTTGGATATCGTTTTAGTGTAGAGAATTGGAAATTAAATCTCTGACATTCCACAAACTCTCGTCTCCTCGTTTTCGTCTCATGTGGCAAGACTCCTGGTACTGAAGCCAGCACTTGTCCAAAAACCCGTGAGCCTTTGAGCATCCTCTGCAACATTATTTTAACAGCAGTGACTTAAAATGTTCCACTTGCCCTTATCCTCGCTTCGTTACGCGTGGTTAGTGTAGACCTACCTTTTGCTTTCAACATTTTAACACAAGCCTCATTGTTGCAGAAACCATAAGGAGTAGCTTGCTTTTATGTGTGACGTCCAATCTTATGCTAATTAACCCCTATTTTCACCACAACAATCTTATTCGATTGCCTTTATTGACACCAAATCAAGGGAGGAATTAAATTTTTTCTCTTAATGCCACTACATCATTTTCGCCACGTGCTACGCATATTAGAACTTAATAAAAATGATCTCTCTCGACGAGTAAAGTCAGCATGCGTCGCATTCCTGGGTAACCAAGCGCGCCAATCCGAACAAGCGAAATTTAACGCCTTCTGTTGGTCACATAAGTTAATTTGGGAAAGAAATATTTTGGTCGTTATGCTATTCTTGGCTCATTTAATGTGTGTGCAAAATTTACTTAAGATCCGTGGTTCCCCGGAGCGCGCCCTTCCCTTGTAAGTATCTATCTATCTATCTGTATATCTATCTATCTATCTATCTATCTATCTATCTATCTATCTATCTATCTATCTATCTATCTATCTATCTACCTATCTATCTAAAGATCGAGTAAATTGTCTCTCTATTGATCTATCGATGTACTACTTGCTACTTACTTTTAAGTCGTATTACTTTGTATGACTTCGTAGAGAAGTGATGTTCAACACCATGGACATTTAGGAAGTAAAATATGGATGAAATTTGCGTTAGTCTTTCAATGGGAATGTTTCTCTTGGTAGGGGTAAAAGTAAAAGGCTGTGGTATGGTTGAATTTCACCTTTAGAACTGAACTCCATTTATTGAAGTCACCAGTGCGATTGTAGAATTGTTACAACCCCTCACTTACGGAACAAGATTCTAAGGTGCTTTTAGTGAGACATGCCACGCAGTTAGACCGTCATATTTCTCCCAACCTCTGTATATCCCTCTGGAAGGTGTTACAAATTCACATTTGGCCGCATGTGTACACATGATGACATATCATAATGAGTCCCACTGTGGCGGCGGTGAAAGGAGTTTGGAGAGGGGAGGAAAACATGCAGCTGAGCAGTGACATTTTTCAACTTTGTGTACGTCCATTTATGTAGGAATTGGTCGGCATGGTACAACAAGCACGACAAGCCATGGCCGTAGTAATAATGTACAATTTGTTTTCATGTCATTTGTCAGCGAAGTTAAAACATTGCCGAGCATTCTAGCTCACATGTATATCCTACTTAAATATGATGTCCAAAAAGTTATCATTACTTCTCTCGAGATTTTTAATTGCAGGCATTTCTCTAAAACAGGACATTCGCTCCATGCTATAAATCACAAGAGGGGAAAATACTCGCTTTATTTCCTGGTGCGATACTAATTTAAAAGACAGGAATACTATACTTCCTTTGATGATGCTGGTGATTTTATTAACGTAGGTGAAATTCCTTAATACTTATTCTGAATTTTTTACGTAATTAAAAATATAATAAACGTATTGTGGTAGAAACTTTTATTGACAGAAAGTGTCCTTGAACCTCCTCCGCAGTAGACTGCTGTAAATAAACTGACGTTACGCTTTTGAGATCTATCCTACCGTAGCCAAACGGCCAAGGACTCGCGAGGCTTGTAGTGCCAAGCGATCTTTCTTTATATATTTATACCCAGCCTATTCATTCCAATTTCTTCATTTCCCTCCAGTTTGCCAAAGAGAGTTTTCATTTCTGAGGTTGACTTTTGTAATGCTATATCGTAAAAGCTGATTAAAGTTCTCTCCTCATTTTCTCTTCCGTGCTCTTGGTTATTTAATATTTTATTTTAATATTCCCTGCAGTACATTTACAATAATGTAATAATATTTTGAAGCTAAGGAACCTGTTTTCTTTTCTATAAGAACCAAGCCCTACGGCGCTACATTCCCAAAGAGCCTTGGTTAAAAAGCGACCGCTGCACAGCCCGAATGCCTGCAGATTACGAGATGTCATGTCGTCGGCATGACGAATCCTCACGGCCGCTATTCTTGGCTTTCGAGATCGGGGCTGCTACCTCACTGTTAGGTAGTTTCTCAACTGTAATCACTTAGGCTCAGCGGACCTCCAACCAGTCCTTTGATCCCGGTAAAAATCCTTGACAGACATGGGGGGAAATAGAAACAGGGGCCTCCGAGATAGAGGCAGGCACACTACCCCTACACCACGTGGACGGATTCTTTTCTTTTAACCGAATTCATGTTAATGTTGCCGTGTTTCGTTGAACGAGGATAATGACAATCCCAGCTTTTGATTTTATTATTTTCATGTATGGCTTGTAGAACAAATACACATTGTTTCAATTGATAAAATTGTAAAAAAATATATGCTATTATACCAGTTGTCTCTCTGTAATATTCATGCAGAAATATACTAAATTGGAACGTGATAAAATGTACGTTCAGAAATTTTTGGAGTTATGGAAACTCACACCTTGAACTAAATATTGAGACTGACACCGAATACTTATAAGGGTAATTTAGGATGAGAGGTTGATAGTATCGTTTCCTACACTTGAAAATGTAATTGACTTGAAGGTAGAGATATCAATAAACATGTTTAAAACATAAAAGTAATCAGTTCACATAATTCTTAGGTAAGCGATTGTGTACCTGTTAAGAACAGTAAATGCGGAGACTTTAGTGGCCCAAGATTGACTACAAATTAACTCATCCTTCTTCAGATGAAGGACAAAAAACGATCCTCCACACACCTCCATAATATCGACGTGGCTGGAGACAAAATATAATCGACAACACTATATATTTATTAATGAATAAACACCCCTCCTGCACATTTTCTTCCAACTGACCAACATAAAGCCAGTCATTTTGAGGAAAGGAGATAGGACGGAAGTTCCCAACATATCGTCAATTCCGTGAAATGTTGCTTTAGTCCCTTCCCTCAGAAGATCTTACGCTAGTTGTTTATACTCATAGCAGTCTCTTAAAAAGCGATGATTAACGTGACTTGGTATATTCTGTTCTTGTCTTCTCCATCTGTCCCATCTTCTCGTTCTGTTCTTCTTGGAATTGATAAAGTTTCTGGAGACATCCGAAAGACAACGAACTGGGATGTAGTAACATATCTGAAGTACTTAGCGTATTGCTGTTTGCATGAAGGGGCTGTAAAGATGGAGAGTTACTATAGGAGCCCCTGTTTATAAGGAAAAGGTGATAAATATAACGCCGGAAATTACAGGCCAATCAGTTTGACATGTATTGCATGTAACCTTTCGGAAAGCATTCTTTATGATTTTATGATTTTTATTTGCGAAATTACTGAAGGGTTCGACAGAAGGCAGTTTGGGTTTGGGAAAGGTTGTTCCACTGAAGATCAACATGTAGTATTCCAGAAATATATAGCAGATATTTTAGATTCAGGAGGTCAAATGGACTTTATCGCTATGGACCTAAGCTAAGGCATTTGATAGGGTACAGTATATCACTTTAAAAAATGAGTGCAATAGGACTAGGTGAAAGAGTGACTGATTCGGTACATATACTTGTAGAAAAAAGAACTCAAAGAATTAGAGTAGGTGAAGCATTATCTGATCCTGTAATCATTAAGAGGGTAATCCCTCAAGACAGTTTTATCGTACCATAATGTTTTCTTACATACACACACACATGTTCGTAAAAACAGAACACATTGAAAGATTAGAAATAGGAAGTATATTTTCATAGGGCATGCTCATTAGTATGTTCTGCAGAAGCGATTAGCATTTCAGTCACCTAGGTTCATCATGTGTCCTCTTACCAGTACACACTCGGTCCTCCATGGGCACGGATAACTTGTTCCATGCGTGTTGGCATCGACGCGTGCAAGGCGCGAATGGCATCCTGGGGTATAGCCATCCATGCTGCTTTCACCTGGTTTAACGGTTCATCTTTTGTGGTTTGAATTGGGTCACAGCGCCGCATCCGTCGTTTCACCATACCCCACACATTTTCGATTGGTGACAAGTCCGGTGATCAGGCTAGCCAGGGGAATAGTCTGACACCCATTGGCAACAAGAAGGCACGCGTTCGTTCATGAACATATCGCGCATTGTCCTGTTCAAATATGGTGTCGGGGTTGTCATGCAGAAAGGGTATGGCTACGGGTTGTATGGTGTCGTTCACGTAAGTCAAACTGTCCACAGTGCCCTGGACGCGCATCAACTGTGATTTGTAGTTCTACCCAATAACACCAAACACCACAAGCCGTTGAGTTGGCGCTGTATGTATTCTGGAATGCAGTCGATTTGGTGCCTCTTCCCCTGTCTGCGGCGAACCAAAATGCGGCCACCATTTTCAAACAAACAGAACGAGGATTTGTTCGAAAACACCATCTGCTACCATTCCTGTCCCCAGTAACGTCGTTCCATACACCATTGGTGTCTAACAATTCATGTACAGTAGACAAAATAATGTAGGTGGAGAAGTAGACGACGCGCCGGTAACCCAGACCGTAATAAACGGCGACGGACTGTCACTCGTGATAGTGTACGATATTTTACACTGTTCTACTGTTCCGCCAGAGTCGAGGAGGACGCAGATATGTCCTGCAATGCCATTCGGATGAGGTGTCGATCTTCTCGGGGGTGGGGGAAGGGGTTGTCTGGGTGATGCGACCAGACCCATCTCGTCGTATTCTACGGCCTTCTGTGAACCATTCTGTACACATCCGTTGGACTGTCGACACACTTCGCCCCACACGAACAGCAATTTCCCGGATGGATGCGTAACGTTCTCTCATGCCAGTATGTGTCCTCTTTTAAACTCCCTCGTTTGATGGCACGGTTCTCGCATACATCTGCGAGGCATCCTGCACGTCTGATCAAGTCACACTGACCTATTACCTCCAACCAAATCATGAACAACTTCAAGAAAACAACAAAAATGCAATACGATAAACACATAAATAACAGGGAGATCACCGTACTCAAAATAAAATCCACATCGATAACAGAAATACACTACATGTATGAAAAATATCGTCATTTTGAGAATAGGCACACTGGTCACAAACCCCTTCACTCTCGGTCTCACAGCTGATCAGCCTGCGAAATTCAATCCTCGAGTCGTTCTTTGGTATGATTCAATTCATGTACGTAAATTATGGATGTTGTTAATGAAGAAATGTACAGTAATTAATGAAAAGGTTAGTAATATTATGAAACTGAACAATATGCCAAGACTCTTTCAGAAACAACCTACTATCCTATGGAGGATTTCTGATCAAACAGAAATACATAAATAAATGTCATTATTCATTACTCTTCTATGAATCGAACCGAAACATGAAAGGTAGAAAACGTTCCTACTTATTAAAATAGTTTGTGGACCGAAGATTTACTGATCTTTACATACTGAACCCATATGTTCTTTGTCCAGGTAAGTTCATCGGACAAACAATTAGTCACCCTAGGGCGAACGCACAGATGGATCGTTAAGCCTTTACGGATGGCGTAGCGGACGAGTCCAGTGATCAAACGCATGCGCACAGACTCTACGTGAGCATAAGGTAGTAGCCATCAGTGAGACATTGATGTTTCAAGTACACGACAGTGTACGTCAGCATGATTGGGTAGATGTAAGGATGTTACAGAGTGGTGAAAAGTGGAAATCGTGTTTGCGCGTGCCCATGACCATACGGTGTGTTAAGTTGCTGGATTCGTTCTTGTTTCGCAGCGGACTGTTCAAAGTGTTTGCAAGCATTGATGCACTACATGTGGCCACGAAACAGGCCGTCAGAATTGTATTCAGAATTATATCCTGAGTGAGAGGGACTGGAGAAGATTTTCATGGCTTTTGAAACAAAATCGCCTCCAAACCCGACAGGAATTGCTGCAGTCAGTGAATGAAGATCCATACCAAACGGTTAGTGAGAGTACATTGCGACGGGAACTGCATGCAATGAACATGTGAACTCGGTCGCCTAGCAAGAAGCCATTGCTCATACAGGCACATAAAGATGTGCGTCTTGAATGGGCTAGAAATCATCGAACATGGACAGTACCTAACTGGCGAAACGTAATGTGGTCTGACAAATCAGGTTTTTGCCTGTATTCCAATGACGCACGTCGACGAGTGCACCGAAGGCCAAATGAAGCATTTCATGCAGGATGTCTGCAACGTCATGTTCAAGCCAGAGATGGGAGCGTGAAGTTTTGTGGCTGTTTGCCGTATCATGGATATTGCCCGCTCACTGAGGTGACTACAAACTTGAACCAGCATGTTTATACATTTTTGCTAGTGGCTTTATATCACACTGACACAGATATATCTTATAGCGACGACGGGAAAGGAAAGACCTAGAAGTTGGAAAGAAGCGGCCTTAATTAAGGTACAGCTACAGCATTTGCCTGGTGTGAAAATTGCAAATCAAGGAAAACCATCTTCATGGCTGCCAACAGTGGGGTTCGAACCCACTATCTCCCGAATTGTGGATACTGGCCGCACTTAAGTGACTACAGCTATCGAGCTCGGTCTCTGAAGGTTTTACGCAAGCCTCAGACCTATGGGAGTATCTAACGGTGTCCCACTCCCATTTGATAGGCGAGGTTCTCCTTAGAAACAACTTTCCTAATGAAATGGAGTTTGATGGGGAGCTATCGATATTAATGGGGCTTATGGAGGCTGAGTCAGCAAAGAGGATGCGTCTGGATGTGATATGAGTTAATGATATTCGAGTTAAGAAAATTAACGAGGAAAGTACAGGAGATATAAAGTGCATTTGACGGGGGTTAAAATGGGAAGTGCAGAGTGTGGGGTAGGACTGTTCATCCGGAATACTATTGCACGCAACATTGTTCCTGTTAGCATTCCTCACTTGTAAAGTTTGCTAAGCTCAAGAACTCCTTGGTTGTATATTTTTAAGCTTCTCAGCTCTTTTGGCAGAGCGTTCATTATTGATTTGTTGTTCGTATTTAGAAGATTCTAAATACAGGAAAACAAAAAAAAAATAGAAAATTCCTCAGTATTTTTCCATCTATATTTAAACTCTGATATATATTTTGTACAGCCATTCATTCCACATGCTTCTTTCCCTCCTGTGCCACGGAAAAAAATTAGCATCGTAGGTAAATTTTTAGAGAGATGATTGGTAAAGGTCGTAAATACTATCACTTACGATTATTTAAAGAGTCACATTTTCAGCGTGACGTGAGAAGTTAGGACTTCTTGTGACGATTTATTTCTTTTAAATTGTTTAGTACGGAAGGAGAGATTACCCTAATAATCTTAATAATAATAATAATAATAATAAAAATAATAATAAATAACAAAGTACAGTACCTGTAACATGACAACTGATCATGATTTAGTTTTGTCTTCAATAACGCGACTCAGACGAACATTTAACAACAGGCAAATGCCGGGATGGTACATAACTTAAGGCCACGGACGCTTCCTTCCGTCTTCCTTGTCTATCCCTTCCAAACTTCCACTTCTCTTCGACAATTATTCATTCCCTTCCATACAATATATGTAGCTCATTTATTTCAACCATAATACATTCCCAACGTAGCCATTTCCTCTTAAATACCTTATTCTCTTCTCATAGACACATTTCCCTCAACATATAATACTCAAATAAAACTATCTTAACTTTACTGAAACACATATTATCTCATCATGACAATACCTAACTTCCTAGTCTACGAAGCAATGTTTATTTCAATGTGTGCTACTTATTTGCATTTCATTTATAGCGCTCTTCAAATAAAGAGATTCACTGAAAAAGTGTAAATTCATTCATCCTTCATTATTTCACATGATGTCCTGCTCCATGGCTAAATGGTTAGCGTGCTGGCTTTGATCATACGGGTCGATTCCCGGCAGGGTCGGGAATTTCAACCATCATTGGTTAATTTCGCCGTCACGGGGGCTGGGTGTATGTGTCGTCTTCATCATCATTTTATCCTCGTCACGACGCGCAGGTTGCCTACGGGGGTCAAATCAAAAGACCTGCACCTGGCGAGCCGAACATGTCCTCGGACACTCCCAGCACTAAAAGCCATACGCAATTTCATTTCATGTTTTATGACACCTGTCAGACCTTAACTTATGGATGAAGACCTAGAGTACTGGCATTAAGTCCATTATTACATACAAATATGTAGAATTTGAGAGGGATTTATTTCATAACTAATGCCACATGAACTTAGAAACACTCAATGAATTACAAACAATCAGGAGATGAACACAACACGCAAGTCATAGCTGAACTGTGAGTATACCAACATACGACAATTGACTGTCTTCCTATTTTTCCGAGAGATCCATTGACACACACCAACAGCCCACTTTGAACCTGCCCATATGACTCACTCTCCCACATTCAGCCATCCTACTGGTCATCGGTACCGGGTATCACATAGCTATCAGTCCATTCCTGCATGCAGTCAGCACATGTAGTGAAATATATACAAATACGAGGAACTCTGTAATTTTCTGAGTATTCATAAAGTGAACTTGTATTTTTTTCGAGTGTGGGAGAACGAATTCTTCCAAGTATTCTCAAGTGGACTTGCAATATTTCGAGTGTCAAAGAACATTTTCTAAGTCTTCATAATTGAACTTACAATATTTACGGGTGTTCGAGACTGGAATTTTTCCAATTATTCATGAAATGGACTTGTATTATTTACGTGTGTTAAGGAACGAATTCTTCATAAATTGAACCTGCAATATTTGCGAGTGTTAAGAGACTCATTCCTCTAATAAACAGTGATTTACAAACTTTGCTAGTGATGATCTCTGAATGTGCTCAAAGTTCCCGTAAGCATAAATTTGTGATTTTGCCGGTACTGGTTCAAAGACTTATGAACTTTACCGGTAATGAACTCTAACTTCATTCAACGTCTTTAAAACATAAATTTAGGATTTCACCTGTGTTTATTCAAAGACTTGGATACCTTGCCAGTGATACTCTATAAATTTATTTATGTGGATGGACTTGTGTTTTTCGTCCATGTTCACTCAAAGAATCTCCTGTAAATGTAAAGAAAGATAGGTGATTTGTTTTTGGAAACTCCACTTAAGGGGAACTAAAAAAGGGTGAAATTTTAAAAAGAGAATTTCTACAGTATATCTCAAAAACTTAACATGTCAAAGAAGTGAAAAATGGTATTTTTTATCTCTATTAAAAATAAAGAAAGTGTATTTTTAGCTTTCGGAAATACCACTTGGGTGGAAGGGGGGGGGGTCTCTAAGGTATTAGACTGCAGGATTTCAGTACAGTCTACCATCAAGTTGAAGTCAGGACAGATAGCTTTCAAAATTTCACCTAACTGAATCGCTCTCTCCCATTTTATACATTTCAGTAGATAACCCATGTATACTATGATACACAAGGGTGAGAGATAACAACCTTGTATAACCGTTGTAACTACTTTGAAGAAAGAACTAATTCCACCATCCATTCTGTGGCCTAAAAGTCAAAATAAATACGTTTGTTTGCCTGTAATATCCTACTAATAATTTCCGAGTGCTTCTAACGTATCTTCGCTTAGGACTCTGCCAGAAACCATCTCTAGATCTAAGAAACATAAAGAATTTCTTCCACGCCATTTTCAGTTACTTGTGTCATCTGAAAATCTGGTCCTGATATACGATCGGTGGTCTGAAACCACACTGATATTCATCCATTTACTCATCACTACTGATCTCAGCCTCATATCCAACACGGCTGTGAACAGCTTTCCTGGTACAACGGTTAATGAAATATTTCTATTGTTACCGGAATCCTTTCTCTTCCCTTCGATATATAGGTGCTATTACTGCTTTCATCCAATCAGAGGGTAGCGTACTCACGCTCCGTGCTAACAGATGGATAGGAAACTGAAAAATTCTTTGTATAATGTTGGCTAGAGTGGTCCAATGAAGGCCATAAAGTGTAAATAAATAATGATAATAATAATAAAAAATAATAGTAATGTTGATAACAATAACAATAATAGCTAGTAATGATATTGTAATAGCACGATCAATGAAAGGCCAGAAATTCACAGGTCACTCGCATCCTGCCATACCTCTTAACGCTCTTTTAAATGACACTGTAGTTAGTATTCCTCTGACGTCGTCCGGTAAACGATTCTTTTCTCGTGTGGCAAACACCGAGAATAAGCTGTTATATGCGGCAGTTCGATGGCGAGGGATGCTGAGCAGGTTGGATGTTTGAGCCCTTGTATGTCTCTCATGAACATTTGAGAAATAATGGAAACGCGAAGAAGGATAAGGTGGGGAAGTTGTAAGAACTCGATGGAGGAGAGACAAAGTATGATGGTTACGACCTTACATAACTTTTTGAAACTAGTCAATCCCTGGCTCCCCTACATATTTCACAATTTCAGGTTTAATTTTACCTATTCCTGCTATTTCATGATATAGTCGGTAGATGCCGAGTGGGTCTCGGCCCATAATTTGCCACGGTTGGTCCGTGGTACAACAGCTCTGCACTCTGACCGACCAACCGAGCAGAGAAGGGGTGGCCATGGTTCTACCGTGACTCTACGCCTCTGCATTCGGGAAATGGGACAGGACTGGACCTCATGGCTGGCCCCAACCGTCGGCTGTCCTGAGAATGGTTTTCCATTCTCCTGCAGTAAGGCGAATGCCGGGAGAGCTCTTATTATAGACCACGGCCGCCAACGCCATCACCTTCTCTGAGCATCCCTTTCACCGTAACAAATCTCCCGGCCTGAGAGACGGCGTCACCGTCTAAGAGGCCCGCCTCCCCCTTCAGGGGAGGAATGAAAAATATTTTAGTAATAGTAGTAGTAGTAGTAGTAGTAGTAGTCTTATGATAATGTAGTTTATTTACCAAACTTCTCACGTCCTAGAGCCGAATTTCAATACCGTAGTTGTTCTCCTCACCATCCATTCCTTCGGTCTTCGACAGAAATATTTCTAGGATGATTTTCAAAATATTTATTTCACTTCCGCAGTGATTTCCTAGGATTTACGATGACTGCATCTGAGTTATCCAATACTCTATTAGTTTCCACTTCAGCTCTCTTTTTAAGGTACTTAATTATAGAGCAGGAAGGTTTCCCTGCGTTTTGACCAAGCTTTTACAGGCTGTTAAAGAAATCCTCCCACGAATTTTTCTTGGACTCAACAATGACTTGTTTCGCTCTGTTTCCTTCACCTATGCACTATTTTCTATGTATAATAGTTCTCGTTATGAACCTCTTTCGATACGCTTTATTTTTTGTGTTTGCAAGCCACCCTGACTTCCACCAAGATATTAGTTTTTCCTAACATGTAATCATAATAATAATGCGAAGATTTCGAGTCTGGCTTGAGCAAGCGAGGAGCGAGGTTGCGTTGTACAGTGCGTGCCGTGAACATGGTTGGTATCGAGCAGTACCGGGCCGCGATTGGGAGGTGGCAGCTGAAGCATAGGAAGTAGGCCAAGAATGGTCTGGCAATAAGAAAAGAGGAGGTAAAATTGGGTGAAGCGGTGCTGGTAGCAGCAGTGTTAGCTGTGCTTCTGGCCATTGCGGGGGTGGAAATAAACCCAGGCCCAAATGCCAGTGGCAAATTTAGCATGGAAGATTTGGCAACAATTAAGGTGGTAGTGAAGGAAGTGATACAAAAAAATTTTCAATGGGATAAGGTGCAAGAAATAAAGGACATGATGCAAGAGCAGAGAAAGGGGATAGTGAACATGAAGAAATGGTTAGGAACGAAGACTGAGGAATCGATAAATAGAGCATGCAACAATGAGAGAAAAATAGAGTTATAAAGAGGGAAGGTGAAACACCTGGAAGAGGATGTGATGATGATGAAGAAGGAAGCAGAGGGGTACAGGCAGGAGAGAATGAAGAAAATCATATTTATATATGGTGTGGAAGAAGGTGAGAAGGAAGGCAAGATTGATTTAATCTATAAGGTGATAAAGGTCATACGGGATAGGATGAAGATAAATTTCAGTGAAGTTGACATAGACGATGTGGAGAGAGTGGGCAAAGCAAAAGGACGGAGACCAATCAAGGTACAGTTTTACTGTACCCTAATGGCAGAAATTGTGTTAAGAAACGGCAACAACTTGCAGAGTCGGAAAGTATGGGTGAAAAGGGACAAGGGAAAATAAGCTGGGGAAAGTATGAAGATTCTGAACAGGCATCTTTAGAAAGCGAGGCAGCAAGGGCTTATAGCCCACATAAGAGGTCAGAGGCTAGTGGTGACGAATGGGAAATGGGTTAGAGAGCACCCATTGTGGAAGCTGAAAGAGATGGACGAACACTTCATTTCCGGAGGGGGAAGTGATGGCGGTGCATGTTGGAAAGCAGGAAGGAGAGACAGCTAGGGGTGAAGTGGAGGAGGGAGTGGAGATCAACCCAGGTGGAATTGGACAGTGCAGTGTGGATACAGAAGAGCAGAGCAGTGAAGGGGTGAGTGAGGGTGAGCCACAAGAACCAGCTGGTGCAGTGTGTAGTGGTTTAGAGAGCAAGATAGGTCATGAGAGAAGTGATCGACAAAAAGGTAAAGATGTCGATCAGTATTGCTTGATTGATGATTGAATGTGTTATTGCAAGTTCATGCCTTTGCTGGTGAGATATTGTGTGTACAGCGCACTATTTCTTCTGGTCTGGGCCAGAATAAATTTGTTACTTTCAATGACCTGCCTCACTCTCATCCTTGGCTTCGAGTACGAATAAGTTTGATTACCTGATTCAAGAACTGGAAAAAATCCAAGGAAAAGCAGCTCGATTTGTTCTGGGGGATTTCCGACAAAAGAGTAAGGAAGGGGAGTTAGAGAATGGAATATCTTAACAAGGGAGATGTTCAATAAATTTCCAATTTCTTTGAAATCATTTATGAAAAGGCTAGGAAAACAACAGATAGGGAATTTGCCGCCTGGGCGACTTCCCTAAACGCATATCAGTATTGATTGATCGATGTTATGAACAGACGAAGAAGGAGGAACCTAAAAGACTTGTGGGGTAAAGTGTGCAAGGGGTGGAGGATACGGAGGGCATGGAACGGCAAAGAACGTTAAGAAGAGGAGGAATCGAAACAGTGAATGAGGGGACGAGAGCTACAAGGAGTAAGAATAAGGGAGGAAATTTGGAAGGGATGGAGGATAAGTTATAACTATATTGGAAAATAGGATGTGTGAATCTTCAGGGGCTAAGGAACAAAATGGGAAGTAAAACGTTTAGGGAAGTAGTAGAAAGTTTCGACGTTGTGGCACTTTTGGAGACGTGGTTGAAAACAGGGAAAGAGACTTCATGGAAGGGGTTTGTGATTAAATATCAATTAAGAAGAAAGGAGAGGAATAAGGGACGTGCCCCAGGAGGAATGGTAGTACTAATTAAGGAGGAAATTAGTGAACTAGTAGAAGATATCGAGACAGATATGCAATATGCTGTATGGATGAGATTTAATAGGGGATGGGTAAAGGTATGGAGGAAGAGAATAAATCTAGCGTTCGTATATTGCCGTCCGAGTAGTCCCATATACACAAATAAGCATCTCTTTCAAGATATACTGGTGGAGATTAGTATGATAAGACAGAAGTTTGCAGAAGAAGAGGACATGCTGCTATTTGGGGATTGGAATGCGAGAATAGGGGAAAAGAGCCCAGTAAAGGGTAGGGAAGGAGGAAGGCGTATGTTGAGAAGTAGAAGAAGAAGTGAGGATACAATTATAAACAGTTATGGGGAGAAGCTCTTAGAGTTGTGCGCAGCGAGGAATTTATATATTCTGAATGGATGGAAGGAGGGAGACAGTACGGGGATATTGACCTATGTTTCGGAGCAGGGAGGTAGTATGATAGATATATTTTTAAGCTCGGAGGGAGTGTTATAGGATATTGTATGGATGGAACTAGGAGACTGAATTGAATCTCACCATTTCCCAGTGTGGGTTCCGTTAAAAAGGGGGGATGAGGAGAATATAAGGAAATAAGTTAAAATGAAGGACGAACTAGGGAGTGGGTATGATAAGTACAAATTGACAGAGAGAGTGGAAAGGGATTGGGATAGGGTACCAAAAGAAGAAGTACACTTACTGAAATATGGATGAGAAAGTGCCTTAGAGGAGAATAATATCGATAAAGCCTTGGAATTGCTGCTACATACAATAAAGATGATAGCTCAGGCGGATAAATGTGTGAGAAGAAAAAAGAAAGAGGGAAAAGAATGGTTTAATAAAGAGTGTGAAGGTATGCGAAAGAGGGTGTTGGGAGCGTTAGGAGAGTATAGGAAACAGGTAAGAGCGCAGAAAGAGAAGTCTTCTGTAAGTTAAGGAAAATAACAAAAAGAAAATTTGTGAGGTAACAACCTGAAGCCATAAATAAATAATGTAATTTGAAAAGCACTGAAAAAGTTTGGGGAAGGATAAACAGAATAATTAAGGGGGGAAGGAGTCTAGAGAAAACGAGTATTGAGGGTGTACATTGGATTAGCTACTTTAGGTAATTACTCGGGGGAAAGGGGATGTATGGTTGAGTGAGACGGGGGATGAAGCAATATGGAGGAACAGAAGAGTGGCAATTTACGAAGTAGACAAGGAAATTGCAAGAGAAGAAATTTTGGGAGTGATAAGAAGAATTAGGGGCAAATCGGCGGAGGGTTGCAATGGTATCAATTATAAGGTTTGGAAAGAAATGAGCAAAAATGGGACAATGATAGAGGGCAGAGTTAAACTATTCAATATTATTTTTGATGAGGGTAAGTACCCTAGCGATTGGAAGACAGGGATTGTATGTCCAATATATAAGAGAAAACAGTAAAAAACAGTGTGAATACTTATAGGGGAATATCTCTGTCAGATTCCTTAAATAAAAATTTATACAGATGTGTTAGCGAACAGGTTGAGTGAATGGGCCGAAAGGAACGAAGTATTGTCAGATTACCAAGGGGGATTTAGAAAAAAGAAAAGAACAGTGGATTATATAATGATAGTGAAGACGGTTTTGGAGAAGTATATGAGCTTGTCCAGAGGTAAGGAGTATGTAGCCACAATTGACTTTGAAAAGGCGTTCGATAAGGTGAATGGAGGGGCCCTATTAGAGAAATTGGGTAGGTTGGGGGTGTCGGAAAAGATGTTAAGGGCAGTGGAGGCAATATATATATGGTGGTTAGGTGCTGTGTAAAATTGGGTGACGATAGGTTGAGCAGACAACTATAGTCTAAGGTGGGTTTAAAGCAAGGGTGTAAATTATCGCCAATATTAATGAGGATACACACATCACAGAAAATGAAGATATTACAGAGCTGAAAGTTTGTATATGGGATCTCCTTTAAAAATCAAGAAAAACGTACTTTTGTTTTTGGAAAATCCAATTAATGGTGGTTAAACAGGAGTAACAAATTGGGGTGAATTTTTTGAAAGACTATATCTACAGAATATCTGAGAAACGTAAAAAGCGGTATTTGGAATCTCCTTTAAATGTAAAGAAACATAGGCGATTTGTTTTTGGAAACTCCTCTTAAGGGCAACTAAAAAGGGGGTGAAATTTTAAAATGAGAATTTTTACGGTATATCTCAAAAAACATAACATGTTACAGAAGTGAAACATGGTATTCTTTAATCTCTATTAAAAATAAAGAAGCGTGTTTTTTAGTTTTCGGAAATAACACTTGTTTGGAGGGGGCGCAGCAAAAGTGACTGAAAATGGTGTTGAATTCTTTTAAGTAGGCTACTGATGTCTCAAAAATTAAGATATTACAGACGTGAAATTTGATATTTGGAATCTGCTTTAAAAGTAAAGAAACACGTATTCTCGGAAAATGCAATGAAGTGGGGAGGTGAAAAAATTCAAAAATTAATTGACTTAATTGTATGAGGATACTTACATCTAATGAAAACTAAAGTTGTTGCAGACGTGAAAATAGGCATTTGGATCTAAAACCAAAGAAAACCCCTTTTTGGGGGGGGGGAATTATCTTGGGGGATGGTAGTGAAAAGGAGTTGAATTCCTTCCATGAGGACACATAAGTCAAAAACTGAAGAAGTTACAGTCGTGATAAGTGGTATTTAGAAGATCCTTTACTATTAAAGAAACAAGTACTTTTTGCCGGAAAATTCACTTGGGCTGGGCGGAGGAGTGTGAAAGGAAGTGAAAAAAAAGTGAATTATTTTTATGGGGATACTTATATCTCAAGACTGAATGTAATAGACGTGAACATTGGTGTTTGGAATCTCCTTTAAACATAAAGAAACACGCCTTCTTCTTTTTTGGGGGGGGGGGGGCGGGTGTAAATAAGCTCAACGGCGGTGGGGTGTAAAACGAGGTGAGACCAATTGATTTTACTGTTCATAATGTACTTATAAGGAGCCTCCGTTGCTCAGGCGGCAGCGCGCCGGCCACTCACAGCTGGGTTCCGTGGTTCAAATCCCGGTCACTCCATGTGACATTTGTGCTGGACAAAACTGACGTGGGACAGGTTTTTGTCCGGATACTTCGGTTTTCCCTGTCATCATTCATTCCAGCAACACTGTCCAATATCATTTCATTTCATTTGTCATTCATTAATCATTGCCCCAGAGGAGTGCGACAGGCTTCGGCAGCCGGCACAATTCCTATTGTCACCGCTAGATGGGGGCTTTATCCATTCCATTCATGACCCTGTCGAATGACTGGAAACAGGCTGTAGATTTTCGATGTACTTATTCTGATCGTAAACCGATCATTTTTAATCTTTCCTGGGTTCGTTTTCAAGAGCCATCGTTTCCTTCGGAGAACGTTCTTAGATTAGAGTAGATGCTCATGGCATATAAATAAAAACTTAAACACATTTGAAATAAACGATAGGAATGAGATTGACCGTCCAATTGTTCACATTTATAATAAGGTCAATAATGCACGGAAGTATGTCATTCGTATCGCCAGAAATCCCGCACAATCGCTTACGAGCGACAATGATGCTGGTCACATTGTCAACAATGACATAGGCAGCAGATGTAATTTCCCGCAAGTAGCGTTATTGCATATTGCTCTGGGGTCCATAACATCTATAATAATAATAATAATAATAATAATAATAATAATAATAATAATAATAATAATAATAATAATAATAATAATAATCTAAATCCAACTGATATCCCCACTCTAATAATAATAATAATAATAATAATAATAATAATAATAATAATAATGTTCTGGACCGCGCTGGAAACGGGTCCTAGACGGGTGATGACTAAGAATGCAGTCCGGCCGGGGGTTCAGTACCGCCAAGGCACCCAAGACGACACCACGCCGGACCTCCTGAAGGACTTGATCCATATTAAAAGTGATTATAGGAAAAGATGGCAAAGATTTGGGGGCCCAACTGACCGGCTGGAATACCTGGACCTAGCCCGGGAAGTACGAAATCGAATGCTGGTAGGAAATATTTAAAAATGGGAGGAAACTTGCCGTAATCTATTAGAAAACGAGTCAGATCGCGAATTTTGGCGGATTCTCTCAGAAAACGAGTGAGATCGCGAATTTCGGCGGATTATATATAAAACAATAAGCATTCAATTATAAATTTCAGTATAATACCGTAGCGAAACACGGGTATCGAGCTAGTATCTGATATATTTAGAATGTAAGGAAGGAGAAGGGCTAGATTAGTCTTATTTTAAGGTAGTTAATTAGTATTTAGTTAAGGTATCCAATTAGTATATAGATTTTCGGTTTATTAATATTATTAGATTGATACTATTATTATTATTATTATTATTATTATTATTATTATTATTATTATTATTATTATTATTATTATTATTATTATTATTATTATTATTATTATTATTGTTGTTATCATTACACTTCTCTATTTGGACATGTGCACTTTTCTCATGATTTATGTGCAGGAAGAGATAGTAAGGAGTAGTAGGTAAGGGAGAGCAAGACATACCCGTAAGAGGATGGGATATGACGGGCCTACCCCTTATAAGTAAAAGAGAGATATATGATGAACGAGGAGGAGAGAGGCGGGGTTCAGGAGGAGATCAGTTTCAGCCTTACAAAGTCGGCCGCAAATGGAATGGTGAGAAAGCTGCGTTGTAATATGGTAGGGGTTGTTGGTGGCTTCTGTCGGTCCCCACGGATAGGGTCGGTTGTGTTATCAAATGGGAGTGTGGACTTTTTCTCACCAGGGATGATGACATTGCCGGACAGCAGTAGTAATAGGTCGGTAATTTATTTTTATGTTTTACATTTTTATTTTTTTATTTTTCATATCCAGCGGGGTCGATGGGCGTAGAATGTAGGGATTGAGGATGACTTCTGTAGTGATCCTCCCGAGGAAGTGTCACGTTTCCGGAGTATCTGATGGACCCCATTGCATGCCCAGGGAGTCTCGTGTTTTTCCTTTTTCCTTTTCTTGTAAGTTGTTTTCATTGTGAACATTTATCTGCGCTGAACGCCAGTTATGTTCAATGATAATAAATACAAATACAAATATGAAGATTTCGTACACATTTTTAAGAAGAGAACTTCAATGGAACTTATAAACCATAAATACACAAGCGGAAATTTAAATTGGAGAGAACGCTCGAGATATTTTAATAGGTTTTTATTTTTCTCTAAAAATATTGTCTTAAAGGTACTTCTTAGTTAAATTCAACGCCTGTATTTCATCAAAATCACCATTATGTACTTAGTTTCCATTACGCATTAAGACAAATATAAGATGACCAAGCGCCACTTCCCTTCCCCTCTCCGCTGAACAGAATTATTGCCTACAGCACTCACGTACATAGCAACCTCAACTCGAGCGAGGGAACTTGCTCATTTATTACATTACCAATGCACTATAACTGACAAGTTAACTAACGAAAACAATATTTTACATATATTGTATACACATAGTTTCAGGTGATTTCGTAGAGTAAGAGGAACATGCCATTCTTTGTTTATTATCGTTTCTGGTGGTATGTTATAGTGCTATAATTAGTGATTTCGACAAGATTCAAAAGCTTAACGTTACATTAACTGAGCTGACGCTAGAAGACGTCGCTTCCTTCTTAGCAAAATACAGCCCTTTACCAGCCACTAGAACACTCTGATGACTAGAAACAGGACAAATACTGACCGTGGTCTGCATGTAATTCATTGCTTCCAGAAGGCGTCCATACGCTAATTCCAGTCGATATCTGGTTATAGTTGTTATACGCATTAGGG
This sequence comes from Anabrus simplex, assembly GCF_040414725.1. Classification (NCBI taxonomy): domain Eukaryota; kingdom Metazoa; phylum Arthropoda; class Insecta; order Orthoptera; family Tettigoniidae; genus Anabrus; species Anabrus simplex. The sequence continues at coordinate 477,141,349 of NC_090266.1, forward strand.
TGGTACTTGCTAAGCACTCTCTTCGTAGCCTACAGCCGTCTGAGGGTCTTGAAATAAATTCCATATGTTGTTGACTTAACAAAGTCGGACGTTCTGAAGCATTCGTGTCAATCACCGCTACGCCCAATAGGACGAACTTAAAGTGACGCGTGCTCAGTTCACAGTCTTATCTTCCTCCCACAACGAACTACAGAGTGCAACAAACAGTTACAGTGTTTATAAAATAATTTTGTCAGTTTGGTAGTGGTACTGGCACACAGGTATGAATCAGCATCATGTAGAGTAGGCCGTTCAGATTAACACATACTTTTCGGAGATGGGGCACGTGACCAGTGATTTCAAGCACCTAATAAGTGATTATCAGAGATTCATGTGACCAGACTTCATTTTCAGGAAACATAATACACGTCCTCGCAGAGAAAACTTTTTTCAATTAGAATTTGCGATTAGCAAACCCTCCGGATACAAATCGAATACACTGTGCAGGGAATGCCTCAAGAAGTCACCTAGCTTGCATCGAAGTGTGATAGGAATCGATACTCTATTGCTCTACTTGTCATCTCGGTTAAAGCGAGCACGTGAAACTAGGCTTAGTATGTAAGTGTATTTACGCCTGTAGAGTTGCTTAGCAAATAGCGCCCAAATGCGTATAGCAGCTATAACCAGATATCGACTGGTATGAGCGTATGGACGCAGAATTCTCCTCACATGTTGTCGGTGAGTGAAAAGTTTAGGAGAAATTACATTTAAGAGCTGTTTCTTTCAAGGTAATAATATGTACCTCATTGCACAACCAATAAGTTTCCGATATACCTCAGTATGTGCTGGTCGTATCAACCTCATCCCTATAAACTTCCTACGATATTCCTTTTTGCCCTGCCATTCTTTCGATCAAATACGACCACACTCTACATAAACTTCATGAAAAGTGGAAATATCAACTCGCATAAAGCAAGGAACGTGAAGGTTTACTGTTAGGGTGTATCAAATACAGTTTTAAACATTTGAGTCATTATAGCATCTGAATCGGTTTGGAAAATTCGGAGATGTTTATTTGCATTTAAATTTATAGCCATTTTTCATCTGAACCCCTGCTTTTAATATTCCATAGAAATTCCGAAGGTTTGAAGTTGTTGTTCATCGCAGAATTCTCCTCACATGTTGGTGCGTGAACAGTTTAGGAGAAATTACATTTAAGTGATGATATTCACGATATTATTTAAGGGTTTTTTCTATATCCTCATTCTCGTTGAGATTTTAAAAAATTTTTGGTACTTCAATATAAAATTTGAGGTTAATTTTCAGTATAAGGAAAAAGGTAACCCTGTAACTCCGAGAGAAGCCATTTGTGTGAACAACAGGGGTGTATCTATTGAAATGGGTTCTGATCGCGGTCATTGCGTTCCATACTTCCCAAACAATTTCCTCGTAATTTCTCCCTTTCTTGGCGTAATATGTTTTAAAAAGTATCCTAAAGTTTTAGTCGTTAATTCGATGCTGCTATAGCACATTCATTTATCTATTCTCTTTTACACATGGATAGGTGAACTATTTCGGAGACACATAAAGCGATTTTTTAAATCTTGCTTCTTATTTCTCACTAAGCAAGTCATTTTATGGTGGAATGTCTGTGAATGCATGCACGACTGTGGAAAATAAATGCCAAATTCCTGTTATTCGAATTTCGTGTAATAATAGAGTTTCCGTGACTGTAAACGTGATACCACAGCTAAGTAAAACTACAAATTTATTGGGAGAGATACAACTGGGGAGGGTGACCAGTACCTCGCCCAGGCGGACTCACCTGCTATGCTGAACAGAGGCCTTGGTGGGGAAGGGAAAGATTGGAAGGGATAGACAAGGAAGAGGGAAGGAAACGGCCGTGGCCTTAAGTTAGGTACCATCCCGGCATTTGCCTGGAGGAGAAGTGGGAAACGACGGAAAACCACTTCCAGGATGGCTGAGGTGGGAATCGAACCCACCTCTACTCAGTAGACCTCCCGAGGCAGAGTGGACCCCGTTCCCGACCTCGTACCACTTTTCAAATTTCGTGGCAGAGCCGTGAATCGAACCCGAGCGTCCAGGGGTGGCAGCTAATCACACTAACCACTACACCACAGAGGCGGACCGTTAATTATCTGTTGTACAATTATTTACACCAGTTCACTCGAGTGGTCGCTAACACCTTACTAAGAATGAGTACGAGATGTAACCTGGTAATTCTAAGCAAACGACATACCCGAATTCCGAACGTCACGTATCTTCATTCATTGCAGATAAATAATTCACATTCTAGGTAAGTAGCTGTAGTAGCCGATACTATGAACAATTATCGCACGTCGGTGTTTTGTCGAATGCCAATTGTGGAGTGTCTGTTGAAAAGGCGCTATTTCCACCATAAGAAGTTCATTGGGGTCCGCCTCTGTGGTGTAGTGGTTAGTGTGATTGGCTGCCACCCTCGGAGGCCCGGGTTCGATTCCCGGCTCTGCAACTAAATTAGAAAAGTGGTACGAGTGCTAGAACGGGGTCCAGTCAGCCTCGGGAGGTCAACTGAGTAGAGGTGGGTTCGATTTCCACCTCAGCCATCCTGGAAGTGGTTTTCCGTGGTTTTCCGTGGTTTCCCATTTCTCTTCCAGGGAAATGCCGGGATGGTACCTAACTCAAGACCACGGCCGTTTCCTTCCCTCTTCCTTGTCTATACCCATCTGTCTTCCCATCTCTCCGCAGGGCCCCTGTTCAGCGTAGCAGGTGAGGCCGCCTGGACGAGGTACTGGTCATTGTCCCCAGTTGTATCCCCGACCCAGAGTCTGAAGCTCCGTGAAACTCTCCTTGAGGCGGTAGAGGTGGGATCCCTCGCTGAGTCCCTGGATGGTAAACAGATAAAGGATAAGAAGAAGGACGTTATGGGAAAAGCGCAAGAAGAGTTTAGTAACAGCCGCATGGAACGATCCAATGATCGGGTATGGTACGAATTTTAAGTAATTACATCTTTCCTGGTCTGGATTACTCATGGCATTCGACAGAATTCAACTACCGTAATGCATATGGACGAAATACTAATTATCATTTCGAAGTGGAAATAGAAACTTTTGAGTAGACACTCATCAAGTCTCGTACACAACTCATAAAGTAATTCGATACAGATAAACAATGCAATACTTTACCATTCATAACAAATATGGCAGTCCGCCTCTGTGGTGTAGTGGTTAGTGTGATTAGCTGCCACCCGCAGAGGCCCGCGTTCGATTCCCGGCTCTGCCACGAAAATTTGAAAAGTGGTACGAGGGCTGGAACGGGGTCTACTCAGCCTCGGGATGTCAACTGAGTAGAGGGGGGTTCGATTCCCTCCTCAGCCATCCTGGAAGCGGTTTTCCGTGGTTTCCCACTTCTCCTCCAGGCAAATGCCGGGATGGTACCTAACATAACGCCACGGCCGCTTCCTTCCCTCTTTCTTGTCTATCCCTTCCAAACTGATCATCCCCACACAAGGCCCCTGTTCAGCATAACAGGTGAGGCCGCCTGGGCGAGGTACTGGTCATCCTCCCCAGTTGTATCCCCAGACCCAGAGTCTGAAGTCTTGAGGCGGTAGAGGTGGGATCCCTCGCTTAGTCCGAGGGAAAAACCGACCCTGGTGGAAAAACAGATTACGATCGAACGAACGAACAAATATGGCTATTGCGTATTTATTATCGTGGACTCCCTGTCGCAATTTTATAACATCTCATCTGGAGTTCTTATGTGGAGGGATGAAAGTCAGAACGTCATAGAACTCTGGTGTATACGGGAAATGTCTAGCCACTAAAAAGGATCCTTTAAGGGCTATTGTCGATTGGAAGCGGAAAGCTGTCAGTTAGGGTACATTCATTTGTGCAGTCTTGTACGTTACTCTACTTCACGTGTATGCAAACTGAGAATCAAATGATCCACCCCAGTCGCTCCGTTGCGGTCCAGCGCCATGGCTAAATGGTTAGCCTGGTGGTCTTTGGTCACAGGAGTCCCAGGTTCGATTCCCGACATAGTCGGAAATTTTAACTATCATTGGTTCATTCCGCTGGCATGGAGGCTGGGTGTATGTGTTGTCTTCATCCTCATCATGACGCGCAGGTCGCCTACGGGCATCAGATCGAATGACCTGTACCTGGCGGGCCGAACATATCATCAGAACCTCCCGGCACATAAAGCCAAACGCAATTTCACTAGTCTGTTGCGTTATTTCCTCACATAAACATTGCATAATTAATAGTGTTACTTGTTTTACGTCTGTTCCAACTGCTGACTTTCTTAATAGACGTTATAGATTCGGAATTTTGTCACGCAGGCGTTCTTAACCTGGCAGAAGCCAGAATTTTATAATTCATTTCTTGCTGACATTATTTCTACCGTGTGGTAGCGTAGTAAAAGGGGCTGCCTGTCCAAGACGGTAAAGGCGCGCTCGGTTCGCCCGGAAGGACGTGGGTTCGAATCCCCGCCAGGAAGTCGTAAAATTTAAGAAACGAGATTTCCACTTCCGGAGGTGCATATGGCCCTGAGGTTCACTCAGCCTACACCAAAAATGAGTACCAGGTTAATTCCTGGGGGCAAAGGCAGCCGGGCGTAGAGCTAACCACTCTACCCCATCACGTGCCGAGGTTAACAATGGTGGAAGCCTTTACCTTCCACTCCTCCAAGGGCCTTCATGGTCTGTACGGAGGTGCCTTTGCTTTGGTAACGTAGTAAAATATTACATTGCTGGTTAACTGAAGTTTGTGAAGCAAATAACCTTAAAAGGTCTTTTTTGCTATTTGCTTTACGTCGCACCGACACAGATAGGTCTTATGGCGACGATGGGATAGGAAAGACCTAGGAATGGGAAGGAAACGGCCGTGGCCATAATTAAGGTAGCCGCAGCATTTGCCTGGTGTGAAAATGGGAATCCACGGAAAACCATCTTCAGGGCTGCCGACAGTGGGATTCGAACCGACTATCTCCCGATTACTGGATACTGGCCGCACTTAAGCGACTGCAGCTATCGAACTCGGTCTTAAAAGGTCACGATTTGTGTTTTAGATGATACCAAAACTTATTTATGGAACTTCTTGAAATTGCTTTTGTAGTTTTACATATTGGGTCGTCCTATATATATCAATCTATAAACAGAAATTTGTTAGTCTGTATTGCGTCATTTAGTAATAGATATCGAAGGAAATTACTAATTAGTAATGTTATTTGCTTTATGTCCCAGTAACTACTCTTTTACGGTTTTCAGAGACACCAGGGTGCCGGAATTTTGTCCCGCAGGAGTTCTTTCACGTGCCTGTAAATCTACCGACACGAGGCTGACGTATTTGAGCACCTTAAAATACCACCGGACTGAGCCAGGATCGAACCTGCTAAGTTGGGGTCAGAAGTCCAGCGCCTCAACCGTGTGAGCCACTCAGCCCGGCAAAAGGAAATTAATACATTGTTTACACAGAAGAACACTAATTTTACAGACGGCCATGTATTACATCCTCCATAAGTCACGCATTACGAATATAGAACAGTTTTTTAGCACATCTTTGAATTCTTAATTACTTCCAAGGTAGGGCTATTTTACCAAGCACAAATCATCCACCATTTGTTGTCTTTCCAAGCCAGTTCTCTTTTTCTTCCCACAGTGTTTAATATCTTTTCGCTCTTGAGAAGACCGAGCTCGATAGCTGCAGTCGCTTAAGTGCGGCCAGTGTCCAGTATTCGTGAGATAGTGGGTTCGAACCCCACTGTCGGCAGCCCTGAAGATGGTTTTCCGTTGTTTCCCATTTTCACACCAGGAAAATGCTGGAGCTGTACCTTAATTAAGGCCACGGCCGCTTCCTTTCCACTCCTAGCCCCTTCCTGTACCATCGTCGCCATAAGACATATCTGTGTCGGTGCGACGTAAAGCAACTTGTGTGGGGGTTCTTGAAAAGATGCCGCATTCCTGCGTGGGCAAGTTAAATTTCAATGAAAACCTTAGAAGGGTAAAGACCTGGGTTCGAGATCTGCACAGGATGTCAGCTTTCAGTCAGTGCGTCAAGGCACTGACAGCACTACATTAAGCATGTTGTGCTGTCTGCAGCACTGCACAATAGCACAGGGGTTAACAAATAATGCCTCCACATTGTTCTCTTGTCACCTGAGACGAAAATACCGTGACAGTTCTTCTCCATCGACCCCTTTGTCCTCTCCATGCCTGACAAGTCTTCGCTGTGTGTATAATAAACATGGATTGCTCACGTCTGAGCAAGATGCAGCTAGACTGTCTTCTGATTGATGCTTCATTGACACACTGTTCTGTTGGTTAACCCTACAAGGAAAACTACTTCCAGATGCAACAAGTACCGAGAAAAATTAATGGAGGCATTGTAAACTGGTCACTTATAAGGAACTGATAAATATATCCGCTCATTATCACACACGACCCTCTCTTCTTTCTCTCTCTCTCTCACAAACACACACACACTCTCTCTCTCTCTCTCACACACACACACACACACTCACACACACACATTCTTACACAGTATACGCGAATACGAATATTACATATGTGTGCGTATAATACCTTCGAAATGCACATTCGACGGTCGTATAAGATATAAGCCTACAAGATATGAACTATACGAGCTTCTCTTTTTTTTAATTAGTAATATTCAGGCACATGTACGAAGTACACCATTTTACACTGACTGTATAACAATATAAAATATTGACAGTAAGAAAACAAACAATACAATTTAATAAAGAAGGGACTTAATATTCACAACTTCTTTAGAAATTAAATAAAAAATAAAATAAATATCGAGGGGTAAAGACATATAATAATGTCCGTGTCACTAGTGATGTTCTGGCCAGGTTGTCAGCAGGGAATCTAGAGCTTACTCCCTTAGTACACGTTTCAGTTTGGTTCTTAAAGACGATAGGAAACGAAGATGTCTATTTCATGCAGGAAATTTGCTGTTGTGGGAAGGCGATAGAATACGGAGCGTTGGTGGACTGTTACGCACACACGAGGAATATGGAATAATTTTCTTTTCCGGATCCTACCTGGATGAACATGTAACGGAAAATGATGCAACAAAGATGTGCAATTAATACTACCATGAACAGTTCTGTGAAGAAAGCAGAGATCTGTGTACTGCAGACGTATACTTTGATTCAAAATGTTGAGATATGACGGAATTTTGTTGGTACTATATTGCCTAACTCCGGTATGCCGGTTGCAAGCCCGGGGCCTCATGTCGCAAGTGATGAGGAAGGAGGAGCAGTAGGAGTATAAACCTCGTTAAAAAAAACAGGGTCCATCTGGTTCCGGATGGTAGCACCCTGTTATAGGGCCTCTACCTAGGGTTACAGGTGAAGAGGACGAGGATATGTCCCAACAGCCGGTAAGGCGGAGGAGCCTTTTTTCCTGGTAGTGGAAGCAGCGCTATCAGTATCAGCACGGTGCAGGACTAAAAGTTGTCTACTGGACTGTCGCTGAAAATTTACTGGCTTGGTCAAGAAGACTTAACGGCAGTAAAACTGCGATGCGGAAGGCAGTGGGAGCCACCACATTATTTTTCCTAGTATAGCAACCATGGATAGTACGAATTGTAACTTAGATAGGCTACTACTGATCATGGTACTCGGACACCAAGATCTGGCAGAGGAGTAACTGACGTATCCCAGGTCGTCAGCAAGTGTAAACCTCAGACGTTTGGAGAAGGGATTAAAATAGGGACATGGAATGCAAGAACAATGGTAAGAACAGGAAGACTAGAAAACTCAAACTAATTTCATGGATGGAAACAAAATAGACATCCTGGTCTTATGTGAAACTAGATGGCCTGGCAAAGGTCATGTCCACAGTGACCATTGAGAATTGTGTAGAGTGGAAATGAGAATGGTGGACAATATGGAGTAGCTGTAATAGTAGGAAAGAAGTGGGCAAACAACGTGTTAAACACATATCATGTTGATGATAGAATAATGATGGTGAATATAGCTGCCAAAATCAACAGATATAGTAATATTACAAGTATACTTCCCTACTATTCGACATGACGACGATGAAGTTGAGGAAATATATAATAAAATGGAAGATATAATTAAACTAAATAATGACAAAGATAACATAATCATAATGCGAGACTCCAAAGCTGTGGTTGGCAGCTATATTACTAGAAACGTTGCTGGCAGATTCGGTCTAGGACGAACAAATGAAATAAGAGAACGTATGATGGATTTCTGTGAAGAAAAGGGACATGATAATAATGAACACTGTATTTGACATGCCTAATAGAATACGTTTCACATGGAAGGATTTCGGAGATAATAACAGATACCAAATTGAATACACTCTAGTTAAGAGAAGGGACAGAAATCGGGTAACGCCATGCCATAGCTACCCTGGCTTAAACATCGACATCGACCATATCCCAGTGTTAGCAAAATGTCGGATTAGGCTTAAGAAGTTAAGGAAACAGAGAAGCGAGAAATGAAACCTAGAAAAGTTAAGTAATCCATTAACACAAGTAGGTAAGGTAAGGGTTATTCTGCCCGAAGGCTGGTCCGAACCTCCGCAGAGGTGTTCCTGAGCCGGAGTTTACGTGCGGTAGGGTGGCCAGTTCCTTTCCGCTCCTCCATTCCCTTACCCCCACCAACAGCGCGTGGCAATCCATCCAACTCCTGACCACGCCCAATGTTGCTTAACTTCGGAGATCTCACGGGATCCGGTATTTCAACACGGCTACGGCCGTTAACACAAGGAGCATTCGAAGAAAAGAGAGACATGATAATGTACAACAACAACGAAACAGATTGGGACGCTGTCAAGCTTCACTTTCAACGGCAGCATGTGAAGTGCTAGGAAAAAATACGCTTGAACCCAGGAAGAACTGGATGACTGAAGAAATAGTAAGTCTCATTCCGGAAATAAGTAAAGAACACTGGAAAAATACTCCAGAAGATATGACAGACTATCATCATCATCATCATCATCTGTTTACCCTCCAGGTTCGGTTTTTCCCTCGGACTTAGCGAGGGATCCCACCTCTACCGCCACAAGGGCAGTGTCCTGGAGCTTCAGACTCTTGTTCGGGGGATACAACTGGGGAGAATGACCAGTACTTCCCCCAGGCGGCCTCACCTGCTATGCTGAACAGGGGCCTTGTGGAGGGATGGGGAAGATTGGAAGGGATAAGCAAGGAAGAGGGAAGGAAGCGGCCGTGTCCTTAAGTTAGGTACCATCCCGGCATTCGCCTGGAGGAGAAGTGGGAAACCACGGAAAACCACTTCCAGGATGGCTGAGGTGGGAATCGAACCCACCTCTACTCAGTTGACCTCCCGAGGCTGAGTGGACCCCGTTCCAGCCCTCGTACCACTTTTCAAATTTCGTGGCAGAGCCGGGAATCGAACCCGGGCCTCCGGGGGTGGCAGCTAATCACGCTAACCACTACACTACAGAGGCGGACTATGATAGACTATAAGAAACTAAAAAACCTAGTTACACTGAAGTGCCGAGAGGCGAAAGGAAGATGGATGGATGACATTTGTAAAAACATAGAACATGATACGAAAATCGGAAATGCTGACAGAGCATACAATCAAGCAAAATGATTGCAGTTCAAGACTATAACAAAATCCAGTGTAACAAATGATAAGGTAGGAAATCTGTTAATATAAGTTGAGGAGGTAATGGAGAGATGGAAAGAGGATGGATGGAGGATCTATATAATTGAGAAGAAATTAGCTATGTAGATGAATACATCGTAAAACAAGAACATGTTTCACAAGAAGGACTAGGTCCACCCATAGTGAGAAGTGAATTCGAAATAGCACTGCAACGGCTGAAAAAAAGGCTCCTGGACCTGACAAACTGCCTGCTGAACTGTGGAAATCTCAGGAAAAAAGCTGAAGGTTGAACTCTTCAAAATCACCAAGTACTGCTATGAAAAGAGAGATACGCCAGAGGATTTTGTGGAAATCATGCAGTACTTCTGCACAAAAAAAAGGAGATTCAACAGAATGTTCCAACTGAAGAATAATGAGCCTTGTTTCACCTGCAGCAAGAATATTCACATGCATATTAAAAAACAGAATCAAAATGAAAATTGAGCAGAATCTAGATGATGATCAGTTGGGTTCTGGAAAGCAGTAGGAACGAGAGAAGCTATTTTAGTACTTAAAACCATATTGGAGAGAAGGACTAGAGCTTAACAGAAATACATATATAGCTTTTGTAGACCTGGAAAAAGCTTTCGGCAATGTTCAGTGGAAAAGACTTTTCAGAATTATGGAGGATATTAATTTGGACTGAAGAGACAGAAAAGGAATACTAAACCCCTACATCAATCAAAGAATAAACATTGAAAGCAATGAAACAAAATACAAGGTGAGGATCAGGAAAGGAGTAAGACAGGGGTGTTCCTTATCACCATTTCTATTTAATATGTACATTGAAGAGGCCAAAAAATGTTTAAATTAAAAATAAATGACATTAGAATAAATGGAACAACTGTACACTGTATTAGATATGCCGAGGACATTGCACTTCTGGCTGACAATGAGAAGAACGTGCAGTTCATTCTCAACAAATTAACATCCATCTTAAAAGATTTCTAACTTAACATTAATGTAAATAAAACTAATGTTATGGTTGTATGCACATCTAAAACGAAGCCAGAGGCACACCTCAGAATTGGAAATATTTTACTAAAACAGGTGCACACGTTATGCTACTTAGGATCAGTTATTACCGATGAAAACAGATGCACTGTTGAAATAAAAAGAAGAATTTCCCTGAGTAAGAAAGCCTTTGAGGAGAAAAAGTAGCTCTTAATTAATAAAACCTTAGATACTGAAAGAAGAAATTGTTTATCAAAACATTCAATTGGAGTGTGTTGCTATATGGCTGTGAAGGATGGACTCTTTTGAAGGACGTGAAACGACTTGAGGCAGTGGAAATGTGGCTATGGAGGAAGATGACATGAACTAGCTGGATTGACAATAAAACTAATGAAGCACTGCTTAGAGAAATAAACACCCAGAGACATTTAATAACAACGATAAAAAGGACAAAAGCGTCTATTTTTGTCACATTCTAATGACTCCATAAAGAACTTGTTCGAAGGCAGGTGATGGGTAAGAAAGGCAGACGGAAACCACGGAAGAAGATCATTGAAGAGGGAGTTGAGATGATGAGATGCCAAGGTTATGGAGAGATGAAAAGGATCGCAGAGAGATCAATGGTTGCAGTGACAAGATAATGATGATGATGATGATGATACTGTATCAGGTAGGTGTTACGGGCTTTCACAATGTACGTAAAAATGAAAACACGATTAATTTTATTGACATTTGTTTGAATGGTCGTCGAACTGGCCTTCGGTTCATAGGGCTATGGACTAGAATCCTGCCGGGTCTGGGAATATAATTGCGTGCTTTTAAGTCCACTGGCCTGGGGACTGGGTGTTTGTGTTCGTCTCAATGAATTTATCATTATCTACACACAATACACCACACTATCAACGATCACAGAAACACAACAATAGACAAAGCTTTCCTGTACGTAGAGTTGGCGTCAAGAAGGGAAACCGGACGTAAAACTGGTCAAATACACATTAAGTGCAGGGCTCAGTAAATTGAGAAAAACCCAAAAATGAAGAAGACGAAGAAGAAGATGAAGAAGAAGAACCATGCCGATCTGTCTAACTCACGACTGACGTAAGTTTTTTGCTTCAATCCTGACTCATTTTGCTGGTATTTAAAAGTGCTCAAATACGCCCTCCTGGTGTCGGTACAGTATTCAGCACAGAAAACGTTTTGCTGGACAAGATTTCCCGTACCTGGACGATTCAAAAATCCGTAGAACAGGCACAATCAACTCATTACCATGTTTACGTCAGAAGCACATGTACGACTTGGGAGAAACAAAACAGAGCAAGGACTGAACAAATGAGGGGAAGACTGGAATGGGGAAGGAAGACGAGTTGCTACATACAACGTTGACTCTGGCCTACAATTGCAGCTAATCGACTTACAGTGTCATAGGATTCTAAAAGAAAGATACGAGACTAAGAGGAATATGTCGCTTTAAAACAGGTTTTCCCCCAGAAAGGCTTCTTCACCTACAAGTGTTTTCTGCAAGAATGTTGAGCATATTCGGTTCCACATACTGTACGTCTGCGAGTAATTATTTTCTGTTTTGAAGATGTGCGAAGCAAAAAAAAAAAAAGCTTGGAAGCCAGTTTCTAGATTATAATGTAAAGTATAACCAGAGATAGCCGCCCCTGTGGTGTAGTGGTTAGTGTGATTAGCTGCCATCCACGGAGGCCCGGGTTCGATTCCCGGCTCTGCCACGAAATGTTTAAAAGTGGTACGAGGGCTGAAACAAGGTCCACTCAGCCTCGGGAGGTCAACTGAGTAGAGGTGGGTTCGATTCCCACCTCGGCCATCCTGGAAGTGATTTTCCGTGGTCTTCCACTTCTTCTCCAGGCAAATGCCGGGATGGTACCTAACTTAAGGCCACGGCCACTCCTTCCCTCTTCCTTTCCTATCCTTTCCAATCTCCCCATCCCTCCGCAAGAACCCTGTTCAGCAGGTGGGGCCGCTTGGGCGAGATAATTGTCATCCTCCCCAGTTGTATCCCCCGACCCAGAGTCTGAAGCTCCAGTACACTGCCCTTGAGGCGGTAGAGGTGGGATCCCTCGCTGGGTCCGAGGGAAAACTGACCCTGGAGGGTAAACAGATAAAAAAGAAGAAGTATAACCAGAGATTATCATTTCTCAAACACTGGCCCAGGTACTGAAAACCTGACAGTGGAAAAAGTAGCTTTAATAAATAACGAAGAACAAATACGAGCAGCCATTAAAGTGGGTGGAAGAATGATGATTTAGTACATTATTTTGTTTTATATTAAGGAGTATCTTCCTGTATATTATTATTGTTAGGTTTACAGTACTTAAATGGGTGGGGTTTTTCCTTTAAAATGCTCCAGAAGGGGAGGACGAAAGGTAATGAAACTTCACGTGTTGAGAGGGTACGTGATGTTAAGTCAGTGTATTAGAAAAATGAGTCATATATACACAATACTTCGCAGCCCGAGCCTACTTATCAGTATGACGTTGCATGCACTGATTCAGTTGGTAAGGATGTCATAAAGCTGTTGTATTGTTCGGATTTTTACATTATTCCGAAATGTACACAGAGTAATAAAACCTGAATGGGTAATGATACAGACATTAGATATTTGCTAGTATATTTGGCATTGTACCTTCCTCTGCTGGAGATAATATGCAGTGCAACATATTTCTAAATGCTCGAGCCAGAATTAAGTAAAATGTTCTTAATTTTAGTTACTCTTCCTAATTTCGTAGCAGAATTATAGGTGATTTGTTTTCAAGGTAAATCACGTTCTTCATCAAATTGATGATTTTCGTGGCTAACTGCCTGTACGGTATGTGACATGCGAGATCACCTGCTCTTTTTTGAAACATGAAGTTTAAAATTTACGTTAAAAATCCCCTGACAGTTTTAGATGATTCCGCCGGGTCGTGGATTTTAACCTTCATTGGTTAATTCCAATGGCTCGGGGCTAGGTGCTTGTGCTGTCCCCAACATCCCTGCAACTCACACACCAAATATAACACTATCCTCCACCACAATAACACGCAGTTACCTACACATGGCAGATGCCGCCCACCCTCATCGGAGGGTCTGCCTTACAAAGGCTGCACTCGGCTAGAAATAGCCATACGAAATTACTTATTATTACCATTTCCTTCAAATTTGTCATGTGACATATCGCATAATAACAGCTCTTAATATTAAGTCGTACGACACGGGGTTGCGAACGGACCATTTTCCACACTCAAATATTTGACTACCTCTGCTTTATTTGATCTTCTTCTAGGAAATCAACTTGGGAATGTTATGAACGGTCCACCCCAAGTATTTAGGTTATGTATACCTACCTGGTTTTTGAATTACTGTCACCATTCATCAGGAAAGACGTAACATTGGTCTACTGCATACTAACCTCTAGTGTATTGCAAGCGAATTAAATTAGTTGGGGGAGGGGGCGGGTGACGCAGTGGTAGCGAGATGTTTCATCATGCGGCCAAGTACACGACTGGGATTAGTGAGTTGCTTCAGCAATTTTTCAGGCCTTCGCCTATGCAGGCTGCCTTCATGTTTATCCATGTTATTATATTACATTGTATTTTTTTATAACTCGCAGGGATATTCATACTTCTATATTAGACCGAGAAGAAAGAGCGTATAAAACCTGTGGCAAAGTTTTTACTCTCGCGATCCTCGTGTGTGCTGTTACATTGTCACAACAATGTGACATTTAGCGCGGCAATGGATTTGCATGGTGCGCCTCCCAGTAAGTGACAAATAAATAAAATATCCCCCAGGTCATACAGTCTTATCTCGTCATATAACAATAAATAGGATTCCACAACTTTATGAACTTTTTATTACTTTTTCAATTTTATTATCATTTTCGACGCGTTCTTTGAAAGAAAATTAACTTCAAATCATATCAAAAGGGATAACAAAGTGCGTTCATAAACGAGGAGCGTCAACATGTTGAGGGTTACAGCATAAAGTCGCAGATGTTAACGGATGTTAATTTTTGCAATAACGTACTCAGTAGATTACCATATTTAAGGAATACAATATTAAATTTAGTTTGATGTGTATAGGCTGTAAGAAGGTTAAATGAACTATTTGAATTCTCTTGCCACACAAGCTTTGTTTATACCGGTCACTCAACATCTTAGCCGAGCTGAAACCAGGTTGCGCGACGTTCCGAATTTTATGAGACTTTTCCCGTAAGTTGCAAAATAAACTTAGGAAGGCCGGTAGTTTTAAAACTGGAAATATAGATTTTCTTTGTCATTTCGGTAAGAAATGTACACCAAAGTAATTTGAAATATTGACCTAAAACAGCATTCAAACGCGAATCCATTTACAAATAAAAATACGTAACGTTGACTATGACCTACAACTGGAGCTAATCGACTTACAGTGTGATAGGATTCTAAAATACAGATATGACTAAGAGGAATGTCACTTTAAAACATGTTTTCCTCAAGAAAGGTTTCTTCACCTACAAGTGTTTGCTGCAAGAGTGTTGAGCATGTTTGATTCCACATTCAGTACGTCCGCGAGTAATTATTTTCTATTTCGAAGATATACGTAGCAAAACAAAGCAGAAAAACCTGCTGCTTTATGACAATGCAGTTTATTTACTATCCTTTCCACAACCTCAAGCGTAATTTAATTAACATATTTGTTCTGCTAACAATGAGCTAGGGTGTTCCCGATGTCAACGCAAGTATTTCCCCATACGCTGAGAGATTTTCAATATTTCCTTCCACCTGTCCATTGATTAGTGGGATCTACAATAAGTTCACGTGATTTACCCAAAGCACAATTTATATCCTTTTGCCCTATCTTTGTAATATTCCTTATGACTGTCCGGAAAGATTTCTCTGCCACTTGACATAGCTTTTCTAGGTTATTACGAAAATCTTCCCATGATTTCTTCTTGAATTCAACAATTATTCCTTTCGCTATGTTTCTTTCATCTACGTACGGTTCCCTCTCTGCACAAATCCTTCCTTGGAGCCGTTCTCATTCGCCCTCCTCTGACCTCTACAAGCTGCCCTCAATGCAGGATGTTAGCTCTTTCCCATCTTTCGTAACAACCTCGGCTTACCTCTTGAAATTTCAACGTTTCAACTCCAAGGACTTCGTTCAGCTCACCACAGCACTGGTCTTCATCATGCGCCCGCACAGAATATGCCTCGTTCCCCGGCCTGATTCTACCTGCTACTCCACGTAGTGACGGCACTATGCATCTACACAGTTGTAGAGTTTGACTTCTTGTGTGCTGTTACTCATGGCATTCGTACATCTGGGTGTAAATGACCCTCGGAGTAGTTCACAAAAATAACCGAATTCATCCATACCACAGCCTCCGAATCCCACATACCCAAGTCCCTGTACACTCCTCACAAGCCCCGAAACCCACCTAAATTCCTCCACCACCAGAAATTGTCCTAATCTTATCTAACAGAACATTCAAGATACCGGTTTCCGTACTGTCTCCACCTCTATCGTCAAACCATTCGAATCATCAACAACTACCTATAGGCTTACCCTCGAAGACCCTGGTCTCAAACCAATTCACCCCTTAATTTCCAGCATGCATTCCCTTCCACATTCAGACTCAAGCATTCCTCCCTCCTGGGCTAAAATTGCACCCATTCCAACCCCATACTCCATAAGGGGAAGTCCCCAACAAATACCACGGAAAAATTGGAGTTCTTCTCCTCACACTTCCAACAACGTTTCACCAGTTCAATTCATCACCTATCTTCCCAAACCGATACTTTCTTCTATCGAAACATACTTTCCTTCCTTTCTCTACTAGCCTCCTCCGATCATAACCTTACAGCCCAACAGCCCACTATTCAACACCCCAATCACAGCCACTGTCATCTCGAAAGCCTAATCACGAACACGTGACACCACTCCTAATACAGACCAAACCCACTACCGCCACATTCGCCAAGCCCCAGAAGAAATCTTAACACTCTTAGACTCCCTACACACTTTTACCCTTACCTCTGGATTTTATCCTGCTGCTTGACAACGTTCAACAATGCTCATATTCCCTAAACGTGGAAATACCTATTCAGCCCCGATTCTTATCGTCCCATCTGCCTGATTACCATCCTTGCTAAAATTCTTGACAAAATCCTTACCCGCCGTATCCACTCCTGCCTGCAAGCCAACCACTTACTGCCTCCTTCCCAATGCGGATTCCGTCCCGGTCTCTCCACTTCACATCAGTCCTCCGATTTATTCACTACATTGCCATCAACTTCAACGTAGCCCAACCCAGTCTTTTTATCACTTCCGACTTCATCATAGCAATTAACTCCGAGTTTCACCCTGCCTTAATCTCTAAACTTAATCTCTTCACTCTCCCCTCAACCTTCATCCCCTTCTTTGCTTCCTACCTCACTAATAGAACAACATGTACATCTATCCAGCGCCACCTCTCCCAACCCTTCCCCATGTCACTTGGAGTGCCCGAAGAATCCACCGTTATTCACCCTCTTCGTAACAGACATTACCTAACCTCCTTCACCACTTCAGCTTCTCCAATACGCAAAGGACACTGCTTTCCTCGCTCCTTTCCCGTCAGTCCAAGCCATTAACCGTAACATTAAACCTTATCGCATAGTTCGACCGATGGTTCCTATTCCTTTACACCATAAAAACTCAGCCCATCCTGCTCAGACCCCGTAGAGGCCATCTTTCTTCCACGCGCAACAATGACCACCTCCACCTCAAAGACCACAAGACCGATATCCGCCCTCAACCTGCTCTCAAATACCTAGGCGTTACCAGCACCTGACTTTCCGCCCCAATTGCTCAATACCAAAGCCAAAGCCTCCCCAATATCCCAGCAGCTTTTCCGGCCAGCCGGCACAGTCTGGGGACTCAACTTCAAATAACTACTCTTAACCTATAAAACCTTCATACGATCTGCTATCACCTACGGTCACCCCGCGTGTGGTGCTCTTGCCCAGTCCCAACCAAACCTTTACCATCCTGTCATGTCCACCCAACGCCGTCTTATTCGAATAGCCCTGCTTCTTCCTCCCCTTTATCACACCAAGTACCTCTATGATATCCTCCCCTTTCCCAAAGTGGACACTCATATCTGCCTCCTTTTCCAGCGGTTCCTAGACAAAGCCCTAAGTCCCACCAACTAGATCACATCCCAACACGTGACACTTCCCCTTAAAACACTCCCGCATGCCTTACCTCCTCCTAGCTTCTATCGTATCCTTACCGAATCCACAGACCGACCACCCCAGAAATGCAGATTGTGGCTGAGTAATCCAGCACACCATCACCCATAACCCGGAACCTAGTTGACACATCATATAACAAGGCCAGTTCAATAAATAACTAAAACCTAGACCACCTGTCAGCCGCCTCCCACACGTAATTGCAGTCTTCCAATCGTATCCCTGAAAATGGTTTTCCGTGGATTCCCATTTTCACACCAGGAAAATGCTAGGGCTGTACCTTAATTAAGGCCACGGCCACTTCCTTCCAACTCCTAGGCCTTTCCTATCCCATCGTCGCCATAAAACCTATCTGTGTCGGTGCGACGTAAAGCCCATAGCAAAAAAAAACAATCTATCATATTATTGTATTCAATCAATATTTTATTACATGCAACACTCACGTTTATTATTGCGTTATGCTCTATATATTGTATAATATTGTGTCGTATGGTATTATTACCTTAAGGGGACCTTGTAGCCTAAAGGGGTCAAATTTGAGATATTTATTTTATTGTTTACTTTAATTACGCACACCTTTCTGAATAAATCTTAGTTTGTTTCATGAAGATCGGATTGTTAGTTTTTGAAATATAAATTAGTCTGTGCCATAGTGCACAACGGATGCCACGCCCCTTTTATACATGCCGAAACTAAAGGACGCAGATCTCTGTAAAGCAGTGTCACAGAAGCATATTTCTCGCAATGGTAGTATTTAAACACGTGCATTGGCAGTACTGTATGTGCAGTTCCCTTGTTTATTTTCTGGATAGAGAGTTTGGGCGGGAATACATGTCAGTTCTCAGTTTGTTTATAACTTGTGTGCATGTGTTGAATTGTGTTAAAAATATAGATCTTACAATGCCTAGGATAAAGAAGTTCTCCCCCAAAACTAAATTTAGAGGTAATCAGTACACCTTTAACATAAGTCAGTGTAGTGAGTCTAAAGGGACTGTTACTGAAATAAGAAAAGGTAAGTGCAAAAGTGAACCTAACCTCTAAGACAAACCAAGTGCTTCCAAGAAAAAGTTGAACTACATATGCATGGTGCAGGTTCTGATAAAATGAAAAGGAAGGAAGCATCTATGATCATTAACATCCCTTACCTGGTCCAGTAATGGAGGCAATAAAGCCTATTTAAAGAGCACTAAGCAAGCCGGATCTCCTAAAATAATGCTTGCATGGTGCCACACGGAATCCAAATGAATGTTTGAAGTCTAAAATATGAACAAGGTTACCAAAACCTGTGTATGTGAGATTGGAAACAATGAAATTTGATGTATATGATACAGTTTTGTGATTCAGTAAAGGAGTATCTGGCAAGAAGAAAGTCTTAAAGCTGTTAGATATTGAACCAGGTGTCAACACACTATCAACCCTCATTGATATAGACCAGCAGCGAGTGATCAAGGCTGGAAAACCAACCAACGTTACTTGGCAAGATGCCAGAATGCATCAGAGGAACACTAAAAGGAAGAGGAGAGAAGATAATGATGCAGATGATCCAGATTATGGGGCACGATTTTTCTAATTATGAAGACAATACAATATTTTATTTCGAAAAAACTGAAATTGAAATTACATGAAATGTGATTTCTTCAATGTTAGGTACATATTTCTTGAAAAGTAAGAGAGCTATAACAATGAAACTTACTGAACTTACTTTCCATACCCAAATAATGAAAGTGACGCAAGTTTTGGTCAATATGTTGCGTAGGAATTCAAATACTTGTGTGAAGGTCATTGAAAATTTCGATTTTTTGAAAAGAAATGTATCACCTAATTATTTATTTTATTTCTAAGGCCTCATTAGTGCAAATGTACTAAATATGCATTATATTGTTTAACATGAGCTCCCCTATATACATGAATTTTTAAAGGTAATGTAATGGTTATATTGTCTACAGGGTGTACCTAAATATGTTAACTTTTAGCATGGAATTAAATGGGACATTCGTTACCTACAAGGTCCCCTTAAAGTATACTTCAAGGATGTCATATCAAAAGATAGTCATTGATTCCTTTATACAATATCAGATATACCATTCAGTATTTATCACTACTTCAGGGTAAATAGACATTGAAGAACATTATTTAAGTTATTTCAAAGCAATCCCATTTACACCTATCTAGGAACATTTAATTTGGCGAAACCTAATATAAAAAGAAGTTTGTCGATTTTATTTGATTTTCACTAGACTATATTATCTTACAATATATCAGGTTTGTATTTATTGCATATTACGCATTATATGGCGTCTTTCAACAGGGCGGAATATCATAGCAGCCGGGTGTCGCCTGTCGGGATTCCGTTCCTGGTACAGACGTAGTGCCTCGCACTCGTTGTTTTTTCTTGCTTCCCCAAAAATGAAGAGCATGTCAACGTATTCCTCTGTGGAAGACATGCCGAATGACAGCAGAGATTACAGTATGTTCAGGCACTAACCGGCGAAGTATGCGCCGGGCACAAGATGAATAACATCTTCATTCTACTGTTTGAATGTGGCAAACGTAGGCCTGTGTTTAAGTATTCAAAAATCATACCGATGCAAGAAATTTGAACGATGCAGGATTCGAAACCGCTGCTGGCACACTCCGATGATTGCTAGGGAAACGCCTAACCATACCCGCTACGCTACATGCCGGAAACACGCCTGTAGTACGAGAAAGAGCAGAGTACATACGTCATCCGGTTCGGTGTTTAAGACATTAAATGTACAGTAATTATACCTAGTTCTATGCATTGACACCCCTCTTCGTTACACCCGGTCACGACGCACGACACATTAACATAGTTGCGTTGTAAAAGGAGGTTGCTACATGATTTCAAGGCGTTATGTTTTGCGAACGGATGATATAACATTTCGCCAAGGTTCAGAATCCTGTGCAAAATGTGCTCACTGAACATTAGTACCATACATTACGCCTGCAGGGGAATAGCACCCTTATAACCGTGTGCACGTTAGTTGGGCTGCAGCAAACGATATTAGAACGCGCTGCTGAATCACACTGTATGCGTATAAATATTTTTACCTAGACTTAGAGTACATTCTATTATACCACTAAATATTGCGCATGAAATATTTGTAAGGTTCGAATAGGGTAATAATGAAATTTTGTAAGTAGTTCATAAAATTTTAAATTTCAGTAGATTTATAGTAATGAAGTGCAAGGCCAAGAGGTGGTCGGTAAGCGTAACCTCTTTTGTCATACCCAGAATAAGTAAAATTAGCTGGAGGAGAATGTAGTTGGAAGGTGCAAACCGTCTTGCCTGCAAAGTCGGTTACATTCATGTTTCTTGGAACAGTAATAATGATGTTACTGTTTTAGTATTTTGATTCGTAATTTCAGTTTTCTGTAGGTTTCATACATTTGTAACTCAGGGCTACACAGCGTTTGGAAAACATAGAATTAATTCTCATGAATCTGTAATGTATTTTGATAACATTAATTTGAAATTAAAATACGTTTGCATAGAGTTTGTAGTGAAAAAAAATGTGAATAAAGTACAAGAGAATGTTAAATTTGTAAAACTGATATAGGGCTAGTTCTTAAGTATAACAGAAAAAGGAACAAACTTACATCGATTCAAGCA